>NC_056524.1:256792157-256994792 GCF_019175285.1 Sceloporus undulatus | reverse complement strand
AATAATAATAATAATAATAATAATAATAATAATAATAATAATAATAATAAATTCCCAAAGGAGGTAAACATGTGGTGGTGTGGCCCTTCAGGCTCCAGATTCGATACCTTTACTAAAGAACCAAGCAGAGAAAAACTGAGAAACAGTCAGTGGCTTTTAATAAAATGAATAAGTCAACCTTTGACTAATTAAATTTATCAGGGCCCATATAATCATGTGCGTTACAGACTGCCTGAAAGTGGTGGTCTGCCGGCGCTGCCGGTTGCCGCGTCCAGGAACCGCAGCGGCCAAAAATGGCGCTGCGAGGCGCTAGTTGCGCACTTGCGGCATCACTTCCGGCATGCGATGTGCAAACGCTATGCGTCTGCTACGTCAAGATGGCAGCGCACATGTGGAATGGGTGCCGCCATTTTGTACGTACCCAGTACATACTAGGGTTAGGGGCATCAGGAAGTGACGCCCCTTCCTAACCCTAGTACATCTTAGGGATGTACTATACGCCCATCCAGAACGGGCCTCAGTCACCAAAGAAAACTTTCAGAGAAAAGAAACATTCCTCAGTTTCTCCAGGTAGCTTTAGACCAGTCTTGCTTATTTGCAATTCATATTAAGACAAAGTAAAATGCCCTTACAATGCGAGGTTTCCCTATGAAGAGTTAGTCAGTTCCAAGAATGCAGAAATAATCCAGGTTGAGATCACTTTAAGTGCCATAACTCAGTGCTATGGAATTGTGGGATTTGTAGTTTCTTGAGATATTTAGCTTTCTCTGTCAGTGAGCTCTTGTTCCACAACAAACAACAAACCCCAGGATTCCATAGCACTGAAATATAGCACGTTGTACATGAAACAAAGCATGTGGCAGTGAAAGTTGTGTCAAACTGGATTATTTCTGCAGTGTGGATGCAACCAGAAACTCGAACCATGTATTGCATTATGCCCATTCCTTGAGATACTACATCCCCTTCCCCACCACCATTCCCTTCTCCTTTTGTGTTGTTTCTTTTTAGATTGTAAGCCTGAGGTCAAGGAACTGTCTAATTAATAATAATAATAATAATAATAATAATAATAATAATAAAATTTATTTATATTTCCCCACCTCTCCCAGGTGGACTGAGGCGGGATTACAACCCAACAATACCAATAAGATACAAGAATAAAACATATAATTTTCAAGCATTAAAACATTTAAAAACAGTACAATCAAACAATGATAAGATATAGTATTCTGATTTTGAATAGAAGAGTGAATGATGTCTTTACAGAAGACTGGGTGGATAGGCTTGCCAAAAGAGATCTGTCTTAACTGCCCTTTTGAAACCCTCCAAGGAGGTAATAAGATGGATCTCTTCCGGGAGGTTGTCCCAAAGTTTAGGAGCCATTGTAGTAAAGGTTCTTTGAGAAGTTGAAACCAGTCTGGTTGGATGTACTTCCAACAGATTTTTCCTGGAAGTTCTGAGAGTGCGGGTCGGATTATACAGGGAGAGGCGTTCCTTTAAGTAACTCGGGCCCGAGCCATGTAGGCCTTTATAGGTGATAACCAACACCTTGTATTGCACCCAGCAGCTAATAGGTAGTCAATGAAGATCTTTCAAAATAGGTGTTATATGGTCAAATTTAGAAGAACCAGCAATCCAGCTGCCGCGTTTTGTACTAACTGAAGCTTCTGAACTTGATACAAGGGTAGCCCCATGTAGAGCGCATTACAGAAATCAAGGCGAGAGATTACCCATGCATGTACCACTGCCTCAAGGTCCTTTCGGTCCAGGTAGGGACACAGTTGGTGTATCAACCGAAGTTGGTACCAAGCACTCCTGGCTGTTGCATCTACTTGAGATGACAATTGTAGCGATGAGTCCAGGAGTACTCCCAAACTGCAAACTTTGTCCTTTAGGGGAAGTGTGACCCCATCCAGGACAGGTTGACTAATTTCCTTCTCAGGACCTAGGGAACCTATCGCTAGTACCTCCATTTTCTCTGGATTCAACAATAATAATTATAAACCACTCTGAGAGCCTTTAGGGCTGAAGGGTGGGGTATAAATACTGTAAATAAATAAAATAAATAAATCTGACCACAGTGGCACATTTGTTAAATATATGCTGTTTGGATCATAATGGCATGTTCTACATGGGGATGCCCTTGAAGAGTGTTTGGAAACCAAAGTTTTAATCTGGGTAGGTTACAGGGACTGTTGTACTACTTCTCTGTTACAACAATTCCACTAGATGTGAGTTTGTTTCTATGTAGAATTCAAAGGGGCCTATAAAACCCTATATGACTCAGAAAGTCCCATAGTTTTAAAATATCAAAAAAGGCTATCTGGCAGATCATATCTCCCCATATGAGCCTATGTAGGCTCTGACAACATCAAGAGAGTCCCTTCTCTGAATCCCACCATTGTCACAAGCACAATTGTTGGAGATACAAGCTACTTCTCAGTAGCTGCCCCTTGATACTGCAACTTCCTTCCGAAGGTGGCCAAAATGGCCCACTACTTGCTGTACTTCTAATGATAGGCAACCCCCCTTTTATTCCAACAAAATTTTAAAACAGTTTTAACGAATGACCTCAGGGGAGATATATTGTTTTAAAAGCTTTTTAAAAGCTTTTTACCATTTTAACTGCAATTAATTCTTTTAACTGTAGGTTTGAATTATTTTAATATTGTGAATAGTTTAATTCTGTGTTAACATTCAATTTTTGCATGTTTTTAACAGTATTAGTTTTTTTGGGAGTATAAGCCACTTTGAGTCGCAAATTTTGGGATAAAGATGAGATGGCAACAGCAGCAACAGCACATTAATTTATATCTTGGCTTTCTTTCAATGTGGGAACTTAAGTAATTACTATGGGTCTGGTCTCTTTCACACTACACAGTTATACCACTTTACCTAACATGGCTCCATCCTGTGAAATCTTGGGAATTCTAGTTTTGCCAGGTATTTAGAATTCTCTGTGATAGAGTGCTCATGTCTGAGCAAACTACAAACCCCAGGAATCCACAGGACTTAGCCATGCTAGTTAAAGGGGTATTAAAATGCCATAATAGCATAGTGTGAAAATGATCTTTGGGTTGGCCTGAAATATTCCCACAAAGCAGGCAGAGGCAGCATGATTATTTTAGTTTTAACTGGGAGTAATCAAAAACTGGATGTTGCAATGTCTGTGACCAGAAGCAGCTTGTACTAATGCAAAGCTACAGTTAAACACAACCCTTTTCTTCCTCAGTCCTCCTGCCACAGCTTTGCCTTTTGTTTGGTTACTGTTTGTTCTTGATCTGTCTATTTCACATCCAGATGTGCCATCCTCTCAAAATACTGAGTTTATCTTTTTGTTGTTGTTTTCAATACTTCTGGCTATGCATAGCTGTGTACACAGCACACAAAAGTAATTGATGATAGGTGGCTGTACATAGCTAGTGGGATCACAGTCTGCCCAAAGACTGTAGCTTTAATATATTTGTACTATGGATCCAGTGTGGAGTAATGGTTTGAGTGCTGGACTAGCACTGTGAAAAACCCAGTTCAAATCCCTGATCAGTCATAGACCCCCACTGGGTGACCTTGGGCAAATAACACTCTCTCATCCTTTAAGGCAAACAATATCAGACCTCCACTGAATCACTCTTGTCAAAAACCCTTTGGTAGAATCACCATAAGCTAGAGGAAACCTGAAGGCACACGGCAACAACAATTGTGGAAATAATTTTATAAAATGGTAATATGCTTGTAAAGTTAGGATGAGATAATGTGGGAGCCCAGAAACACAGGGATACATCCAAAACAAAAGTAAAATTGCACTTTAGTCAATCTTTCATGATAACAAAAGCAAGTGGCAGATGGCATTGTCAAGCATGCTGCAATAACAGCCATTTCTATACAACAAGCATAAAGATTAAATTTTGTCTAGCTAAAGTTATTTGGAGGTATGACGCACCTAATACTGAAAGAAATGTCTTACATTAAGGTAGGGCTGCGTCACACGTGGCTATTTTAGAAGATATCACTGTCAAACCATGAGATTGATGTGAGGTGGAAATGCAGAAACGTGGTCTCAGGAAAGTAGCAGGCAGCACCGGAATGGAAAGGAGTGTGAAAAGGGGAAAGATTTCTGTGAAACACTAGCTCTGAGCATTCACAAAACAACTGTGATCACAAAGCATAGAGAAAACATAAGAAGTTGCTTTATATCTTGTCAAATTATTCATCTATCTATACCTGTGTGATCTGCTGAAATGTATAACTACTTTTTCAGGGTCTTCTGTCAAGGTCTTTTTAAAAAAAAAAAATCCTTTCAGTTGGAGATGTTAGGAATTGAACCCAGAATGTATTGCATGCAAAGCATATATTCATGCATGATATTAACAGCATTCTTTTACAAGGCATAAGCATGGAAGAAAGGGACACTCACAAATGGAAAATCTGAAGAACAGCCCAAAATGTATTGATCAGTGGCATGTTCCTGCTTGCATTCTGAGTGCAACAGAAGGAAAGAGGGAGTGTGAGATTGCAATAGCTGAGGTATGACTGCATAGAAGAAACAGAAAATAATAAAAAGTGAGTCTAGTAAATCTGCAATGACACAATGCTAGAGGAAAAAAGCCAAAAGGTTTTATTATAACAACTCATAAGGGAGTTTTTGCACAGCCAAAGCCCCATCGTACTTTTCCCGGTTTGAATCCTCTTCCAGGATGCAGCCAGATATTATCACTCGTATTTTGCTGCTGATGCCGCCTCCCACCTAAAACCCACCTAAATCTCGCCTCCCAGCTGTGCTCATCTGGCCAATTTGCAAAGTTGGGAGCTCCCCGGCTTTGCAAATTGGCTAGCTGAGCGTGGCTTCCAGCTGCGTTATAGGCACAAGGCAACTTCAATGGTAAAATATGAGTAATAGTATCTGGCTGTATCCTAGAAGAGGATTCAAACCAGGAAAGGTAAGCTGGGGTTCTTTTAGCTGTGCGAAAACCTCCAAGAAATCATTTCTAAAGATTGGGGAAGTTACCTAAGGGTGCTAAATGCAGATTGCTACATACTAGGAGAAAACTGGGAAAGGACTATTAGGGAATAGAGGAAAACATCCCTGAGACTATCTGTTTATATCACAGATAGGTCAGGAAAGATGGGCAAAGAAGGAAGATGTTACTGGTCATCCTAACCGCCTAGCTCTACTAATACTGACCTCTGTAAGCATTCATATGTGAACTTGACACATAGTCAGTTTGGAAGGGCTAATGCATGATTTTGCAGTGAAAAGGGCCAGAAAAAAATGCTATTTTTTTTTTAAAAAGACAGATGATTCAAAACACTGCAAAAGCTCAATTATTTCAAGTAAACCTCTTTTATGCTACATTCCAGCCCACTACATTTTCATTTTTATTCATCTTGCTTTCTTTCACAACGTGTTATCAAAGCTCCTCCATCAACACTGAGAGGGCAAAAGACTGAAATGACCCGAGCAAACTGGCTAATGAAGATATTGTATTAATATGGATTCTAGGGTGTAATGTAAGGCTAGCATGGCTTCCTTTGTTATTGTTTAAACAGCTGCTTATAAAGCCAATGCATTTCTAGGCTGCATCAATAGGAGTGTAGTGTCTAGACTGAGGGAAGTACAATAACATCCAAAATCCACAAAGCAATGATACTGTTACTGGCAAAACAAAATGCACAAAATACATGATGCAAAGTTTTGAACCTTCACTGGCTTTTTCATCAGGAAAAATCGTTTAAAACCCAACAGGAGAAAGAAAGAAAGAAAAATAATGTTGGAGTTATAGGCCTATATTTTGTCAAGATGTTGTTATAGTTGTTCTCTGTGAAAATGGTATAGAGGGATAGCCATGTAAGTAGAGGCCATTCCTCCTCCTTGGCCATGTGAACTTTGGGAAACAAAGAGTCATAATTTCCAGGAAATGAAATATAAAGTCCATTAGCAACACCAAAAGAAACCTCTGTCTTTGATCCCAGACCGAAGACAGAAAATGACACAACCCCATGACAGCTCCCATGACTCAGGCATATTATCAATGAACTACAACCTGTTTTGGACAATAATGCTTTCCTCTGAAGGGCTCTTGGTGGCAGGCTTTTACTTGCCTACAGACATGCATCCAGTCTTAAACAGTTACCTATAGGAGGATGCACAATACAGACAGTGAGAAAGGTACATGATGTTACCATAAATCCAGGTGCCAACTCTGCCACACATCTATGCAGGAAATGTCATCATGGAACCTAATCAGATCACCCACAATATTAGAGGTGCTTTCACGTTCTCCTCCTCTAATGTGATATGTACCATCCTCTGTGACAATGCCCTTCTGCACTCTACATTGGGCAGGCTCTGCATCAGAAGATGAATAGGCATAAATTAGATATTGGGAATACACAAAAGCCAGTTGCAGAGCACTTCAGTCTTCCTGGGTATTCCATCTCAGACCTCAGAATAGTAGTCTTTGAACAAAAAACAAAAGAAAACTACAAAGGAAGAAAAGAGAAACAGCAGAAATTGAATATATCTGCAAACTCCAATCCATGAACAGTCAGCTGAACAGAGACAAGAGTTTTCTGGCACTCTATACACATTCTAGTGCTAGTTAACACCCCAGCATCATAAGAGTTCACTTGGCCAGTTCATCACATCACATCTCATTTCTAGTTTCTAGCCAGCATCAGTCTACATACCAATAACTCTCACCACACCACTCATCTGGTTATTTATTTACCTTGGCTTTAAACAACACCCCTCCTACTGCCTTTGTCCCATAGCCTCCCCCCCATCGTCATAGAAACAAATTTTGCATTTCTATCATTATTCAGACACACCACCTGCTTATATGTATCTGAAGAAGCAGACGTAAGTCTATGAAAGCTTATGCTACGTACTTACTTTCAGTCAGTCTCAAAAGTGCTACAAAAATTTCTGTGCCTGCTGTAATTGTGTGTGCTTATATACAACAACCAAGGTAAACACCTTCCTCCAGAATCACTTACTGAGCATTTGTGAAAAGCAAAACAGTATGAAAAGGAGAAAGCAGATGAGCCTGCCTCACCAGCTAACTTTGCATGTTGAAAAAGCATTGATCAATATGTTTCATCACCAAAATGGAAATCTTAAGAGTGGAGGATGACGAAAGATGGGGAAAAAATCATCCTTTTTTATTTTTGTTTACTTATGCAAGGTTTATCTGACCTACCTGCATGTTTCTTCAATGATCCAGGGACGATTGAGAGACGGTAGGCCCTAGTGTGATAATCTTATATACGCAGAAAGAAACTGCACAGGAATGACACTCTATCCACTCTCCTTCAGAAACAAGTGTAAGTAATTTGGAACTTTAAATACCCTAATGGGGGAAAGCGGATGGAGAAAATTTCAGAAGCTATCCCACATGAAGCCTGAATCAATGAATATCATTCAAAAGCAAGTTCCACTGAGTTCATAGCAGAGCTTGGAAAGGAAGAAATAAAAAGTTAGCTTGTTAGGTTATGTAAATAATACTTGCAATTTTTTGTCTTCCCCAGTAAAAAGGGCATCTTGACACATCACAACATGCTCATTAAGAAAATGGTCAAGCACATCACATTTTTTAGATTTGGAGAGGTTTCTTTGTGGGAGGATACACTAGAGACAGCTACACAAGACATATTTTACATAAATAAATTTTTCACTTAAAACTCCCAAAAGGGCACTTAAAAAAAATTACAGGAAAAAAATTGTAAAACATTAAGATAATTCATTTCTGCATGTAGGAATTAAATAAGTGAAAATTTATATCCCTAGTTACTTGTAACTAGTCTCCCAATAAGGTTGGAGCTAGATTACATTTCAAAATCAGCAGAAAATAAATGGGAACAGAATTAACTTTTCACTGTAATGAGTACCAGTTTCTAGTTATTTGTAAATATTACTTTTTAAAAAGAAATTTCAAAAGGCATTTTGACATGAATTGTATGTAATGTTTAAAAGTTACATTCTTTTTAATCCTAAAGTTTGCCTCTATCTCCAAGTAATGGAAAGTAACAAAAAGGCAATAACTGATGCTACAAGTAATTCAGTAAGCTACTTTTTAAACACTGCAATGAGCAATAAAAACAAATTGGTTTTTAAATGAAACTAGTAAAAGGAAGAATGTGTGCATGTGTGTGTGCGTGTGTGTGTGTAACATTACAACCAATAGTTCAATATAGCTTACTCCCAGATCAGTTTACATGGGATTACATGCACAATGGTCATTGATTTTAACAGTAAAGAATAATAGATTGATGGAATGAATCCTCAGTGGAATCCTCATGGTAGAGTTTACAATGTAGATATTTCATTTCTTTTCAATTGAGTTTCTTTCCAAATATATAGACACTGGATTGTACACTTAATGTATCTGCTCATAAGAAAAAGACATTATGCCACTCAGCATCTGTATTTTGTAGTAACTACAGTTCTGTATCCCATCATTAGTTCTCAAGTCAGTTTCCAAACACAAATCTTTTTTCATAACCCTCAAAATACATGCTCAGTTTATTGTTGCTTTTTTCCTATTCCCTAAATCTAACCAAAGGAGTTAATATATTTGTGTGCGTGTGTGGTGTTCTAAATCCTTTTCAGCTAATTTTCAGCTGAAAGACCATTCCATATATTTCCATTTGCAAGCCAACGATTTCTTTGTAGACTTTATTACAATCCTGCCTACTGCTCAGTTTCAGTATGAGCCCTTAGTGAAATATTTCTGCTGCTAAAATTCTGATTTGGACAGAAAGGAGGGCCATTCACCTTTTACTTAAAGGGGGGGGGGAGCGAAGAGGAAAGGAGAAAGTGTGATTCATCTTCTGCCCAACCCCCCTGAGTTACTTTAAAAAAAAAAGAAAAGATAGGGATTTAAATCATCAGCCGAGGTTGGTAGCCTGCTTAGCTGTCAATAAACTTTGGCATGGATTTAATTTTGGATCTCAGATCTGTGAGCTTGATTTTATTCGACAGGGTAAACTAACCATTGAGTAATTACGGTAATCTGATAGCCAACACACACTTTATACATCTTGAGGCATCTGTTGAAAGGGCAAGGGATGTGTGTCAAAAGCTGACACCACTGCTATAGAACTCCTGCCTGCCTTTGCAATGGCCCTTTTCATACTATTATGTGAACCAAAATAAATAATATTGGACAGAGATTCAGTAAAATAGTAGAACATGTTTTCAGAGGTCTGAAGTGCTGGGACTTTTTGATTAACAGGGATGTCAACTGTCACACTTCCTTGGATTTCAGCTGCAGCCCTGACAGTTTTGTCCAGAGATAATGCATTGTTGCCAAGTGTGCCTGTTGCAATGCAATAGGGTTGCCAGGTGAAATGAAGAACAGGGCTTCTATCCCTATTAATCACTGTGTGAAAAGAGAAATTTCTACAGATGGCTTTGTGACAAACAACCCCTGCTAAAATTCTTGCTTCTACACAGCTGTTAAAGTGACAATAGTCCTGTATCTTACTTTACTTGGTAATCCTTCAATGCAAGCTATTATAGAGTAGTTTGAACCCATCAGGAATCATTAGATGTATAAAATATCGTTCTCAGTGGAGATGGCAACTGCTAGAACTATTGAGACAAACAACAACCCTAGGGTTGGGGCCACATAGATTTCCTTTAGGGCTTCTTTGGTTGAACATTAGATAAAACATACCAGACTGCACTAATCTTTGATCTTATCCAATGTGATTTCTCAGCTGGGTAGTATGTTTATGAACTGAGAAAAGTCTGGGGGGGATTCACACATATACAAAACTCCTCCTGTCCATAACAGCTTTTTATTCATGAAGCAATATCTCAGCATCATCATCTGTTTCTGTCTGTAATGCATATTATATTTTTTTAATTGCCCCATGAATGAAAATCATCTGGGTCGTGGGTTTTGTATAAGTACACTTCTTTATTTAATTTTTCATTCCTGCTTTTTCATAAATAAAAAAAAATTGACCAAGCTCATTCAAGCTACTCTATAATAGCTTGCGTTGAAGGATTACCAAGTAAAGTAAGGTACAGAACTACTGTCACATTCAGAAATGGCTACAACCTTTTACATAGTGGAAGTCCTCTCATTGGCCACACCAGTTGGTGGTATGGTCAGTGCCAGACCAAAGAGAGGGAACACTAATGGCTAGCATGCCTGGATGTGTATTTGCTGTCAAGGAAAAAAGCAACATGGATTATACAGAAATAAAACATGTATGTGAGAGTCAGGGTGACTCAGCAGAAGCCAATTGGGAACCACACAGGTGTAAATGGTAATGGAATTAACAAGTCCTGAATGCCAAGGACAAGAAATGTAAAGTGGATAATTGGACACACCTGACAATTGTTAAGTGGTCAAGGCTGAGATGATGAAATCATTAATTGTAGGATGAACCAAGAGAACCAATGAGAATGGTGTACACGCCTACTGGGTGGAAACAGACAACAGTGGGTGGTATCTTGCATTGACTATAATAATGACTAAGAATCCCAATGTATTTTGTGGGTAGTAGAGTGGAGTATTGGAGTTGTGTTGGATAGTGTTGGAGCTGTATATAGTAGAATAAAGTAGATCTTTTATATAAGACTACTGAGTTGTCTGGTGTCTTGGGTGAAACTACAAGAACCAGCTGGATCCTGAAGAAGGGTGAAGACTTCTGTGGAAGCAAGAGTGAGAAGGCTTAGAGAGTTTGTCGGGGTCTTCAGCCTATTCTCTGTAACTCTTGCTAAGCTATAACCACTGGCCAAAACTGGTCAGTGCGGTGCACAACCAGGTGGTGAGTTCGAGCCAGAGGTGAAGAGCTACAACTCCCATCATCCCTGACATTTGCTTGTCAAAGATATGTCTCACCATGTTCCTGTTTTTAGAGTGCAAACATGTTTGAGTGGATATTTGCTTGTCAAAGATATGCCCCACCACATTCCAGTTTTGACAAGCAAATGACCACTCAAATATGCTTGCACTCTAGCCATAAGTGTACCCTTTGGTGTGGCACTGACCATTCCACCAAATGGTGTGGCCAATGAGGGTAATACAAAAATTCTCATGTCGTGTTGGCCATGCAGATGATTCTGGGTTTCAATTTAGATATTCAAACAATGAATTGGAAGACATCCAAATGTGTGCCTTTCATTAGTACCATTGATAATTCCAGAAATTTATGGAACTGAGAACAAACTTTCTACAGCCTCACTGGAATGATCTAAAAATTGTATTTTCAGTAATGATGTTTAGTATTTGTTGGCAGAGATCCTCCCAACCACCCCCTGAGCATCTACATGATGCCAATTGTCTTAATTACTTCAAATGCTTTATTATTTTTTCAGTGGAGATGTTTTTCATGACCCCATTGCCTCCTTAGATTATTGAGACTAAGCCTATGTATCTGTACATCAAATAAATGCAGATGCTTTCCATGTTTGCCCTATTTCAGTTTTCATCTCCCACTTTATCAGACACATTGACTGTAGGCTCCATTTGGCAAATGCTTAAATGTTGCATTTTAGTTTGTAAGCCTCTTGGGGCATGGCTGTGTTCTTGTGCACTATCATCACTCTAGATTTATGGTGAGATGGAAAAGACATTTGCATTATCAGACATATTTTGCAGCTCTAGCCAATGAAACTATTAATAAAAGAGCACATGTGTAACAAGTTAATGCATATGATTAAAATGTGTATAGAATGAGAAGGAGTCTTGTGGCACCTTTAAAACTAACACATTTTATTTAGCATGAGTTATCCAACCCATTTCATTGTGTGTATGGAGTATAAATTTAGTTGGTAGATAGTTAAATTTAGTCTGTAAGGTCCCATAAGATTCTTTGTCATTTTTGCAAGCAAACAGAGTTAGCCCCCCTGGAAGTTTCCTTAAAGTAGCACTAAACACATTCTAATCAGTGGGGGATGTGTAAAAAATAAAATTAAAATACATATACAGGTAAATCTCAATTTGCATTGCCTCAGTTTATAGCTTTTCAAATGTCTAATGTTCTCACCCACAAAACATAGCTTTTCCAGCATGCCTGTGCAGTTGGGCAAGGTGGGAAAGCAAGGAGGGAGAATGTCATGAAGACCAAGAGGTGAGAGAGTAAGGGTGTTTCTAGTTTTGGCATGGGGTTTTGAGCAGGGAAGAAAAGAGGAATGACCTTCGCTGACCTTCACTGAGGGAGTTCAGAGGGAGGAAAGCAACTGTAGACATTGTTTGGAAGGGAGAGCATGTGATGGAGGAAGAAACTTGAATCTTGCCATACTTTGGGAGAAGTGGTTTCTTTTTACAGAGTGAAGGAGAAGAAAAATTCAAATCTTGAAGCTTGTGTGTGGTTTCAAGATGTTTCCTTTGCTTCCTTATTTGGGAGTAAGCAGGCAGGCTTGGCAAGTGCTTTCTTCACTTAGCAATACTGCTGGAGAGGGCAGAGCAGGACCTGTGCTGCCTCTCCTCCTCCTATATCCTCCGCACCAGCTGCAGAAGACATATAGCAGATATAGTGGTTCATTTTATCCTCCTTTCTTCACATGGGAAGTCTGTTGGAAAAGACATAGCATAAAAACAGTATCAGTTGCTTTCTGTTCTTGTGCTCCTTTGAAGAGGAATGGTCATCTAATAACAAACCAGCTCATCCCAGCAAAGCCTCTTTGGGATCTACAGTTCCTGCCTCTTCTGGCCCTCCTCAGGCTTGCTAGAGATGTTAAGAACAATTTTTAAAAGGATGAAGGAAATCATAAGGCCATTCTGCAGACAAGAAGGTGAAATGCTAACAGGGGACAAAGAAAAGGCAGAACTACTCAACATCTTCTTTGCCTCAGTCTTCTCACAAAAGGAAAAGGGTGCTCAGCCTGAGGAAAATGGAGCAGAGGATGCAACAGAGGACTGGATGGCCCTTGTGGTCTCTTCCAACTATACGATTCTATTCTATGAAATACAGCACAGAATAAGTAAAGAAGTAGTACATGAATACTTGTTTAATCTAAAAGAATTAAAGTTGCTGTGACCAGATGAACTACATCCAATGGTATTAAAAGAACTGGCAGACGTAATCTCAGAGCCACTGGCAACAATGTTTGAGAACTCCTGGAGAAAAGGAGTAGTCCAAGCAGACTGGAGGAGGGCAATTATTTTCCCATCTTAAAAGGTGGGAGGGGGAGGACCCAAACAATTGCTGCTTAGTTATCCTGACATCAGGAAAGGGAAAGGTTTCTCCTTGACATGAATGTATATGCGTAACCAACTATAGGAGGCAGTGCTCATCTCTGTTATTATGCTGAAGAGCCAGCGTTGTTTGAACATGACTGCAGTGGTTTTGTGGCCAGGATGACTGCAGGAAATGCTGTTAAATTTATCTACTTGCAATTACATGTTTTTGAACTGCTAGGTTGCAGACTAGTGATGGGAACTCACTCTATCATGCAGCACTTGGGCCTTAAACTGTCAACCTTACAACCTTACAATAATCAGAATTGGCATCTTAACCACTAAGCCACCATGTCCCCTTGGCATCAGTACCAGGAAAGATTTTAGAACAGATCATTAAACAGAGAGTCTATGAGCAATTAAAAGGAAATGCCATAATCGCAAAAAGTCAACATGGGTTGACAAAGTGGAACGTGTCCAGAGGAAGGCAACCAAAATGGTGAAGGGTTTGGAAACCATGATCTCTAAGTCATATTGAGAATGGAGCAAGGATTTTTCTGCAGCACCAAAGAATAGGACCCTGTGCAATGAATTCAAACTACAGGAAAAAAAGATTACACATCAGCATTAGGAAGAACATCCTGAGAGCTAGAGCTGTTCAATTGTGGAATAGACTGCCTCAGAATGTGGTGGAGTCTCTTTCTTTGAAGGTTTTTAAACAGACACTGGATGACCATCTGTCAGTGGTGCTTTGAGTTGGTGTTCCTACATGTCAGGGGATTGGACTGGATGACCCTTCTGGTCTCTTCTCTATGATTCTATGCACATTTCAATACTGGTTGTGGGTTGAGTAAAGTTGCTTATTTTGTAGCTACTTCAGTTCCATTGAAGCACATTCTTGTCGTCTCCAATGTCTTAAGAAATATGCATTTCAAAATTTCCACATTTCCATGTAGGGAAGAAAAAAATAAGTCTTGGAGCTCAACAGAACTTGGATAAGAAAAGACTGCAGGTAGGATTAAGATTTCCATATCCCTTCCCAGGTTTGAGGGTGGTGAAGATTGCTATTCAAGTCTTATTTGTGGTCCAGTGGTATCAGAGGTAAGAAACAAAAGCTGTAGTAAAGCAGAGAATATATATTTGATTTGAGTCATCATAATATATATATATATTTATTGGGCAAAATTCACCCTCCCTTCAACTGAGACCTCTGGATTTTGGAACAAGGAGATATATAAATAGTTGGTGTGGTGATGAAACCAAGCTATAAAAAAATAGGCAAGTAGGGAAAAGTATCAAACTTCGGTACTTTCAATAGCTCTATGTCCAGTCGAGAGTGTACCTTGATAACATTTTAAGATTATGTTAGTTGCCACAAGACAATGGGATATGATTTCCACGCAGCATACAAAAGTGATGTAAAGCAATTTTCCCCCTCACTTATCATCTCCCAATACAGAACTGAATTTTAGTTAGGAAGGGAAAAGAGATCAATCTGAAGGCATGAAAATTGAAGCATGTTAGTGGATCACAAGCAATTGAACTCTTTCTTTCTCATTTTAATTTTACATACTGCTCTGCTCTGCTCTGCTCTTACGACCAGATTTTTATTTGTTCTGGAGTCTTTAGGTCCTGCTTTGCTTTTTAACCTTGTCTTTGACTGAACTTATTGATCTTCTTATTTCAGCTTTTTCACATGTAAGACCTTTTTTTTCAGATGCCTTATGTATGCTGAATTTTCTTTCCTGAATTGTAGAGAGAGGTACTTTTAAATGAATTTGGTTTTGCTTCCACTAATTTTGCAGTGGGCTCAGTATGCCAGTATTGAGCTAGCAATGGATGGATGGATGGATGGATAGATAGATAGATAGATAGATAGATAGATAGATAGATAGATAGATCTGAACAGCTGAGGTTAATCTTGTTTCTTTCAGAAGATTCTGCTCTTTCCTGGTCAGAACCTTTTCTTGTAATTTTGAAAAGAGTTAGCTTTTTCCTGGACTAGATTTGTAGCTTTTGCTCAAGTTAGAACAAATATTGATTTCCTAGACTTCTTTTCTTTTCTTTTCTTTTTTCTCTTCTCTTTTATGATCGCCTGGTGAGACTCAGACTTAACAACATTATTTTGGGCACAATTCTATTGAACACTGGTCTAAGTTGCCTCATTATATGAGTGGGGAAAAAAGTAAAAATTGTTCATGTCATGTCAATACATTGAGTAAGTGGTTTAACCCAATAGGATCTTGGCCTTTGAATTCTGTTTCTCCTTGAAGTACATTTTACATTTACATTTCCTTGATTCTAGATATATTGGCCCCCAATCAATCTTCTCTGACTTGCAATTGAAACTCCTTGGAATAAATTGCTACAAGTTCCTTACTGTTTATGCCACACTACTATACAATATGAATATAGACTTGAAGCAGATGGGTGGCTAGGAGTGACCTCTGGCCACTCCAGCCATGATTGTCCCCAATAGGCCCAGGACCACAGCGACCGGATGGCCCACTTCCAAAGGGGGCTGCTGTCAGTAGTTTTTTGCAGTTCCTTTTGCTGGCAGTGTTAGGCTGCCTTAGGTGGACTCAGAACAGCTTCTGGCTGCTTTGGGTGTGTGTCATCTGCATGCCACACCCCAAAGCAGAAAGAAGCTGCTCTATTTGGACCATCTGTTTCAGACCATAGTCATTTTGGCTCACTCTGCACAGGGACTTTATTCTGTTCCTGTCTGACCCCACTGATGCCACACTCACCTGTTTAACTTGAACTCAACTGGTTTTGATAGCCACACAATTCTCTCCCTCTGAAGTCACATTGGTACGACAAGGTGTTCCTACCATTTTCATGTGTTCAATTGATCTGATTATTTTAGGTTACATGATCGTGGCATCTGCAGGTTTTTGGTTTTGTTCTTGTTGTTCCTCCCATGCATATGCATATGTGCATATGCACATAGACCAACAGCCTTTCCTGTTTTCCTGTCATGCTTATCACCCACTTGCATTCCCATTGGATTGTATATATAAGCAAACAGTTACCAGAACCATGAATGCCTCAGCAGTTACCTTAGCTCTCACATGTGTTCCCTCCATCCCTGTAATTACTCTTTATCATGTTCAGACAATTGCTTTTTGCAAGCAAGCATTATGGTAATCTCTTGTGAGTCCATGCTAGGTCTTCACATGTTACAGAACAGACTGAAAACAGAAAAAGACAGAACCAACACTAGAGGCCATATACAGCTCCCAGTTGAGACCACTCAGATGTATAATCACTGAACTACAACCTATTTTGGACAATAACATAGCCCTCGCAAAGGTTCTTGGTGGTTCATATTGTTGTTATGGTGCTTTGTTTTACAGATGAACTTCTACTGTGTGAAGAGTGATCAGAGGACAGTCTCCTGGGTAAAGGCCTCAGTTTGAAAGTTAGTCTAATCTGACTCAATATGAAAGATAAAGAACTATAAGTAGGGAGACCAGGGCCTTGATATTGCCTATCACCAGTTAACAAAACACCAGACTAAGCAGACACAGAGGACACCTGCTCAGTGTCTTTCCCAATATTCTTATGAGCAACTGAAAGCAAAAACCTTTGGTCTTCTGTTCACAGTGAGAACATCACACCTACTTCATTAGAATGAGTTTTCGACTTCCATTTAAATTTTGATATAATTGAATTAGGAGACCCACTGCAATGACAAAGAGTTACGTAGTCATGTCTCATTTGTTTAATGCAGCCCAGCAGGTTCAAGCCTCAATCCAACCCATGTTTCTAAAATGTGCACTTCCACATGCAAATTTGCATAGATATGTGACCTCTATGGGATTATTGTTTTCCTCTTTTATGGCCATGCATAAGTGGCAAGTGCCTAAGACTGGCTGAAGTTATTTTGCCCAAAAGTCCTCCAAGTCAGAACTGTCGAACTGCATCAGAAGTTCTGTGCCCCCCCCCCTCCGAGAGTGGGAAAAGGGCTGAAAGCATTGATACTGTTAACTACCTGGTGATGGACCTGTCCAGATAAATTGTCCTTTTTCCTTTATCTTTCTATGATGATGAGCAGCAACCATCCCATGACATGAAATTGTGTGATAACAATCATCATACCATTTAGCCTCCTGTCTTTATCTCCTTTAACCACTGGAAGACACTAAATTCATTCTGTTGCAAACATGATGTATCTAGTGCCAGCGATGATCCCAAAAGCAGAATGTGTTAGTAACCTGGATTATCTTCCCATCTGCTAAGTGATTTATGCCAAATGAGAGCGCAAAGCTAGGATTTCAGCTCAGTCAATTCCAGCTTTTGTTTACCTTTTATCAAATAATTGGGTGCAAGTGGGTGTTGCCTGTAAAAGAGATTATTTATTTAAGGATGTGGCATTTCACACCAATGCATAGAATAAAAAGAAACACCATCAGGAAATCCCTGTTGTTGTTGTCTTTAAGGATAGGAAGGAGAGATGTTAACATGGATTTTAAAGATGTCAAGTACAGAGTGAGCTTAGACTAATTATGAACACTTGAGGATACAGATGTATCTAGCAATCAGTGTGTGTGTGTGCTCACACATACACACAACACACATGCACCTTCAAGCCAACTCAATTTATGGTCATCCCATGATTTTCATAGGGTTTCTTAGGCAAAGTTTTGCTGGTTCCTTCCTCTGAAATATAGCCTACTTCTGTACAACCAGAACATTCTTCATGTGTGTTAGGATATCTGTTCCTCTTATGAGTATACAAGAACTAGAGGAAAAGGTTCAAGGGGACAAAAAAATAAAGGGGAACAAACACCATTCTAGTTTTAGAAGACTGAAAGAAACAATAGAAAATAAAGCTGGTAGAAAGAACCAGATGGTAAACATGTTCAGGCCAGTTTGGAACCCCAAGGCTGTTCACAATAATCAATGTAATTAATACATTACAAGTGAGAGCTCAACACAACTTATTCCTAGTTATATTTTTATACAGTTCTCTGAATTCTCCCAGGCAGCATGATTTTAGGATATATAGCCTTAAAAAATAACTTTCCCAACATCTGTGTATTCACCTTCTGTTTCCCCCTTCTTGAAGGGGAACAACAGCAACTTGCATGTATCATATCCTAAACATCTCTATGGACTTTTTCACACAAGGAAAACTGGAAGGTTAATCCAATGGCATTCCGGGGGCAATCATAGGGTTTCATGTTATTTCAAATGAGATGATCAAACGACATCGAACACAATTGGAAGCCGATCCAAATGCAATCATGTGTCATCGCAGAAATAGATAGATTCGGTAAACTGCCAAATTTATAAATCCTCTTCTACTTCGAATTCACAGTCAATTCGAAGGTGTGGTGGTGTGAAATGTATCTCTAGTTCGGCCCTGGAATTCCCCACATTGGAAAGATACTACAATTCCCATGCTCCTCTGTTGCAATGTTCCGAGAGTGCTGCCTAGAGGAAAGCACCTGTGTGTTTCCAATAATATGAAAAGGGAGGGAACAAGTTAAGGGTCTTTTGCCTGCGCTGCTGAAATGTGAGCGTCCCTTCCAAGCTCTGGCTCTCCCTCTTTCCTAAAAACCTCCAAAGAAGGAGACTCCCCGCCACAGTCTCAGCCAACCTGCTTCAGGTCTGTTCTGACTTCAGGTGGTCCTTTCGCGGAGTTCAGAGGAGGAAGTTTTGCCTTCCTTTAAGGCTGAGAAAGAGTGTGACCCGGCTCATCCAGCAGGATTAGAACCCCACTCTCCAGACTCTCTCAAACCACTATACCATGCTGCCTCTCTTGAAAGGGGGGAGGTCTCTCAGGTAATGTTACATAAAACCCTGGCTTTCCAATCTCTGCGCTGTGCCCCAGCAGAGAAGGCAGGCTGGACTGGTGCCAGGAGAGAGACCAAGAGAGGAAAATCTGTGTTGCCAAGAGGAAAGCAGAGGCATTAGAGAAGGGGAGGGGAGTAAAAATGAGGAGCCAAAGCATGCCTGCTGCCTCCTCTTATTTCTGTCACTTGTCACTGGGGGGGGGGGGATCCTTGGTCCTGAACTGTCAAATCCAATCCCCTCCCGGCACACATGCAAACATACTAATTTGCAAGGAAGAAGCAGACTGATCTGATGAATTCATTCACATTGGCTCTGCTTTTCCTTTTGAATGGCTGCTGTGTTACACTTTCGTGTGATGAGCTAGAACGTAATTACATGCATTTCCGAATCAGCCCCATTTATTTCTTCAGTCGGGAATGGGGCTCCTTCCCTCGTATGAAAAAGTCCTGTATTTAAGCCCAATTTAGGTAGCATATCTCTGACTATATTTATGCATTTATATCTTGCCTTATCCTGGAATATGTATGTCAATTCCATGTATAATAATAATAATAATAATAATAATAATAATAATAATACATTTTATTTCTACCCCGCCTTTCCAAAAAAATGATCAAGGCGGCTTACAAAAGTTAAAAACAGTTACAATACAAAGTAAACAATTACAGTATAAAAGTTAAATCATTACTGCATAAAAAGGGAACAGGAATCAGGAAAAATACACATGTCAAGGGCAAAAACAATCAAATCACAATGGTCCGGGGTCAGAAGAGGAAAAGAAGGGGCAGAGGAGAAACAGTTAACAATAATAATAATAAATTTTATACCCTGCCTTAAGCCAATGGATATGACTCTCTGCCTGCCCACTTTATACAAGAATTTCATGAGTTAGATCAGGTTAAAAAAGATGACCTGGCTAATGTTAGCTAGCAAGTTTCATAGCTGAGAAGGGATTTTAACCTGGATTCTCCCAATCCCACCTTTTTCCTGCCATGAAATCCCACACAGTTTATAAGAGATTAAAACTAAGTACAGCTACAAAAGTTTTTTAAAAATAAACAAATAACACTATTAATAGCATGAAATTAGAACCATTTGATACATAATTTTAAAAGATAAAAACACAGCACACCCCGTTAAAAGGCAAGCTGAGATACTCTCTGTTGTCTACCCCATGAATCATTTCAGGAGTGAAGAGTGAATCAATGTACACACTTGCTTGTGGCATCAGATTTGGTGGCCCTAAAATATTTCCCTGAGACCTTTCATAGCTTCCTTATGAGATTTGCCCTATGGGATGTATTGTGTAAACTTCAGGTGTGGAATGAAAATAGTAATGGAACTGTCTAGAATTAACTCTCTTGTCCACCAAACAGTTTGAAAGACTGAGGAGCAGAAGAAATTTCTCCAAGATACAAGGTCAACTACATGCTCATCTGCTCATCAGGAGACAGTATAATAGCATTTACTGCTCCTTGAAACATTTCAGAACCAAATTACAGTTTCTTTATTACAGTCAATGACAGCATTCTGCTCTTGACTCAGACACAAACATTTGATCTCCTCCCATCCCAATTATTAATAAATGTTTGGGAGGGACAGGTGATCCCTTGTTGATCTTGGTGTCTTCGTTTTATAAATAATCTGCTATTCAGACAAGAAGATGGATTCCTTTGGCATTAATGTGCTTCTGATTGACCATATTGCTTCAGCGAGTGACACAGTTTCAGGTTATTTGGAGAAGCCAATTTTCAAGGTTAATGCCTCAATTGAGTGGAAATATAGCTTCAATTTTCTTCTTTTAAAAATGTGCCTCAAATTGCATTGTCTTTCTCCTCCTTGGCAAGAATTTTACAATTTTGCAGGTGGATGATGCTGTGCTAAAGCTTTGTATAGAGCCATCCACAGGCCCACCGTTCAATTGGAAATCCAATTCAGTGCTTCTGTTTTGGACCCAATCTGGCCCCAACTCAGGGCTAAAACAGACTGCAGAAATAATCCAGCTTTAACTGCCTTGACTCAAAGCTAAGGAATTTTGGGAAGTGTAGTTTGTTGTGGCACCAGAGCTCTCTAATAAAGCTAAATGTCTTATAAAACTACAGTTCCCACGTTTCCCTAACATTGAACCAGGGCAGTTAAAGCAGTTTCAAGATGGATTATTTCAGCAGTCTGTTTTAACCTTCAGTCTGCAACAATCTAGTCCTGATACAATCCTGAGTTTGAAGGATGATCAGGACTTGGTGTCTATCCATCCATCCATCTTCACACAGCCACATAAAAGTTGGAGACACAGTCTCCAAACCTAACCAAATTTCATGGCAGGTAACTTAAGAGGCTTTTGTGCTAGTCTGTTGTTTATCAGAAATAAAAAAAATGAGCTCTATTGACTGCCCTATCTTGACAATTCATACTACTTTTGTCCCAGAGCTATTCCCCCTTAGGGGGGGAAGTTGAAGTTTAACTAAGCTATATTATAATGTTAATAATTAATGATAATTTTAAAAATGACAGACTACTTGAGGAAAGGGTACTTTATGTTCTATCATTATGTTCTTCCAGTGGTCCATTCAGTGATACAGTATAAAGAGGAACTTTCCCTAATATCCCTGTAATGACTGCTCACTGACTCCTCCTTAAGGCATTAAGAGATTTGGGGTGGCTTTGACACCTTCCCTCTCATGGCTCCTTTCTTCCCTAGTCTCATTTCTTCCAGTGTTCTCTCCCTAAGACTTTTGGGGTGAGGTCAGATTGAGAGTTGCTTCTGATGCTGCTAACACCCTTTGTTTCTACTGTGTGAGTCTTTTCTTTTATGCCTGGCTGTTGAAACTTTTGTGCCACTGTTATGAGCAAGACCTCTGATGGATACCATGGTCAATGGCATGATTTGTGCTTTATTTCTCCCAAAGTGCAGCTTAAGCATAGGTGGAGGCACAGCTTTAAAAGGCAGACAGACAGATCAGACAGATTCCATTGCTTCCACAGCAGATCTCTGGCAAGACTACTAGTAATTTGAGTTGAGCAAAGAATTGAAATTCATCCCCCTCTGTTTCTCAGTCAGTGTTACTCAGACTTCAGTCTTTCTACTCAGAGACACACAGATTACAACAGCTCCTCCAGAGCTCTGGAAGTCCATAGCCATGGTGACATGTCACTGTGGCACCATTTTAAAAAAAAAACAGGCACCACAATTAAAAAAGGTCATTGAGAAACTGGAGCGTGTCCAAAGGAGAGCAACTAAAAATGGTGAAAGGTCTGGAAACCATGCCCTATGAGGAACGACTTAGGGAGCTGGGGGTGATTAGCCTGGAGAAGAGAAGGCTAAGAGGTGATATGATAACCCTGTTTAAAAATTTGAAGGGATGTCATATTGAGGAGGGAGCAAACTTGTTTTCTGCTGCTCCAGAGACTAGGACCCAGAGCAATGGATGCAAGCTGCAGGAAAAGAGATTCCACCTCAACATTAGGAGGAACTTCCTGACAGTAAGGGCTTCCTGACAGTGGAACACACTCCCTCGGAGTGTAGTGGAGTCTCCTTCCTTAGAGGTCTTCAAACAGAGGCTGGATGGCCATCTGTCGGGGATGCTTTGATTGTGATTTCCTGCATGGCAGGGGGTTGGACTGGATGGCCCTTGTGGTCTCTTCCAACTCTACGATTCTATGATTCTATTCTATGAGAACTGGTGACATGTCACTTCTGGTCAGCTCTATCATGGGTTTGAGGGCATTTTTGGTGGCTGTTCTGTAATGGTGAGCACCCTGAAATATCATATAATTCCCCTACCAAAAGGTGTTTTAACCTTTCAAACATGTGGCTGCACATTTTTGTGGATGTAAAACCACAGAATAAAAAAAAATGGAATGAGTGGTATCGGGGCTTTGAGGGGGTCAGTAGGGTCCCAAGAATCTATGATTATGAAGCAGAAAATTTTAGCACTTTAAGATTCATGTTGGTAGATGGAAAATATCATTTTATTTAGACAATGTAGTGTGGAGCAGACTCTATGCATGACCAGAATCCACTGGCTACCAGGCAGTCAAGTCAGTCTTATGTATAACTATTAGTCTTATGTATAACTTAGTCTGTAAACTAACAAAAGTCCCTAATGCCAATAAAACCCCAAGATGTAAGAACAAAAAACAAAACTAAAGGGTTCTGCCAAAGAAAATCTATATGTGTAAAATATAACTAAATAAATTAAATATATTATATCCCACTTCCAATTACCAAAAGACACTCCTGTGAAGAAATAAGGGATTAAATAAACCCTGGAGTAGAATTTCTAAAAGGGTATAAGTACCCCACTGAAAAATGAGCAAAAAATATCCAAACTCAAATCCAAAGTAATCGAACCCTGGAGCAGGAAAGCCAGTAAAATTTCTAAAAGGGTAACAATACCCCACTAAGAGTTATGATTGTGATTGGGCGGGCTATAAATAAATTATTATTATTATTATGTAAATGCAAATATTCAATCATAAAATGATATAAAACACTAAAGGCCAGATGCATTTCAACCTCTCTCTTCCTCAGTGGCCTATAAACATTTAAAATATATTGTATCTGCTCATCAACTCACTCAATGTGTCTCTACTCGGTTCAAAAGCAACAATGGCGGAGAAACATAAATTATTATTATTATTATTATTATTATTATATGTAGTGGCAGCAATTGAGCAGAAGACTACAGTTATACAAACTCACCAAAACAGATTTCCAAATGATGTATGTAATGCTTCTTCTTTGTATCTTATATCAGTATTCTAGCCGTTATTTTCTCAGCAGAACTTCATCAGGATGTTTAGGAACATGGCTCATCATGTTTTGCACATGAAATCACTGAGAGCTTTTAACATTTTCTATTAACTTTACCGCATTGGCCCTGGAATGGGCCTGTAGCATCCCCAAACAGAACATTCTGGGGATGGGAGGCGGTGGGGAATGCATTTTACTCTACAGCAAGAACGCCGTGGCTGCCAAGCATCCCCATCCCATTCCAGACGTGTTCCCCAGGGGGTGATTTATGGGAACGCTTCTCAAGCCTTCTTGAAAATTGCCCCCTCTGGAATGCATCTGGAACGGGATGGGGATGTTCGGCAGCAGTGGCAGCATTCTCACTGCACAGTAAAATGCGTTCTCCACCGCTTCCTGTCCCCAGAACTTTCCATTTTGGGATGCTACAGGCCCATTCCAGGGCCAGTGCTGTAAAGTTCTATGTCTAAGCAGACTGTTTTTCTACAGCATGGCTCTATCGGACTTATGTCATATGGTCCTTTTCTTATCTTTCTGCTTTAGTTCCCACCTGTAACATAAACTATAACATTTTTTTTAAAAGAGAGGAGGTATTTCTGCCTTTTTCCCCCCTCCCTTCAAGTTATTTCCTATCCATTCAACAACAGCAAAACACAGAAGGGAAATGATCTATCAATAATTTGGAAACATTGTGTATTGTTCAGCTATTGCTTCCTCCAGCTAAGCCACAATAGTCAAATGAATTCAACAACAATGACAATAGCCATGACAATTCATTATAAAATGATCTCTCGGTTCCACAGTTTAACAGGTATTCCTGACTGGACCATTCGTGATTCAGTGATTTAGAATCTATCCAAGACTCTAGGAACCAATGAGATTATCTGTTCAAAATGTGCCATGTTCCAATTAGCATCACTTTTTACAGTTGTGCTATGATGATGATGATGAGATCAGACATTTTGTCAGTTTGTTCGAGTAACTCCAAATCGTGTTGATGATGATGATTGATTGATTGATTGATAATTAGTCTCCTATTCTTATGAATTCTTATGGAGACCAACTAGTTTAAATTGATTTTTTAGGATTAGTCAAACTCATGAAGAGTGTGTCTGTCAAAAGCTCTTTAGATATGCCTGGTAAATGGAATCTCCAAGCTTAAAGAATATATAACTTTAGCTAAATAATACAGAGGGTGGTCAACAGAGGATGTCTACAATGCTTTGGCCTGTTTTGAATTTCAAGAACCATTTGACTTACCATTAATAGAAATAGAAAGATGAACCTATTGGCATGTCCTTATCCCATGTTCTCATTTTCATTGTTATTAAGATGAGCTGGAATGGATAAAAGAATCTAGGTTAGCGCCAATAACTTCTGTGGGCCCAAATATCTAATTTCCTGTAATTTTGAGCAGTCTGTGAAGTCATTCAAGGTCATAACCTGCCCTAGCCAGACATTTCTGATTCAAAAATGAGTCACACTGCATTATTTGAAATAGAGATCTCAAGAAATGGCAATCCAAGTCCACTGTTAATTAGTTGTGCCTTTGTCTTTATCGGAGAAGAGCCATTTGTACTTTCAGTCAGGCCAGAATATTGAGAGCCAGCAGAAGATGATGATGGTGGTGGTGCTGGTAGTGAGGATTCAGGGCATTTGTTACTCTCTCAGTTGTTGCTGTCCCAGTGGAATCTCCTTAGCTATTGTGGCCCTCCCTCATCCCTTCCTCCCTCCTCCAAATTTTCTCTAATTTAAAACAGAGTCCAATTTTGAAGAACTGAAAGCTGTCGTTGATTTTATCTCTAATTTAAAACTGAGCTGCTTCATTTTGCCAGATGCCTCTTCTCTTTCCTAACCAACTGGAGCAGATGAATGGCAAAACAGGCCAGCAAAGGCACAGTCACCAACCCACACAAGATTAGTGCAGCTGTTTGGTCCAGCCAATGGAGCACAACTCAATAATAGCAACAGGGGAGGCTGAAAGCAGGAGACCAAACCATGCCCAAGAGAGTTGCAAAATATATTGCAAAAGAAAAGAGAGAAAGACAGATTGATATTGGGATGGCAGGTGCTGTGGCAACACTAGCAGGTGTGGGGTGGTGCGCACACACCAGGTCACACCATCAGAAAAGGTGACACAAGTGCAAAAATTACTGTCTTATAAAACAGCTTTCCTCTGTTCTGCTTTAGCTCCCCACAGCTCAGTATTGGCTGGCAATCAGCTCAAAAGGACCAATGAGAAAACAGTTCAGGGACCCCCTTCTAATCTCTCCACAACCCCCTTCTCCAAGTTGGAATCCTTCCATCCTGCCTGCTGCACTTGCTGCTTTCCCTCACTGGTAGAGGGAGGTGGTGCTGGAGCTGTGGGAGCAGATAAGGTGCCATGCTGCCTACCCAGCCCAGCATTAGGAGGAGGATGCTGCCAGTCTTTGCCAGAACTGGGCACCCTTTCCAACCACCACACCCAGCAATAGTAGCAGGAACTGCTAACACAATAACTGCCTTGATCAGTGGAGAGAAAGAAGAGACCAGCAAGCACCATTGCCACTATGGTTACTCTAGATGCCCTGCCTCTTTATCTCCTGCCTTTCCTGCCTGGAGTCTGGCAACCACACCACTACAAGTGTCATTGCTTCCTTCTTGGCACAGGGATGAATAGAAGCTGCTGAGAGGGTGGGGTACATGAAGTGGTGGCAGACAGTGACACCCACCCTAGTGATGCCACTGGGTGGGGGGGATGTATTTTGCAAAGTTATATGCAAGTGTACTCAGAACATAGTTCCCTTGTATTCCTACCATTCTGTAACTTCATTTATTTCCCCTTTCTTCCTTCCTTCACTGGCTATTTTATGCAGATTTACCTTGCAAGAGTATCCCACCCTCTTACTTTATTCCAAAATGTACATGGATGTGGTTTTTAATTTTTTAAATCTGTTTTCACTTGTCCAGTTGTTCCACATGCTTTTGATTGGTTTAAATTATTTGTATTGTTTTTAAAAAATTATTTTTTAATTTTTTTTATTTGATCAAGATTTAACAATTTAACAATATTCATAACTTCTGATACATATTTTATACACACTCTTCATCATCTTGAGGGGTGGGATAGGAGGGTATACAAAAGAGGGGTAAAAATAAATATGATCAAGGTTGTTTTAAATTTTAATTTGATTCTTGTCATTAACTGCCATCAACTTTGACTTATGGTGCCCCTATGAATGAGAGATCTCCACATCACCCTGTCAACAGCCTCAACAGCTGAGCCTCCTTTCACCTTGAGTTCAGTCACATCATTAGTCACAGTTCTACTCATAGTTGTCCTCTGCTCTTCCTGGTAACTCATTGAGTGCCTTCCAATCTGGGAGTTTTTTCTGCTGGCACTATGTCTTCCTTCATTTTGGATTGTCTTGTCATAGGGTTTTAAGATAGAAGGCTTAAAGAATGGTGTACCATTGTGTTCTTCTGCACAGTAGTAACAAGTGATAGCTATGGTACAACTGCTGTTGTTTCAGAGAGATTCTCTACATATGCTGCCAACCCACTGCCCAGACACTGTTTGGCACATTTAGTCTGGCTCCTTATCAAAAGCCTGTCTGACATGAGAGAACTTAACAGCACTGCTACAGTCAGTATAGCCTCTTGCCTCACAGGAGCACACAATCCCACCATCACTGAAAGGCAGTGCCATGATGGGGGTTAAGTAATATAGAGTATGAAGTATAGGAAATTATATTTATTTATTTAAAATTATTTCATACCCTGTTAACTGATAAAGGGCATGATAATTTTAAAATAAATAAGTAATTGACAAAGCTTTGAGATTCCACTTCAACATTAGGAAGATCTTCCTGACAGTAAGAGCTGTTAAAACAGTGGAACACACTCCCCGAATTGTGGTGGAGTCTCCTTCTTTGAAGATTTTTAAACAGAGGCTGGATGGCCATCTGTTGGGGGTGCTTTGATTCTGTGTTCCTGCATGGCAGGGAAGTGGACTGATGTCCCTTGTGGTCCCTTCCAACTCTATGATTTTAAGTGACACTGCTGACCATTTAAATTGCCTACTGTGCCTCCATTTTCTTCCTGTGGTGATGATCAAGTCCCCCACTCCATTTTGGCTATATAAGAATACAACTCCCTCAACATGCAATTTGTAGCCAAGTACTGAAAATTTTGGCTCTACTACACCAGGGCCAAGAATGGAAAAACTTTTAACATAATATAAACATTTTTTTTATTTTTTAAAAATTCAAACATTTCATGTAGTATTATGTGCATTTCTAGTTACAGCCCCAATCCCTCTTTTCTCCCTATCTTGTGAACATCATAATTCAGTGATCAGTCACCAGGTATGTAGCAAAGTCAATCAGAGTTCATAGTTTGTTGTTCCACAGTTTTAAATGAGATTATTATGGTGGACTAGAAAGATGATCTGTAATATAGTTGATAAACAGAGACCAGAATTCTATAAAAGGGCCATTAAATATTTCCCCTCAGTTCAGCCAAGCATGGAAGATTAAATTTTCTGATAAAGCTGTCCACTAGAAACAATCTAACCACTTACTAGTTGATAGACCATCCACTGCTTTCTATGTTCTCAATATCTCAACTTCAGCAGCACCTAGCATTATAGAAATTAACCATTTATGTAAATCAGTGTTGCCCAAATCAAAGATTGACAGAAGTTTAAAAGTATTTCTAAACAGGATATTTTGCCTTGTCATTTGATTGATCCAGGATAGGATCTCATTCTGAAATTGGAAGACTTTAGGACAATAAATCCACCTATGTTCTAGGGACACCCCCTCATAGCATACTGTACATTCACACTGATGTATTTACATTGCATCACACAATTGCACAACCAAGCATGCAAAAGGCACCATAACCCTGAACTCACCCATTGCACATGAGTAGACTGACCCACCTCCACTGCCACAAGTCAAAGGTCATGTGACTGACAGCTGTGTTGACCTTGCAAAACAATTGGCTGTGTTAAGGACTGCATTTACACAACCTCTGAGAAAGCACAGCCATTTGTGCAATGATCTTTATGTTAGCATAGTGCCCCAACAGATTTTCAGTCAGGTTTCGAATCTTAGCTCTAAGTACATCAGGTCTTTAATGTATCTGTTTTCCACTTTCCATCAGATGTGCCTTGTCCACATTGTCTCTCAATATGGAACTTCCTGGAGCGTGTATATCAAACTAGGACTAGCCGATCACTGACATTTTCAAACAACACCTAGGCACTTCTTTACCCACAGTTTATCTTGATTTAAATCCAATCTAAGTTAGTGCTTTGATTTACCTTGTTTGGTACATCTTTCTCTCGTTGGCACTGCTCTTGAGCAAACGGGAAAATGAGCATAGCTGCCATGTTGGAAAAGAACAAATCAGTTCAGCAGCTGTTCTACCTGTCTCTTATAGTCAAATTGGAAAATGTGCTTAGTGAGAAAGTCTCTGCTGAGCTGTACTTTATACATCCATCATCAAGGCTTCCTTTTAAAATGCATGCACAACTTTCCCTTTTTATACTTATGTTCTGACAGAGTGTACTGCTTTGGTACTGTTGTTTGCCAGTCTGTTTGAAGGTCAGTTATTTTTTTTTCTACCTTTGCATACATAATTCTGAAACATTTAATAAAAACATTGGGTTGTTTTTTTTAAAAGTCAGTGACAAGTCTAGTGATCTTCACAATAAATTGCATCTAGATGCTGCCACAATTATTTCTCCCTCTGCTATTCTAGTCTTTGTCACCTAAATAGTACCCATTTTAAAAGAGCTAAAGAGAAAACTAATTCTGTATTCCTTTAGCTACTTTTGTCATGGCCAGCCAAGAGCAGGACTCGGAGGATGAGGAAGAGGATGTGGCTCCTCCAGTGCAAGGGGAAATGGAGGCTACATCAGGTCCTAATCCTGCCCTGCCAGATCCCAGCCCTGTCCTCCCAGCCCCAGAGGAGGAAGCTCAGCCAGGTCCTAGCACTGGAGGGATTCCTCCTGAGGCTCAGCAGCCTAGTGGTGACTCTGGGGAAGAACCAAGCCTGGAGGTTCCTTCTTTTAAGCAACGCAGGGCTGAGAGTGCTTGCATGCGTTGGTCCAGGAGAATTGCTGAGAGGCAATTAACTAACAAGCCTCAGATGTCACCGGGGAGAGCGTCTCCTATTTAATGAGCTGGGAAACGCCAACTCGGTGCCCGTGTTTATTGCAGTTTCCTTCTGAGTGATTACTGTCAGCACTGGCTTCTTGCTTCCCTGAACCCTTGTTTGCCTCGGACCCTTGACTCTGGAATGGACTGGACTTTTGCTATCTTCTGGCTGCCCTGACCCTGGACCAAACTGACTACTGTGGACTCTGGAATCCTGACCTTTGGCTTTGTTGGTGGTGTGCTTCTTGTGGACTGTCTGAAAGGTCTGTAGACTGCCTTTTAGCTCCTTTCTTGCTGCAATACCCTTATCAGCGTTTGTTTGGACTTGTGCTGGCCGTAGTCCAGGACAGGTCTTTCTTTTTATCACCCCAAGTGCAATTTTTTCTCTCTCATTGAATTTATATGACATTTAGGCTGTAATACTCTTTCCAAGCAAGTCCCATTGAATTCAGTAGAATATCCTTCTCAATAGAAATGCTTACAACTTCACTGTTCAGATGTAAATCCTGTTGGGTACAAGGGAGCTTGTTCCCAGTAAATGGTATAGGTAAAAGTTAAAGATAGTCCCTTGACATGAATGTCCAATCATAACTGACTGTAGGGGGTGGTGCTCATCTCTGTTACTAAGGCAAAAAGCCAACTTTGACTGAAGATGACTCCAGTGGTCATGTGGCCAGCATGGCTGCACCAAATGCTGTTACCTTCCCACCAAAGTTGTACCTATTTATCTATTTGCATCAGACTGATAGGTTGGCAGAAGCTGGGACTACTGATGCAGCAAGGTTGGCAGAAGCTGGGACTAGTGATGCAGCACTCAGGCCTCACACTGCCAATCTTCCAATCTTACAATAATCAGAATTGGCATCTTAACCACATAGGACTACAATCTTAATCTGCAAATTGGCATATCAGGAAGGGGAAGATAATCCTTTATCAAAAGGTAAATTTTCTTTATTTTCAGGTATCTGTACAATGGAAATCCCCTGTTGTGTAAGTAGAAGTCCATTTTTGTAATTCTGAATTTATAATTCATCCCAGAATTGGGGTTTATTTTATGGCTAATACATTGGGAGCTTTTAATCATCATTTCTTATCTCTTGGCTAAGAGCCAACTTAGATGCCGTCACTGTAGTGGACACTGAGAATGTGGTATCCAATAACTCTGAGTAGGATTACACTGGATCAGTTCCAATTGGTGAGCTGCTGGGGCAAGTAGGGAAGACAACTTGTCCTCTCAATCCCTGTCCAGGGACGAGATGCAGTTAGGCTCCAAATACAAAATATCATTAATGTATCTCTCAGGGAAGGAACTTTTCCATCTTGTTTAAAGGAAGTGGTGGTACAACCACTTCTTTAAAAGCCCTCTCTGGGCCTCCTGGACTTAAACAACTATAGGCCAGAAACTTATCTCCCTTTCCTAGGCAAGGTGATCAAAAGGGCAGTTGCCTTTCAATTCTAGGCAGTCTTGGATGATGCAAATTATCTAGACCCATTTCAACCTGGCTTCACAGCAGGATACAGAGTTTAGACTGCTATGATCACCTTAGTGGACTATCTTTGCATGAGCATTGGCAGGGGGAGTGCATCTCTGCTGGTGCTTTGGGCCTCTCAGTGGTATTTGATACCATCAACCATGATATCCTTCTGGATTACCTGGAGTATTTGGGAATTGGAGGCACTGTGCTTCTGTGGTTTTGGTTCTATCTCTCGAGTAGGTTCCAGGTGGTAGTGCTTGGGGATAGCTGCTCCTCAGAAAAGGAGCTGTTATATGGCATATCAAAAGGAGCCATTTTATCCCCAGTGCTATTCAACATCTGCTGTTCAACTGCTGGGAGAGATCATCTGGAGGCATAGGGCGGGTGCTATCAATATGCTGATGACACTCAAATTTATTTCTCTGCGCCTTTAGATACAGCCTCAGCTAAGGATAGTGGGTCTCCTCTGAATGAATGCCTGGAGGTGTGTAACGCGCTGGATAAGGAAAATAGATTCAAGCTGAAACCAGACAAAACAGAGGTGCTTACTGTCAAAGGTCTTAACCTGGATTTAGAAGTGAGTCAACCAGTCCTGGATGGTGTTACCCTCCCCCTGAAAGACTGTATTCACAGCTTTGAGGTGCATCTGAATCTGTCATTCCAGATGACAGCTCAGATAGATCTGACAGCCGGGAATGCATACGATCAACTTTGACTGATACACCAGTTGTGCCTCTATCTAGAGATGGAAGACCTAAAGATGGTATGCACTGGTAATCTCAAGGCTGGACTTCTTCAATATGCTGTACATTGGGCTATCTCTGTACCAAGTTCAGAAATTTCAGCTAGTTCAAAACATGGCAGCCAGACTGATTACTGGGGCATCCAAGAGTGATTATATTACACCAATATCAAAATCACTGCACTGGTTGCCAGTTATTTTCCAGGCAAGGTACAAAGTGTTGGTTATCACCTTTAAAGCCCTTCATGGTTTGGGTCCATTTTACATACAGGATCACCTCCTCCCATACAATCTGCCCATGCACTGAGGTCCTTTGGCAAACATTTACTCCGTCAGCCAGGACTAGGTTGGCAACTGTCAGTCAGAGGACTTTTTCTTCAGCTGCCCCTAGACTGTGGAATGACTTGCCAGAAGAGATTCAAGAGGTGAATACACTGTCCAGATTTAAAACAGCATTGCAAACCAGCTTCTTCTGACAGGCTTATCCAGATGGTTTTTAAATTGTGAATTTTAATTGTGGATTATTTCAATATGTGTATATCATTTAGCATTTTAAATTAATGTGTATTTTAACTGATGTTGTCTATCTGTTCATTATTGTTGTTGTTCCTCACCTCAATGCATGGGAAAGGTAAGTAAGAAAAAAATATCATCATCTCAGTGTAACAGCAGCAGCATAAATAAGTCAGGCACTCAAAGTACATTCGACACTCTAGCACCCAATTATCTCAAGTCTATCATTACTTTCCCTCTCTCTTACCCTAACTGTCCTCTCTTTCTTACAAAACCCCAACACCCTCCCACCTTCCTAGTAGTCAGGTGTGCTCATTCCCATTCTGCTTCTCTCATCTTCCCTCTCCCACATGAGACCCACTATAGCATAGTACCTACCATGTGCAGACAAAGCTCCTGCACAGTGGCGGGAGTGGTTGCCATGTCAGTGCAGTAAAGCCTTTCTATGTTTTATTCTCACCTTCAAAGTAACTACCCAAGATACTGAACCTATGGAGTGTTACAGACTGCCCCTTTGGGGTGGCCTGTAGGTGCTCCTTTCCCCACCGGATCGGGGCCTCAGTTGCCAGAGTGACAGCCTCCGAGGCCCTGATCCGCCGCTTTCCAGGCCGTGGGGAAGCAGCAAAGGGCTGCTTCCCTGCGGCCTGGAAAGGTGTGTCCTTGGGGCTTCAAGCCCCAAGGACATCCAGTGGCGGTGGGGAGGAGAAAGGCGCCGCTCGGCCCTTTTCTCCCTTGCATCACTGGCGTAGCTGTCTAAAGGCTGCGCCAGCGATGGAAATCACAGAAGGAGCTCCATTTCGGAGCTCCTTCTAGCGCCGCGGAAAGGGTGCTCTATGCGCCCTTGCACAGCACAAAGATGTCACATCCGCACCGCCCCATTTGGAGGCAGCGCGTTTGTGATGTCATAATGGCAGCACCTATGTGTATAGGGCACCGCCATTTTGTACATCCTGGGGACGTACTAGGGTTAGGTGCGTGCATAAGGCACGCACTTTCCCTAACCCTAGTACGTCCCCAGGAGGCACTTTACGCCCATGCGGAATGGGCCTATTTTAGGAGCAGGAGCATTTTGGATAGCTTAAAGTTTGGGTAAAATCTGGTCCACAGACACAGAACAGTCAGCCAGCACTACAGTCAGTCCTCCCTATCTATGGATGCTGCATCCATGGATTCAACCACCCACAGCATGAAAGTATCTCCCCCCCCCCCAAAAAAAAAAACACCAAAAGGCAAACGTTGGTTTTGCTATTTTATGTAAGAGACACCATTTTATTGTGCTATTGCATATAATGGGACTCAAACATCATGGATTTTGGTATCCACTGAGGATCCTGGATCCAATTCCTGGTGGATACCAAGGACCCACTGTATGTATGTGATGGGTTTCCATTGCACACCACCCTCAAGTACAGATAGAATAAAAATGAAGACCACAGCTGACTTCTTTTGCATATCCTCCTACCCTGAGGAGGACATCAACAACAGAACAATACACAGATTAACATGGGAATCACTCCTCCTCACCCAGGGTCACACTCTCTCTCTCCCTTCCAGGTTAGCATTCTCTGAAGATGCCAGCCACAGATGCTGGTGAAACATCAAGAATAAACTCTTATAGAACATGGCCACATAGCCCGAAAAATCCACAAAAAACAATAGCAGCTTCCTCCATGTCTCACTGCATGATGTCATAGTTCTTAAGTTCCCATGGGAGATGATTGTCAAAGTGAGTCTTTTGTTGAACAGATTTTTCCAGTTAGAAAAAAAAAGTCATCTTGATGACAGTTTCCACAAACTGAGAACTTAAGCACTACAACATAATGTGGTAAAGCACAGAGAAAGTTACTATTGTCTAGCTCAGTTTCAGCTTTTTTTTCATGCTACAAGGCACTAAGCTTCACATAAATTTACTCACAAAAACAAGCACATTGGTGTTATTAAAAAGAATGCCAGGGTTCCAATGTGGGCGGCCATGGTATAAACACAGCAAGGCAACAATCAAAGAGTCCAATGGACCAAAGACAAGAAGCAGATTCAAGGAGCATGGCTGTACCTCCAGCTGCAATGCATGAGTAGAGCCAGCTGTGCCTGTTGGCTGGCCCTGATCCTTCCAGGACCCTGGCAGCTTGGGCCTGATCCTGCAAAGACTATGGAAACAGGACTCCAACAGCATACACCTTTGCTTCCTCTGGCACACAGCTTTCAGTGTAAGCTGAAAGCCACGTATGGCATGCCCTCGTATGACACTGGCATGCTGTATAAATGTTATGATTTGTGGGAGAAGGTGGCTAATTTTAAAACTCCAGCTTGCTACAGTGAACAATAGTTCAATACAGGCAATGGTATAGAGTCCTAAACTACTCTTCATAGAAGCAGGGCATTTGATGGAGTTCCACATGGGCTGAGTGGCACACATAGTTTTGTCCTCCAAAAGGTGTGAAAAGTCAGGAAAGCCAGGGAAAATGGCTACTGGCTGCCAATGCCATCCCACTCCCCTGTTTTCTCTGCCTAGCAATAACCTCATTGTATCTAATGCATGCTCTGAAATCCAGAGGGCCACACTGTAGTATTTTGGTCAACTGGAAGTGTATCATAGTACTCCTAGATTTTCTGGGTGAGATTGTTTTGGGGGAGTGGTGCTTTCCAAATCTCTATTTCACTACAGTGTTATGTTTTGAGCCCTATATTAGTAGTATAGGGTGTGCTGGGGGTCAGCATACAAATAAAGAATTTAGGAAGTTGATAAGATACCTTCCTTCCTTTTTTTTCTTTTTTCCTTCTTTTTCTTTCTTTTGGCTTGGCTAATATTCTCAACTTTGCTTATAAACAGTGAAGTCAGGAAAGGTTCAACACTGTTTTCCTGGGAGTATATAATGTTCCCCAAGAGATGTGCACTGAGTCATACTTAGGCAGAAACAAGAAACCTATACAATAGTTCATATCTAAAATGAAGACATTTGTAAGAACAAGAACAATGGAAAATCTCCAATCTAGAAAGAGTAGATTACAAAAATCATGCTCTGAAATCTGTTTCAGCTATCTGGAACCTTTTATTACACTGCTGCCCAATGTTCTTTATGACATGCCTTCTCAGTCAACTACATCCAGGACATGGCCAATGTCTTCATTTTAAAAAAATGTTAGTTTTTTGTGTTTTTTTCAGGCTATTTGCCCATGTTCTGGAAGCATTTATTCCTGATGTTTCTCCAGCATCTGTGGCTGGCATCTTCACAGAAGCCAGCATGAAAGAGAATGGGATATATATACAGTGTGACCCTTGGTTAAGAGGAAGTAATTTACATGTTAATCTGTGTGTTGGTCTGTTGTTGAATGGCAAGGCCTCAGGGTGTCTATTTAATTAGTGAGCCATTGTGTGCTGGGAAACCCCCTGACCCTGGGTGGTTTTCATTTGCACTTTCCTCGTCATGATTTTGGTGTTTTTTGCAACTGGTCACCAGACTTGGTTTACTTTCAGGGTTTCTTCTTTCCTGCTGAAGTTGTCTAGGTGTTTGTGGATTTCAATGGCTTTAATGTGCATTCTGACCTGATAGCTATATTGTATTGTATTACTTTATTTTCCCTCGATGATGGGATTTAAGTACCCCAATACATGTTTCTGACCTTTAAAGGCCCATATAGTCTGTGCTTCTTTCATCCAAAGGAGCATTCTTCACCCCATACAATAGGTCCCATGAAACCTCCATGGAAAACATCAATCGACAAAATCCTACTTTATGTTCCTGGACATTCCAAGCTATGTTAAATGGACTATTTATATATGTATTATCCTACTAGAGAGGCCCGTTCCCCACCACCACTCCATTTGTGTTGTGTCTTTTTAGATTGTAAGCCTGAGGGCAGGGAACCGTCCAATTAAAAAGATTGTATGTACAGCGCTGTGTAAATTTACAGTGCTTTATAAATAAAGGTTAATAATAATAATAATAATAATAATAATAATAATAATAATAATAATAATAATAATAATAAATTTCAGTCTGGTCTGCCTGGCTTGCCTATGGCATAAATCCAGCTGCTGGTCCCAGGTAAAGCCGTTGAAACAATGCAATGTATGTAATTATTGTCTTGTTCTTCTTTGTTGTTAAACATCCTCAAGTCAGTCCCAACCCATGGCTACCCTATGGATGAGATATTTCCAAGATTCCCTTTTCTCCAATGCTCTAGTTAGTTCCTGTAAGTCCATGTCTATCCATCTAATGTGGCTTCTTCCTCCTTTTCTACTTCCCTCCACCTTTCCTAGCATGATTGTCTTTTCTAGTGAGTCGTGCCTTCACATAATGTGGCCCAAGTACAACAGCCTCAATTTGATTATTTTGGGCCCTCGACAGACGGGCCCTTTAGCATGTCTTGGCGACATGCTAGGGTTGCCTTGGGGCACCGTTTCCAGATGCCCCACAACCCTAGGACGTCACCAAGATGTCATCGCTGTGCGGCGCTGTATACACAGCACGCACAGCTGTGACATCACTGCTGCACACTGTCCAGATGGGCGGCTCTAAAAGGAGCCACTTTTCAGGGCTCCTTTTCTTTCCGTGTAGCCGCACCGCACAATTTAGTTGCTGCAGCACGGCTACACAGAAAAGAGGAGGATCTCCCAGTTGCCTGTTTCTGGTGGTCTGTATCCCACCTTGGATTCCAGGTAGATTTCAGGCTTCATCTATTGAGGCAGACATTTGTTTTGTCTTTTCTCTATCCACGGTATCCTCAGCCCTCTTCTCCAGCACCACATCTGGAAACCTTGCCCTATGAGAGGATGTCCTGGACTGTGGCCAGCACACACAGACACACACCGATAAGAATGGCTTAGCCCAGCAAGTGGAAGCAGGACACAGACCTTGCAAGGAGTAAGCGTGAGAGCAGTCCAAGAAGCCAAGCTGAAGTCAGGATACCAGAAGTCAGAGCAGTCTAAAAGCCAAGCCGAAGTCTGGATACTGGGATTCAGAGTAGTCAAAGCAGTCCAAGGTCAGAGCAGCTAGAAGATAACAAGGGTCCAGTCTGAGGTCAAAGCAACAAGGAGTCAAAATACAAGGAGCCAGCAGCAATCACACCAAGGGATCATGCAATAAACTCTGGCACTGAGTGGAGGCCTCTCTACAGCTTAAGTAAGGGAAACACTCCCCCATGCCACCTGAGGCTGGTTGGCTAATTGCCTCTCTGCAATCCTCTTGGATCTGCACCTGCAAGCATTCTCAGCCCTTCTCTCTTTGTAAGTAGGCACATCCAGGCAAGCTTCCTCCTCAGAGTCACCACTAGGCTGTTGCACCACAGAAGGCATCTCACTAGCACCAGGACCTGGTTGGGTGTTAGAATCCTGTTAGTATTCTACCAGATAGTGTTTAGTATTGTAGTATAGTAGTTGGGGATGATGGGGCTTTGGCTGCAGTAGAAGAGTAGATAGTAATAGTTAGTGCATAGCAGGACCAGGTGTCTTATCTAGTGGCCTTGAGGGCCTGGCTCTCGGAGCTGGGAATGTGCTTTCATTTCTGTGGGAAACAGGAGGGGCTTCGCTTGGCGGGTTTCTGCTTGAGAGGGGATTTTGGCTTTTGGGGATTCTGTTACTTTGTCTTTGGGAGGGGGTGGTTAGTCTCAGCTAAGAAGCTGAGTGAGGCACATGTCTGATTCTGGATCTATCAATAAAGTGCTATTGATTATATCAATCAAGCTGACTTGTTGATTGTCTGGGATTCTGGGTGCTAACTCTGACATTGGGCCTCCTCCTCTGGGGCTGGGAGAGCACAGCTGGGACCTGGCAGAGCAGGATTACCACCTGGTGTAGCCTCAATTAGCTCTTGCTCTGGAGGAGGCTCATCCTCCTCGAGCTGCTCTTGGCTGGCCATGACAGAAGAGACTAGATGTGTTTAGCTTGGGAAAGAGAAAGTTAAGAGGTGATATGATAGCCCTGTTTAAATATGTGAAGTGATGTCATATTGAGGATGGCGCAAGCTTATTTTCTGCTGCTCCAAAGAATAGGACCCAGAGCAATACATTCAAATTACAGGAAAAGATACTCCACTTCACTATTAGGAAAAACCTCCTGACAGTAAGAGCTGTTTGACAGTGGAACATGTTCCCTTGAATTGTGGTGGAATCTCCTTCTTTGTGGTTTTTTAAACAGAAACTGAGGCCTGTTACAGACTGTCAAAATAAAGCTGCTTCGGGTCTCTTTGGAGGTATGTTGTTTAAATGATGCATGCATCCTAAGAATCCGGAAGCTGCACCAAAGCTGCACTCCAGTGCTTAGGAATGGAGTGTGGCTTTGGCACGACCTCCGGACTCTGCATCATTTAAATAGCATACCTCCAAAGAGACCCGAAGCAGCTTTATTTTGGCAGTCTGTAACAGGCCTGAATGACCATCTGTCAGGGGTGATTGGATTCTGTGTTCCTGCATGGCTGGAGGTTGGACTGCGTGGCCCTTGTGGTCTCTTCCAACTGTATGATTCTGTGATCTCAAATGAATTGATTTTCTTCTTGTCAGCTCTCTTCACTGTCCAGCTTTGGCATCCATACATAGTAATGGAGAATACATTGTTTTGTACGGTTCAGACTTCAGTGCTTGTTTATATATCTTTGCTTCATATGATCTTTTATATTTCTTTCATAGCTGCCTTTCCCTTTATTTTATCTTTCCCTGGTTGGAGCTAGTAATTGAAGTTAGGCCATTGGATTCCTAAGCAATGATTAGAAAAAAAAATTTTTTTAAATAGTTCCCAAAGTCATCCAGTCAGGATAGCCAGTGGCCATGCTGAATGGAAGATTCTGGGCATTATAAAACAAAATGTAACATTTCCAAATTCTGTTCCTAAACACTTTTTGGGGTTCTTTAGAAATGCATAATTTCTTTGTCATCTAGACACTGATAAAACCACTGAGGTCAGTATTATCTTAGCTTTTTGGCCTCCAGCCACTTAAATCAAGTTTCTCCTTGGACATTATATTTTAAAGTGTGATTTTTGCCTTTAATTTTTATCTGAAGCAATGCAGAGCCAGTCCTACCATTAAGCAGAGTGAGGCAGCCACCTCAGGCAGCAGATTTGAAGTGCAACAAAAGGAAAGCAAATTATTAGTTATTAATTTTAATATTACTGTCTTTTTGCTGCCTGGGGAGAGACATTTATGGGATTTCCTGCCACAGGTGCCAAAATAAATTGGTAGTATTCGATTCCTTGAGTTGGGAAGTGGCACCCTTTGCTGCCTTCCCTCAGGTAGCAAAATGTTTTCAGCTAAGCCTAATCTTAAAGATGAAGCAGATACATGCAGGAATAGGCAAGCCCTCAGGAAAACTGGCTCCAGGCCATTTAGGGTTTCAAAGGCTAATGCTGGCAATTGGAATTGGACCCAGAAATGGTCTCTCTCTCTCTCTCTCTCTGTGTGTGTGTGTGTGTGTGTGTGTGTTGTGTGTCTATGACTATGATGACTCTCTCTCTCCCTCTCTCTGCTTTTATCTCATTGGCATATGTCTATATGTAGAAGATTTTTTTAATCAAAAAGGGAGAGGATTTGCATTTTCTTCACTCCAGCCCTAGTCACTGTTTGGTTTACTTCCCCACAAGAAGGTGATTGAAAGATTAAACTTTTGTGTAAGGTTGCCTAGTGATAGTATGTGGGCTGCAGTTTTAAATCTCTCTGCACATTTCAGCAGATTGATGTTGAAGAGTGGCCACAACCATTTTGAGGGGAAGAAAACCCTTTTATTGCAGAGGGAGGGGGAACACGGTTGAACAAATGTTATTTAGCTTGCTGATATTGGGCACAGTCCAGTAGAAGGTTCACCTGCTGAAGCAGTTGTATTATGGCAACAGCAATAATGTGCCATTTGTAGAACTCTTGCACAACTTGAGTGGCAGGTGTGCCCTTTAAAAAGCAATCAGTTATGAATCTCTAGCAGATCATGGGAAAGTTATTTTCTTGGCGCTAGAATGTCCAGATGCCCCTAGCCAGCAGTATACACTGGAGGAACCACACAAACATAGTGGCACTGTTGTGATGGCAATTGGATGCCTCCTCTTGATTTCTTCTACTTGCCAACTAATGGCTCTCCTCCCATTCCTTCACCAGTGTGCAGTCCACTCTCTCAGGGTATTCTCCAGAGTTGCCAACCTGATCCAGGGCAAACAGGGACTCCTTTTCTTCTGAAGAGTCTCCCTGGAGCACAGATTGGACCCATATTTTGCCCATTTTGACTCCATACATAACCTAAACAAATACGGGAATGGGGAATGTTTCTTTTCCTCAGTGCAGACATGGCCCTAGTGCAACATGGCCCTAGTGCAACATTCAGACCACTACACCATACTATGGCATTTGTACTTCCCACCATTATTCCTCTGTTCAATAATCAGTCCAAACAACTCTTAATTGCTGGACTCTCTCCATACCTCTGAAGGACAAATTTTGTGTTCCTAAGAACATACACATGGTAACAAACTATTTTTTAAAAGTAACTGTGTCTGATCCATGACAGAGCATTATTTAGGAACCAACATTTTGAGTGGTTGTAACTTGACTGTGACAATGTCATTCTTGATGAAGCAGATAATGCCTGAATGTTCACCTTCTGTGGCTAAATAGGGAACAAATAAATGTATCCCTTTGGATTTTGGAATATGAATGGAATACTCATAAAACTGTTCTATTCCCATTCCACCCTGGGTTTTGAAAACAAAATAGAACAGAAGCCTTTCAAATGAGTCTTAAAATATACAGCTGAAGAGTAAGATATGATTTAGTACCAGGCAGGTGTGATCTCTAAGAGGCATACAGGTGTGGGCAAATATGCTGGATTCTCAAAGAATACACAGCTAGTAGTCTGTAATTTATGGTCCTGCTGTCAGTGATTCTTAATTTTGCATCTCTTTTTAACTTTCTGGCATGAGAAAAAGAAATCGGTTCATCACATTACTGATTACTGTTAGGGAACATTACCACAGCATGATTCTTCATTAAAGTATCAATAATCTTCCCAACACCATTTGCCCCAGAATCTCCCATTAAATTGTAGCTTTAATTGTCTGCCTCCACTGATGGATAACTAAAATGTGGAGCCCAAAACTGCAGTAATTGAGAGTATTTTCTTAATGTGGCATTACAGTGCAGGTTGGATTGTTTTGTTTTTATATAATGTATGAGCAGCTGATATAAAACTTTACTCCAGTGGCATTCCTAGGATTAAAAAAGAAAAACCTTCTAGTAAGGCAAATGGTATTGAATTGGTTGCATTGATTGGTACAGTTTTCCGACTTGGCTTAGCACTGGATCAGTGGCAGAGGGCAAGCTTCATGTCTGGGGGGCACTGAATCCACACTGGCTTTTAGTGTGAACTTTAAGGAGCAATCCAAGGTATTTTGGGGATAGGAATTAGCTCCTTGGATGGTTTTGTTTTTTTTTAAATTCAGACTAAGAACTGGAACAGATTCATCACTTCCATTGCCAGCTACTAAGACATTGGCTAACTCAAGGCCATGCAGTCCCATTTAATACAGAAACAAAGACTGTGGTAAATTTCAAACCAGGACATCTAGAATTTCATTATTTCATATTTACTAATCTGGCAAACCATGGCTGAGGCTGCTGCAACACTGCAGAATTAATGCAGTTAGACACCACTTTAACTGCCATGGTTCCATTCTGTGGAATCCTGGGATTTGCAGTTTATTGTAGCACCAGATCTCTCAGACAGAAAGGGCTAAATATCTCATAAAACTAGATATCCCAGAATTACATAGGATGGCTCCATGGCAATTAAAGCAGTGTCAAACAGCATTAATTCTGCAGTGTAGATGCAGCCTAGCTATTCCTTGCCTAAGAAAACTGTCTTAAATTCAGTCACCATAAATTTGCAGGTGACTTGAAGACAGATGGACAGACATACACATACACACACACACACACACACACACACGAACACAAACTAACTGATAACCACTGGAATAGTGAATTATACATATATATAAGCTTACATTTCAGAGCTCTAACCTGGGAAGAGTTGGATTTTTTTTTTCAATTTGGAAGAAAAGGCTTATACAACAGCTAAATCTCTTCTGGCTGAATAATGAGACATTTTCGGACAGGTTGTCTTGCTGACAACAGCTTGTGCTCAATTATATCTCTCTGGTTGTTCCTTTTTATTAGGTTTGCTAATGTTTCTGGGCTGTTTTTAATTAAGGAAATGCTGGTTCCATAACAGGCTTCTTAGCAGTGGATTACATGATACTATAAGACTTGCTGTAATTCAGCTATTCTTTGAGTGTTACTGAATTCTCTGTTTATAGTAATGTTCTAAGCCATTTTATCCATTACAGTTACCTAGCAATGCCACTGGGCAAGTGTGAAAAATATCTTGTTATTTTGAAGTTTGAAATCATTACACTAATTCTATGAAAAGAATATTGTCTGAGGAATCTTTTTGTATGTTCCAGCCAGATTATAAATAAAAGCACACTGTTCTGTTACCATCCTTTGAGGTATACAGAATGGATGACTACGTTTAATCATTTGGGCCTAAATTCAACTTCTGGTTCCAATTGGAATAGAACCATTGAATCAAAGGAATTGACATGTTAACTTGCTATTCAGTAATTGATTCAAAGTGTCTAATCTAGCTGGGATTAGCATTAGGATTCAGACCTATATCTTGATATGCAGCTCTGGCACCAGCATTTAGCATGATAATGGAAAGGTCAACACACTTGGACTCCACTGCTTCCAAGTTGCTAGCTTTTAGGTCTAATATGCACTGCAGAATTAATACAGTCTGACACTGCTTTAACTGCCATGGCTCAATGCTATGGAATTCTGGTGGCTTAGTGGTTAAGACACTGACTCTGATGATAACAAGGTTGACAGTTCGAGACCCAAGTACTGCATGACAGAGATAGCTTTCATCACTAGTCCCAGCTACTGCCAACCTAGCAGTTCGAAAGCATGTAAAAGTGCAAGTAGATAAGTGGAAAGGTACCTATATATCCAAGCAGTCATGCTGGCCGGATGACCCATGGAGTCGTCTTGGACAATGTTGGCTCGTCAGTTTAATAACGGAGATGAGTACCACCCTGTATAGTTGGACATGACTAGGCAATCCTGCCAAAGGGGAAACCTTCACCTTTACCTTTTAGTTTTGTGAGACATTTAGCCTTCTCTCTCAGAGCACTCTGGTGCCACAACAAATCCCAGGATTCCATAGGATGGAGCTATAGTAGTTAGAGTAGTGTCGAACTATATTATTTCTCCACTTCAGATTAGACCTTAGACCTTAGCTAACTCAGGTCAGGTCAGGCTCTGGGGCAAGAATGTAGTGACCAGTGTCATGAACATGATAGTGGCATACAGGGTTCAGTTCTGGGCATCACAGTTCAAGAATGATATTGACAAACTAGAAGCTGTCCAAAGAAGGAAGACAAAAATATCTGAAATTCTTGAGATCAAGATTTATGAGAATTTATGAAGGGGGTTGAGTATGTTTAGTTTGAAGAAGAGAAGACTAAGAGGTGACATGGTAACTATTTTTAAATATCTGAAAAGATTTTGTGTAGAAGATGGAGCCAGCTTTTTCTCTGCTGCTCCAGAATCTAGAACAAGAACCAATAGATTCAAACTAGAAGAAAAACAATTCTGCCTAAACATTAGGAAGAGCCTCTTTACTATAAGTACTGTTACAAAATGGCCTTGGAAGGTGAGGGACTCTCCTTCATTGGATATCTTTAAAAAGAAGTTAGACAGGCATCTTTCATGAGTGCTGTAATTGTGTATTCCTGCCTGAGAGAGTTGGACTAAATGGTCCTTGTGGTTTCTTTTAACATTAAGATTCTATTATATTCCCTATCATATTATTTTAATTGAGCAGATAACATGGGTCAGAGAGTGCTTGTCTTAAGAGGATTTTTAACCAGCTAACCAAACAAACAAAAAAAGTGCTCTCAAAATGGTTCCTCTTCATCCTGGAAAGAAGGGACTAGGGGAGTGACATCTTGGGCCAGGTGTTGCTTAACATCTTTATATATGACTTGGATGATTGAATAGAGGACATGCAGATGACATCAAATTTGTGCAGGGGTTCAGAGCTAATACCTCAGGGGAAAGGATCAGAATTCAAATGATGATAACAGACTGGAATGTTTGATCAAAACTAACAAAAAGAACTTCAGCATGAATGAGTGTAAGGTACTTCATGTAGGCAGGATAACTGAAATACACAAATATAGGAAGAATGACACCTGGCTTGACAACAATATATATAAAAATGATGTAGAGGATTTAGTAGAGCACAAGCTAAACATACACAAACAATATGATGCGGGGGGGGGGGGGGAACAATGCAATTCTAGACTGCATCAAAAAAATCACAATGTCCAGACAGAAGGATGTCATAACACTCTGTTAAGCTTCTGTCAACCCCTTACTGGAATACTGTGTCCAGTACTGGGCACCATAGTTCAAGAAAGAAACTGACAAACTGGAATATGTCCAGAGGAGGGTGACCAAGAGCCATGGCTTCATTGATTAAATCAGTACACCTGTAACATGGTCTTCCTCTTTTCATACAGCTTCCACTTTGCTAAGCATTGCCATCTTTTCCAGTGAGTCACATTGTCATATGATATGTCAAAAGTACAATAGCTTCAGTTTAATTATTTTCATTTCTATCAAGAGTTTGGTTTGAATAATTATAGGACCCACTTGTTTGTCTCTTTGGCAGTCCATGGTATCTGTAAAACTCTTCTCCAGCACTACATTTCACATGAGTGGATTCTTTTCCTATCAGTCTAGAGTCATAGAATCATAGAGTTGGAAGAGACCACAAGGGCCATCCAGTCCAACCCCCTCCCTTGTAGGAACTCTGAATCAAAGCATCCTGACAGATGACCATCCAGCCTCTGTTTAAAGATCTCCAAAGAAGGAGAATCCACCACATTCTTAAGGAGTATGTTCCACTGTCAAGCTGCTCTTACTGTCAAGAAGTTCCTCCTAATGCTGAGATGGAATCTCTTTTCCTGAAGCTTGCGTCCGTTGTTCCGTATTCTAGTCTCTGGAGCAGCAGTAAACAAGCTTGTTCCATCCTCAATATGACACCCCTTCAAATACTTAAACGGGGCTATGAAATCACCTCTTAACTGTCTTTTCTCCAGGCTAAATATACCCACCTCCCTAATCTTTCATCATGAGGTACAGTTTCCAGACCCTTCCCCATTTTGATCTACTTCACTCCCCAACTGTACTCATCCAAATGTTTAAAAGTGTGGGGTGGGGGAGAGAATAGGGCAATTGGCAGGTGCTTTAGATGTCATACAATGATATCTAACATGTGTCCCACAAGCCACATGTCTCCTACACCTGCTCTTTTATTATTAGCTACAGGTTTTATGTGTTCATCACCACCCAATCCCTTTTTAGAGTCTGAATCTTACTTTTTCCACCTTTGTTCTAGACCAATTATTTGGTGTAGATTCTACTTGGGCATTCACACCTAAGTCAGGCAAAGCTGGCCAAAGACATCTGCTGCCTCAGGTGGATACAACATTGTCTCTGTGTCCCCCTCTCCTCCTGAAGATGCCAACCAATCTGACTCTTGAATCTTACTTTAAGGATCTTGGTGGCTCAGTATCATCCCTCCTACCAGAGTGTGATTGCTTTTGTGCCCAATTGGTACTGGAGACTAGGAGAAGGCTAGGCCCATGCAGAGGCTACTTATCATAACTCACCTTCTGCAGTCTGAGGAAGTGGACACAGGGGAGTCAGATTATCAGGAGCATATGGCTCTAAGTAATGGTGGCCTCTCCAAATCTGAGAAGTTAGGGCTTAAGCAGTTGAGAGGCCCTCTCCTCAGCAACACTTGACAAACATTGAGAATGTACCCCCATTCCTTTGAAATTTTCAGAAAAGGAGAAGTTTCATATGTCCCAGCATCTGTCAAATAGGAAACACTGACTCATTAAACACTTGACATCCAGAGACAGGTGTCTATAAATCTCCCAACTGCTCCCTGGACTTTTTATTGCTTGCAACCATTCTATCTCAGTGAATGCCCATATCTTGAACATTGACTGGAGTATCCTTGATGACTCTATGCCTTACTCCTTGTTAATTCTCAGGTCACTTGCTGACTCAACATAGGACACTATGTATTTTTCTTCTTTTGCTTCTGTTTTGTAAGCTCTGTTTTGGTTTAAACTATGTTGTAAATTGTCTTGGATCTCATATTGAGAGAAAGGCAAGATTTGAAAGAAATAAATGAACAAATATAAACATGGTACGCAGTTAGATAACATACCATTGTCAGTCGGTTTGCAGAGTGGATAACCTCAACTTTCATCTAATTTTCAAAGAAAGGATTGCTTTGAGGGGCTACAATGTCCAGCCCCCATGGTAAATGGAGGATTCTGGGAGTCACAGTCCCTCCCTCAAAGTTTTGTTCTAAGCTCTACTAGTGATATATATCTTTTTCAAGCTGTGGCCCTGTACACACGGGCCCTTTAGCACATCCTGGCGACATGCTAGGGTTGCCTCGGGGCACCATTTCCAGACACCCCACAACCCTAGCGCCATATACACGGCATGCACAGCTGTGATGTCAATGCCGCGCACCTTCCAGATGGGCACGCGCGGCAGCGATGTGCTTGTGCCGCTGCAGGCAGTTTGTGGCGGTGCTAAAAGGAGCCGCTTTTTAGCGGTCCTTTTGTTTCCGCATAGCTGCACTGCACAATTTGGTTGCTGAGGCGCAGTTACGTGGAAAAGAGAGGCGGCCACCAGCCGCCTCTTTCTAGCAGTCTGTACCCTGCCATAGCTTTACTCTGTTCAGTCTTTCAGGCTGTATGCTCAGTAGTATATGCCTATAAAAATAACCTTGACATTGGATTAAAGTTCTAGGGGAAACACCCTGCAAACTGGGATGGAACGTTGAATCTCAAAAAAAAGTGTATTTGGGGAGGGGGAAATGTACTATGGGGAAAATGGAGGGGGACTCAGAGGTGCATCTTTGGCATATGTGATCAAGAACACTATAATCACATCATAATTATGTATAATACCTGAGAATTTTCTGTTCATCCTACTTAGAAGTAATGCAATATGAGTCACTAAAATTATGAAACTAAATTGCCGTTTTAATTCTAAGATATTATTATCTCCACTTGCTCAGCCTGGAAAGATATGACTAGGAATTATATTTTTAAACACATGTTTCTATTTACACAAGCTATGGAAAGCAAAAGAAAGGTGCTGGGAAATAATTTAAGCACCCACTGTTTTGAAACTGCTTTTTGCAATCTTGGGTGACTTGAGACCAGGAGATGAGGTCAACTTGTGATTCTTCTTTCCCCACCATCCATTTACCCTCTCTCTTTTCTGGTTCCTTACCACTCCCACTCCCACCATTTTTGCCAGAAACAAGACTGCATTGGAGGTCGGAATCTAGTGATCTGAGTGGGTGATATCTATCAATCTCACACCAAGCACAAGCAAAATTGCTAGGCAACCAGAGGCAGCACACCACCCACATCCTGCAATTTCTTCCTGGTGATTTACTCTTTCACGCTTAATATATTAATTACACCAAACTTTCTTTTTTGTATACTTTGGATGGCAGCCTCGGCCGATCATCATCTTCACATGTCAAGAGCCCTTCCCATCTGAAACAGCAAGCAGTTAGCAACTCTGCAATTCAGATTGCAAGGTCTGTGTAGTGCCAAAAAAAAACCCCAAAAAACCAAACAAACCCTCCTTTTAAAAAATGTGCTAGTAACAGTGGGATGGCCAACAACTTAGATGTCTTTAAAGAGGTGTTGAATGCATTTGTGGTACAGAAAACTCTCAGTGCATAGTAGTCATGATAGTTCTATGCTGCCTTCAGTACCAGAGGCTGCATAGTGTGAAGCACAGGATAGAAGATGCTGTCATTAAGCTGCTGTCGTGCTAGAAGATGCTATCCTATTTGTGAGCTTTCCATGGTCATCTGGTTGACCACTGTGTGGATAAGGTCCTAGCACATGTAATATGCTCTAATCCAGGGATGCAGAATCTTTGTCCTCCGGTTGTTTAAGATTACAGCTCCCCCAATCCCTGGTGGCTGGAGTTAATGGGAGTTATAAGGCCATGGAGTTAGCCCCTTGAATTTGGCCTCTTGTTTTAAAATTATGAATTTTAGACGATGAATTTTAGATACAGATTGTTTTAATATGTGTACATATTATTTGTCCTTTTAAATTAATGTGTGTTTTAAATGATGCTGTTTTTTGTTAATTGTTGTTGTCCTCTGCCTTAATCCATGGGGAGAGTTGGGTAAGAAATAAATATTGCTGTTGTTGTTGCTCTGAACAAGCAGGAGATTCTATCCTCTCTCTCCCTCTCCCAGTCTTATTTTCTTCTTCTGTAGTTGGTAGCATTTCCTTCTCTTTCTTCTTCTGCAACTTGACAAAGGTTGAGTCTGAGAACTTTTAAATTATTTTGTATTAGATTATCCTACAATTTAAACTACTGAAGTTTCTAAGTCTTAAAATGCCTAGATCTGGAAAGTTAAACCTGAAGTTCCTAGAGACTCTGGGTAGGCTTGCTCACTTGCATTCATTCTCTCTAAAACAAATGCACTGCCACACATCTCAAAGCTACATTACTTTTAAGTCTATGGTTGAAAGCTTTTGAAAGCCAAACACACTGTAGGCAGTTTTGATATCTCCAGTTCCATTTTGGCTTGCAAAGTTCTTGGAAACACCTTTTGGACTAAAACTCCCAGAATCCCCCAGCCAGCATGGCTGTGGCTGGTGGTTTCTGGTAGTTGTAGCTCCAAAAAGTATTTTTTTCCAAGGTCTGGGCATATAGCACTGTATCTCTGAGGTTCTCTTTTCCATATAATCCTCCTCACTTCTATATGCCAGATCTGGAATGGGCAAACAAGCAACCAAGGTCTTCTAGAATACTTTCTAGGATCAAAGACTAGGCCTGCCATAAACATTACAATCTGATATTACTTTGTGTGAACCAACCCACAATAAGGGGTATATTTGTAATTCAAAATCCAGGAAACCTCTCAAGAATGGCACATATTGTGATGATTCATAAGAAGGAACAGTTTCAGATTTTGAAATACTTTTAAAATACTGTGGAATGTCCTAAGGACTGGGAAAGTCCATATATTCATCTATAAAACTCCAGAATGATTAGCAGCTATTCTTGTGTTGATACATAGTCCAGAAAGAAAAATCAGATATTTCTCTTGAAATGCCTTTAAATTAAAAAATTGTCACCAGTCGAATTGTGCCCTACTTTTTATCTTTGGGTTTTCATTAGCCTCCCAGTTCTCTTATATTAAATCCATGAGCATAATCATAAGACTCTCAGGCAGTCTTTTGTGATCCCGCTGTCAATGTGCCATGAATTCATGGCGGTAGACTTCAGGCCTTCCTTTCTTTGCTTGTCTCTTATATACACCCTGCTACTAAAGATGTTTTAGATCTTTTTCACATGATATAATAATAATATATCATTATTATATTCCGACCACCATCTTGAGGGGGAGAGAGGCAGGCCAGCAACAACAGGCCTCGCCTGAAAAGACTAAGAGCCCTCCTTCCCACCACCATCTTGAGGGGGAGAGAGGCAGGCCGGTGGCAACAAGCCTCAACTGATGGCTTTCACTGCTTTTTACATGGTTTTTGAGGATTTTTGTTAAATTGTATGAGATCGCTGATGTCACTGTTGATGTATTGTATTGCTTTGTGCTATAGCATGTGACATGTAGCTTGTATGTTGTGAACCGCTTTGATCTGGAGGAAAAGCGGTATACAAATATAAAATATTATTAATAATAATAATAATAAATTTTATTTGTATGCCGTTTTTCCCTAGATCAAAACGGTTTACAGACTATAAAATTATTAAAAACATCTCATAAAAATAGATAAAAACAAGTAATACAATTATACAAACACAATCATTCATGGGGTAAAACAGAGAATTGATGGCATCAAGAGCGCACAACTTCATTCCTCGGGGGGGAAGGCTTGGCAAAAAAGAAAGGTTTTAAGCCTCTTTTTAAATGTTTTTGGGGGGTCGTGAGACGGAGCTCCTCGGGGACACTGTTCCAAATCCACGGGGCCGCCACTGAAAAGGCCGTCTAGGATGTGGAGACATATTTGGAAGATGGAATCTCCAACAGATTCTTCCCGGATGTTCTGAGTGTGTGGGGCGGATTGTGTGGGGAGATGCGATCCCTCAAGTAACTCGGGCCCAAGCCATGTAGGGCTTTATAGGTAATAACCAACACCTTGTATTGCACTTGGAAGCGAATCGGCAGCCAGTGAAGATTTTTCAGAATGGGTGTTATGTGGTCAAACCTGGATGCGCCGGTGAACAATCTGGCTGCCATGTTTTGTACTAACTGAAGCTTCCAGGCTTGGTACAAGGGTAGCCCCATGTAGAGCACATTACAGAAATCTAAGTGAGAGGTTACCAGAGCATGTACCATGGTTTCAAGGTCCCTTTGGCCCAGGTAGAGTCGCAGCTGGCGTATCAACCGAAGCTGATACAAGTACTTCTGACCGTCGCATTTACTTGAGATGTCAGCTGCAGGGACGAATCCAGAAGTATTCCTAAGCTGCGAACTTCGTCCTTCAGGGGAAGTGTGACCCCATTCAAGACAGGTGGATAAATTTCCTTCCCCAGGCCTGGGGAACCTATCACCAGTACTTCCGTTTTCTCTGGATTCAGGCTGAGTTTGATTTCCCTCATCCAGCCCATTATCGACTTCAAGCAGGCATTCAGAGGAGAAACGCCATCCTTAGACACTGCAGCAGTCGGAGGCACAGAGAAGCATATTTGGGTGTCATCAGCGTACTGATAACACCGCGCCCCATGCCTCCGGATGATCTCTCCCAGTGGTTTCATGTAAATGTTAAACAAAGTGTGGGACAAAATAGCTCCCTGAGGGACACCAGATGTCAGTTCCCTCTTAGAGGAGCAAGTGTCCCCCAACTGCACCATCTGGAATCTTCCCGAGCGGTAGGAATGGAACCACTGAAGCGCAGTGCCCCCGATACCCAACTCCCTCAGGCGTTCCAGAAGGATACCATGGTCAATGGTATCGAAAGCCACTGTGATGTCCAAAAGCACCAACAAGGTCACACTTCCCCTGTCGATGCCCAGATAGAGATCATCGACTAAGGCGACCATGGCAGTCTCAACTCCATATCCCGATCTGAAGCCTGTTTGAAATGGGTCCAGATAATTGGCTTCGTCCAAGACTGCTTGGAGTTGGAAGGCAACTGCCCTCTCGATCACCTTACCTAAAAATGGCAATAATGAGACTGGTCTATAGTTGTTTCTTATCAGGGGATCCAGGGAGGGTTTTTTGAGCAACGGTTTAACTGTTGCTAATTTTAAACTAGATGGAAATTTACCCTCCCTGAATGATGCATTAATTATGCATTGCAATAATGATGTTGCAGCATCACCACCCTGGGCGGTCAGCCAGGAGGGACAAGGATCGAGAGAGTACGTCATCTTTCTAACACTTCCAAGAAGCTTGTCCACTTCATCGGTATCAACAAACTCAAAGTGATCAAGTTTAATGGAGTCCACGGAAGCTCTGGACACCTCTTCTATTGTCTCTGTTGAAATGCCAGCGTCAAGATCAGCCTTTATCAGAGAGATTTTATCTGCGAAAAAGTTGTTAAAATCGTCACAGCAGGCCTTAGTTGGTTCTAAAATAGGGTTCAGGGCGGGAGGAAGCTGGGTAAGCTCCCTCACCACCCTGAACAGCTCTGCTGGACGCGACTCTGCAGACGCAATACGTGCAGCATAGAAGGAGTTCTTTGCTGCACCTATTGCCACTCCATAAGACTTCAAAAGAGCCTCATGGAGTGTCTTGTCAGATAAGCACTGGTGTCTCTGCCAGCTGTGCTCTAGTCGTTGCGCAGCCCGCTTCATTTCCCAAAGATCTTCCGTATACCAGGGTTTCTTATTAGAAGTGGGCCGGAAAGGACGCTTAGGAGCAATACTGTGTATAGCCCTGGAGAGATCATTATACCTGCGCAAAGCGTTGGACCCGAGACTAACTGGGACAGGCCCATGCCCATCATGGAAGCCATGAATTCCCAAGCTGCACCTGTCAGATTTTGTGAGCCGGCCTCGAAAAGGATGTTGAGGTCCCCCAGAACTAAAAGTCTAGGGGACTCCAACACCAGTTCGGAGGCCAGCTGTGTCAACTCAGCCAGGACGTCTGTTAGCCCACGGGGTGGACGATAGACCAACAGGATCCCCAGACTGTCCCTAGCCTTCAGGGTCAAGTAAATAAATTCGATATAGTCTGTTTTCCGGATAGGGTTCCTGGTTAAGGTAAAGGTGTTTTTATGGACTATGGCAACACCTCCCCCCGCCACCCACGAGTCCTGGTCTGCTCCTTAACTGTGTACCCGGCTGGGAGAGCCTGTGCCCACACTGCATTGCTCTCGGCCCCCAGCCAGGTCTCTGTAATGCAAGCCAGGTCACAAATCTTCTCTTCTAAAAGATCTTGAATGATATGGGTCTTGTCCTTAAATGACCTGGCATTGCACAGGAGCGGAGACAGGGTCTGTGGTACGGTTGGATTGACCCTCGGTTCTCTTGGGTTAGCAGGGTGGATGGAAGGCAGGATAGGTATTAAGCATCGATCCTGCCTTCCCTTATATGATAATTCCACCCTCCTACCACTATATCTCCCCTTGCTCCACACTACTTCAATCGGAGCTCCATGAATTAGATCTGAATTAACATGAACCCCCCACTTTCCCACCAAAACCATCACCGCAATCTAACATGTCCCTGCTTAATAGCAATACAATTAATACATGGAGGAGAACCTGCAGTAGGCTTATTCCTCCCACTATCATATGCTTACCCCAATATCAACCTCCCAATAACAATTATACTACTGCAGAGCTGCGCAACTGCAAAGCTGTGGTGTGGTTGTTCAGTGCTCCTCAGGAGTTGCACAGCAGTGCAGGGATGGCAAAAAACAAACAAACAGTCCTGGGGCACAGCACACACACACAAGCAGCGTCCTTTGGGGTCAGAGCGAAGAGGGAGCCTTTTGAAGGTGCTGCTCTCACCAGCACTTGATATCATTTTAACCGCCAAGGCTGCATTCTATATGATCCTGGGATTTGTAGTTTGTTAAGGTGCTTGAACTCTCTGAAGAATTCTATGTACCTTATGACACTGCAAAGTTTCACAGGAAGAAGCCATAGCTGATAAAGTAATATCAGCTACAATTGGGTAGGGTGAAAGAAATTATTATCTAGTATAGTACCTAGTCCACCATGTGTGTAGCATATGTCCACACAAAAACTTATTTATTTATTTATTTATTTATTTAGGTATGTATACCCCGCCCTTCAGCCCTAATGGCTCTCAGGGCGGCTTACAATTATTATTTTTAATCAGACAGTTCCCTGCCCTCAGGCTTACAATCTAAGAGACACAAAACAAAAGGAGAAGGGAATGATGGAGGGAAAGGGGATGAGGTCCAGTGGTTCTTCTCTCCCTCTGAGGCCTGGATCAAGGCAGATGGATTGGAGGTAGGGCTCTTCCTTCTTCCAGGCTAGCCCTGATGGAGCTGGACCTGCCTGGTGAACTCCCTGTCAGGTCGGCGGATGGCAGTTATGGAGGGCAGAGTCTCCTTCCTCTCAGGCTGGCAGATGGCAGTTATGGAGGGTGGAGTCTCCTTCCTTTAGGCTAGCCCTGATGGAGCTGGACCTGTCTGGTGAACTCCCTCTCAGGCCGGCGGATGGCAGTTACGGAGGGCAGAGTCTCCTTCCTCTCAGGCCGGCAGATGGCAGTTATGGAGGACGGAGTCTCCTTCCTCAAAACTTGGACTTTCCATATCAGTCAAGTGTACAATGTACAGTTGTTTCCATATATAAGTGAAGGAGAATTTGTCTCCCAGTATGAACCAAATGTTTATGGAAAGTTCACAAGTTTTTCTCTTTTCCCCACTTTCCTAGAAAAAGAGAATGCCACTCTACAGAATTTTCTTATTCTTATTATTTATCTACAGTTCACCATCCCATCCCCAGTTCTGCCCCAGTATACCTGGATGAGGTCTGGGATGTTATGAAGGAAGGAAAAATGGTGGGCAGAATATCAACACAGTTAATGCTACATTCACTTGCAACAGTTTAGCAGGTGGCAAGTAATAATGGGTCCTGCACCACCCCAAATCTGTTAGAGAATTTTTCCCCCCTCTGGAGAAGCAATTATTACATGATTTCCAAAATCTCTCTGACAACAAATAATACAGCAGAATTATGAGAAGCTATTTGTGCATAGTTCTAAATTTTTGCAAGATCTACTAGCAGTGGTTGTCTATTTATCTTTCATCTATCTATCTAATCAATCTTTTCAATGCTCTTAATTATGTAGAACTAGATATGTGACTATATATGTATACGTTCTTACTTACAAAAGATACCATAGAAGATATATATATTATAATCTCCTTTTACTAGGATGCAGAACATTTTTTCCTTCACAGTTCCTCTTTTATACAAAAGAATTGATCTCTATGGAAATATGGCAATTCTATATTAATGAGATTTATGTCTTGGCTGTAGAGCTGGAAGACATACCTTTCTGTCACCTCTGAATTCTACTAGCCCTCCAGATACTGACAGGCCCACATAAAAATCAGGATGGATTTTTTAAAAATCAGATTGTTCCCTGATGCACGTTTTATGTAGGATACAAGACTTAGTCAGGCCTGGGAAAGCATGATACATGCTCTAACTCTTGCCAGTCACCTAATGAGAAAATGATACTGAGCTCCTCCTGATTCACTGTAGAAAATGTTTTTGGTTTTTATTTTTTGCGTAATTGTTTTGTTTTGTTTTTTGCTTAATGCTTTTGTTTTGTTTTTCAAGAAAAACATGACAAGGAGGGGAAATGGTAGGAATTTCATATAATATTTGGATTTTCATTTTTCACTGTTTCTATGGATTCTATCACAGGAGGCAAGCATTATTAAAACATGATTAAAACGTGGTAATAGTGTGGTGGGGTGAGATTATTACACACAACCTGTGGTTCTCCAGTTCATGTCCCATGTGTAAATTGTAATGGATGTGTCATTGGGTAATAAGAGGAACTCCCAATATTATGCAATGATGCATCCATTACAGTTTATGCACAGGACACAAATGGGAGAAGCAAAGAGTGTGTGTGTAATAATCTTTCCTCCAATTGCACTATTTCCACTTTTTAATCACATTTTCATTGTGCTTGCCTTTTCTGTGTGAAAGAGTCCTATATATGTAATAGCAGATAGCTGTTACTATAGTGTGGTTTGAGTGCAGATTCCAGGTGACCAATGTTTGAATCCGTGCTCAATCATGGAAAACCACTGGTTGATCTTGGACACATCACACACTCTCAGCCTCAAAGGAAGGCAAAGGCAAACCAACTCTAAACAAATCTTGCCAAGAAAACCCCATAGGTCAGAAATAACTTTAAGACATAAAACAAAAAACAAGAATAGCCTAAGAGACAGAGATTGTGCAGATGAAGTTTTCTTGGCAATAAACTGGTGACAAATCATGAAGAGGAATTTCACCACTTCATTTCTGTCTCTAGAGAGCAAGGAAATTTTACTTTTTCACACTGTATCTCCCACAATTCCATAGCTTTGGATCAGCATAATACATTCCTTCCCATCCCCAAGCACATACTCTTTGTAGGAGAATATATCATACCCTCCCACTGTCCCATTTTCATAGAGGCAATCCCAGTTAATCCTGCCATCCCACTTTTTAGCTGCTTTTAAAATGTCTTCGTTTTTCTCTCTTACTCCCCATTTCCTCCTTTATCAGCTTATTTCATTTGCTGCAAACAGAGTTTGAAGTATGAAAGTAGTTTCTACTCAGTTAAATCAGTCGGGGGGGGGGCATGATGTTACCACTGCATCTGCATTGCAGAAATAATGTCGTTTGACACCACTTTAACTATCATGGGTCAATACTATGGAACTCTGGGGTTTGTAGTTTCATAAGATATTTAGCCTTTCCTATCAGGGAGCCCATGTGCCCTGCTTAACTACAAATTTCAGAAGCCATGATAGTTAAAGTGGTATCAAACTGCATTATTTCTGCAGTGCAGATGCAGCCTCAGTCTTGCTGTTCCCAGTAGGCTCAGGTAAAAGTAAATTGATGAAGCATCTCCAAGCTTGTGTGTTTTCCTGATTAATAACTTTTGCCATCTTAACCATACTCCCATGTTGCTCGGCCCCATGGTTCATAGTTTTCATTACTGAAGTATATTACTGAATATTAATATTAAGATTGCCCATGCCATTGTCATTCCAATTTCTATGTTTGGTTGTGGATGCTGGACAGTGAAGAAAGATGATATGAAAAAAAATCAACTCATTTGAAATGTGGTGCTGGAGAATAGTTCTATGGATACTGTGGACTGCTAAACAGACAAATAAATGGGTCCTAGAGCAAATTAAACTTGAACTCTTCCTAGAAGATTAGATAATAAAACTGAGACTGTGGTACTTTGGCCATATCATCATCATCATCATCATCATGATTTATTTATTTATAGCCCACCCAATCACAAGGAATCCGGGCAGGTTACAGCAATAAAAATACAGAGAATACAATAAAATAAAACACAAAAAAATAAGATTAAAGAGAAACAACATGACTCACTAGAAAATACAATAATGCTTGGTAAGATAGATGACAGTAGAAAAAGGGAAAGACCACGTTCCAGGTGGCTAGACTCAATCAAGGAAGCAACAGTCCTGATCCTGCAAGACCTGAGCAGGGCTGTTGATGATACAGTGATTTGGAAGTCTTTCATTCATGAAGCCACCATAAGTCAAAGTCAACATAACATCAGTTAACAATGATAGTTTTGTTTTAGCTATTTTGGCCTCCAGGGAGATCTCAGCTTTATTTGGTCTAAGACCCATTAATTTAGTGGGAGTGTTTGCATTTTGGCAGCCCATAGGATCTGTAGAGGTTTCCTCTAGCACTGACAAACAAGAAATTGGAATTGTTCAGAAATCCACTTCTGGTTCCGTGAAATCATTTTTTAATGAAACCAGGCATGGAGGTATGCTTTTTTTTTAAAAAAAAACTTTTCTATAGGGTCCCAGAGTAGCAGTTCTCCTGGTTTGTGCCTTTTATCTCTCAGGGGAAAAAATCAACGGAAGGGTTAAGGAGCTACACAAAATGGGCATGAGCCTGAAGTCAACATTTGGCCCACTTCTGATTTCAGAAATCCATGTGTATATCTGAGCATGCCTGTTTGGATAATAGTGCAGTACACCTGCAAACCTAGTAGTAGAGTTCTGTTTGGCATTCAGTCAGTCAGTCAACCTTTATTAGGCATACAACAACAACATACATTTACAATAAAACTTCAGGATTGTTATTAAAATTTAAGCCATAATCTTGTTGCCTCCACCAGAAAATTGGCCATTAGCCTGGTAATATGCGGATTCTGATCTTCCAATAAGTATTCCACTGATAACCCATCCAAACAAATATTCATTTCCAATAACCTTCTTAACAAAATTTCTCTCGGAATTACACTGGTGCCTCGGGATACGAAATGATCGGGTTACGAAATTTCTGGGATACGAAAAAGTTGGATTGGCAAAAACTGTTTCGGGTTACGAAATATTTTTCGGGTTACGAAATTCATTTCGGCGCGAAATTCAAATGCTGCAAAGTGCAGCTATAGGCTTTCCAGTGCTAACGGAAAGCCTTTTCGGGTTACAAAATTTTCGGGTTACGAAAGGAATGGCGGAACGAATTAATTTCGTAACCCGAGGCACCAGTGTATAAACAATGGACAAAGCAATACAATATGATGGAGATATAAAAAGTTCTGCGTTCAATCCCTGACATTAACAGATAATTTGTTGTTATTGTTGTGTCCTTTCAGTTTGTTTCTGACTTACGGTGACCCTAAGACAAACCGATCATGGCGTTTTCTTGGCAAGATTTTGTTCAGAGGAGGTCTGCTTTGCTTTTCCCTGAGGCTGAGGGTGCGCAGCTTGCCCAAGATCACCCAGTGGGTTTCCGTGACTGAGTGGGGAACTGAATCCTGGTCTCCAGAGGTCACTCAAACCATTATGCCATGCTATGCCACGCTGGCTCCTGAGGGAAAGTCTGTGTTGGACTACTGGCAAATGAGCTAGATTGGGAATGGGGAAAAACTGGCCCTACCAATAGTATTAGACTACATCTCCTTTAAGTCTTTGCCATGGTCCTTGCCATAGCGTTAAGCTATGCTGCCTAGGCTTGATGAGAGTTGCAGTTCCACAGCATCTTGAGAACTGCATAGTCCCCACACCAGGACTAAATGGGCACAAATTCTGACCTGAAATAAAGCAGCACTTTAGGTTCCTTATTCAGAGCATCATAAATAAGTATCTTCTGAAATAAGGGGAAGGACATAGTGCACTGGTTAGTTAGACTATAAAATTTATAAAGTATTTTACCTTCCAGTTTCTTGTTAAATTCTTATTGCATTTGACAAGCAGCTGTAAAATTTTAAAATTTCTTTAAGAACTGTCTTTTTAAATTGCATGCTAAGAATGTATTTGGGCTACAGTCTAATCTGAGATACATATAAATCAGTATAAATTGAATCACATTTATGTAAAAACAGTAAAATTAAGGGACAATTTGGTCCTGTGTTTTTTGCTCTTTATTCAGGCCAAACAAGCAAAAATAAATGAATAATATTATACCTTGTGGTGTGGAAGACTTTCATGGCCAGCATCCATAGTTTTTTGTGGGGTTTTCAGGTTATGTGGCCATGTTCTAGAAGAGTTTCTTCCTGACGTTTCGCCAGCATCTGCGGCTGGCATCTTCAGAGAATGTTTGCCTGGAAAGGAGTTGGGTATGTATATACTGTGTGAACCTGGGAAGGCAGGAGTGATTTGCATGTGTATTGTTCTGTTGCTAACGGCAGGCCTCAGGGTGGGAGGGTCTGCAAAAGAGGATTAGTGTCTGCTTGATTAGTGCTCATTGTCTCCCAGGGTCAGGGGCTTCCCAGCAGACAATGAACACTAATCAAGCAGACACTAATCCTCTTTTGCAGACCCTTCCACCCTGAGGCCTGCCGTTAGCAATAGAACAATTCAATATTGTTAGTGGGGATAGTATTCAAATAGTTACATGGAATGTTGCTGGCTGGAAAGAAGCTGTGAATGCCAATTCAGTGGGTTTTCTCTCTAAATATGATGTACTTGCTATTCAGGAAACTTGGTTAACTGGTGAGGATGAGCCATTAATACTTCCTGGCTTTCAATGCTGGGATATCCCCACCCAAAAATTAGGGAGAGCTGGTGGCTTTTGCATTCTTATCCAACAAGAATTGCACTGGCAAGCCGAAATTTTATATAACGGGGATAAATATTCTCACTTTTTAGTTATGAAATTCATCTCCCTTTTATAATACCAACTTGTGGGCAAGTTTAGAAGTTCCAATGGATACCATCAGTTAGATACCCTCAATTTGTAATCATTCTATTGGGTGACTTCAACGCCAAAGTAGGTCCTTCTCTGCATTATTTTGCTAAAAAGAATAACCAAACAAATTATTTGATAACTGCTCTCAGTAGCGCCCTAGAGATAACAAATGCAATAGTGCTGGATTGTCCTTGGTATCTTTCATTTTCAAATTTGGTCTTCAAATTTTGGGAGGCAGAGATGAAGACGATAGATATATATACACTTATATATACCATGCACCTAATTCCAGTAGTGTGTTAGATCTTATCTGTGTTTCAAGAAACAAAATCAATATGTTTTCTGAGATAGTTATTCATTTAAGAGGGGAAAGTGACCATCAACCTGTGAGTGTACATTTACGGGGTACCTCAGACTAAAGACCAAGTTGTCGGGCAGACAGATGGATTGCAAATAATCAAGAGGTGTGACAAAATGGCAGACTCAGATGGGCTAAGATTGATACCACTGCAATATCAGGCAGCTTTAAACTAGACGAAGTAGATAATTGGGCTAAAATAATTCGATCATCTTCAGCGGACTGGTCATCTGTTACAAACGCATTTACAAAGCTATGTCAAATGCTGAAGTGTCATCTGACAACCAGCCTTGCTGGGAAAAGTCACCAGAAAGGTTTTTCTCCCTGGTTTGACATAGAATGCAGGTTACTGAAAAAGAAATGATGTCAGCACTGAGATCTGCACAGCAGAGTCCCTCTTGTCAAGTACAAGCTAAGAAGCTGTCTCTCAGAAAGGAATACAAAAAACTAGTAAATCAAAGAAACAAAATTATGCTACATCAATGTGGACGAGTTTAGAGTTAGCAGCAAAGAGTCACAGTTCAGCTATATTTTGGCATTCTGTGTCAGGTATTCTAAAGGAAAGGAGATTTCCATACAATATCCCTATACCTGCTAAGGAATTGGGAAATTATTTGCAACAGTTATTTGCATCTAATAACTCCATTGAAATCCAGCACTTAAGTGTTGATTCCCTAGGTATCAAATCCCTGCCCCCTTGGGTGCCAGTCTCTGAAGGAGAGACTTTGCCTATTATTAATGGGCTGAAAAACAATAAAGCGCCAGGGGAGGACTTCTTACCTGCAGAACTATTTAAACAATTTAGTGAATGGTGTGTGCCTATTTTGACAGGTCTCTTTACGCATATAAGTAATACCTGCCAGATCCCAGTTGGTTGGAAATTGGCAATAGTGGTCCCCATTTATAAAAAAAAAAAAGGGTACAATAAAGACCCGAGTAATTATAGGCCTATCATCCTAACAGGCATCATAGCCAAAATCTATTCTAGGCTCCATTTGAATAAACTCAAAAGTTGTGTTAATGAAAAGGGTATTCTAACCAAAGAACAAGCAGGGTTTAGACAAAATCGATCTACCATAGATAATTGTTTTATATTAAACCACATGATTGCCAAATATACCAGCAAAGGAAAACATCTATAAGCTGCTTTTATCAATCTGTCTGCAGCCTTTGACAAAGTGAATAGAAAAATTCTTTGGAGCAAACTGATCGACCGTAAAATAGAACCAAGACTGCTGTTACTAATTAAAGCCTTGTATACTAGTACCTGTCTGAGAGTGAGATTTAGGTTAAATGGAGCCTTGTCAAATAAAACTGACACATATAGATGGGTAAGACAAGGGTGTTTATTAGCTCCCTTGTTATTTAATTTGTATATAAATGACCTACCAGGGCAATTGAAGGACTCAGCACTCCATATGCCCATGTTCTACATACTTCCTGTAACATCTTGCTCTATGCCGATGATATGATAACATTATCATATTAGCAAGTTGGTATACAAAAGCTGTTAAGAAGACTTATCTGTTATTGCCAGAATAACTCTCTAACCATTAATAAATGTAAGTCAAACATAATGGTATTTGGTAAAAGACAGCAGAGACATAAATGGCAACTAGAGGATGAGCCAATAGAACAAGTAAAGCCCTTTTCTTACCTCAGTGTAACATTAAATGAGAATGGATCTTGGTCATGCCATCACCACAGAAGCTCACAGAGCAAAGGTTCATATGAATCTCATTCTTAAACTAAAAGTCAACAAGTACCCAGGCTCCTTAGTCCCAATAATTAATGTATACAAAGCTAGGGTTACACCTATGTTTTTATATGTAGCGGAAGTATGGGGTCTAAATTCCACCACAGTAGTAGAACTAGCCCAGTCTCAACATTTGAGAAGTATTCTGGGAATAGATAAAAGGACCTCAGTAGCTGCAGTTAGAGCCGAATTAGAAATTTATTCTATCCACTCGCGAGCTAAAATCAGAATGTTTAATTATTGGTGCAAAATTAATGAAATGGAGCCAGACAGACTCCCTAGATTATGCCTATTAGAACAGTTGCACCTTCATCTGCAATCTTCATGGTCTATACAACTGATAAACTTTATAAAGAGCTGTGGTCTCCCCATAGCCTGCACAGTGGACAATCAAGCAAGAAAGGGTGCAAGACAGAGAATCTTGGATATTGCGGCCCAAGAAGATATACCCACCCTCAGCAGGGTAGACAATTTAAAATGGTTGAGCCAATACAAACGTTCCATTCAAATGTCAATTTATCTAAAAATACAGATCCCAAAACACCTCAGAAAGGCATTCACCCAAGCTAGGTTTGACCAGCTTGACACCATGGTAAGACATGGGAGATTCCACGGTATCCCATATAATGAATGAACTTATATTTGAGGTGACCACAAAATTGAGGATCTAGCACACATTTTGTTTAGTTGTAATCTACCAACAGGAAAGGGATCAATATCTTGATCCCTATATTAAACAAACAATATTCTGGGATACTCACATCAGAATATCATACTTTATGAGTGGACAAGATTCAAAAATATCTACTGCCACAGCTCGGTTCCTTCATAAAACAATACAGTTGAGATCTAGATATGTGGGGATGACTGGTGTTAACTGTGAGTGTGATGAACAGATTTGCCATATGATGACGGATGTTTAATGTTATTTCTACCTCCCATTTTAATTCTATTTTACTTCCTATGATAATTATCTTACACATTACTGTTCGATTGTTTTAATATTTTTATTCTTATCTTTTATTTGTATATTTTCCAGTACATATTGTATATTTTTATTTAGATTTTTATAATCTGTTTATAAGCTGTGCTTGTTTAGGTTATTCATATGTATCTATGTGGTATTGCGGCATATTGTACTTAGTGCACTATATTAACATTGTGTGTGTGTGTGTGTGTGCCATTGCTTGTATTACTATGTTATGAGTTATTTTGAAACGGTTCCCGGGCTATTCAATAAACATATTGATACATTTCAACTGTAGTTTTGTGTTTTTGCTGTTGTTGAAGAGAGGACCATTGCCTGACAGTTTTTCTCTTAGTATTTCCAATTTTCCTTCACTCATTTTACTTTGTGAAATAAATACGTATTTTGACTTTGGAGATCACACTCCAATTTTGTTTTGTCCTCTGGTTCCTGGGCAAGTTGGACTTTTAGCTTGAGCTTTGCCCTTCTGTGAAATGGGAACAGAAAATTTTAGTGACATGTTCTGCCTTTCTGTGTTTTTCTTGCAGTAGTAAACTTTACAATTGGCTTCACTCCATAAAGCAGCCATTTTGTGACCCGTCAACCCCATACTTATTCTGTCTATTGTTTGACAATGTGTGCTGTTCTTTTTTCAAAATTCTCAGTCCACTCACATGTCCCAAAAAGTTGATGAACACACGGCCTACAGTAAAGTCAAACTCACTCAGTTGATCTGGAGCAACTGATGATGGAGGTTAGGGTGGGAGAGGCCAGCCCCAAATAACTTGAGAGCTTTATGGCTGAATGGGATCTGAGCCTCCATCTCTCCATTCGCAGTTTGACACTAGGAGGGATGAAAGCAAGGGAGCAACAAGACAACAAGGTGGAAAATGGAATTTGCATAGGCAAGATGTTACTTTCTTTCCTCCTTTCCTTGTACCTCAAGTCCCTATTGCCTGTCATCCTGTCTATAATACTTACGTTTCTTTGGAAAGGGAAGGTAAATTTTTGTAAACACAGTGCAGGTGTTACTGCAAAGAAACAAGAATATTCACTCAGGGTCAAATTGCATGCTCATTTGTGCCAATCACTCTGACTAGGATATGAGTCAGGTCAGAACTTCACGCCTCGCCTAGTTGTGCCAGGGACATTGGTGTGGGCTAGCTTGCCAAATGATTTATGCAAGATATGCAGAGGGCAGATGGGGATCCTTTCTGCAAATAAGGCACAAAGGCAAAGCCGCCTATGGGACAAGACGGATTCTCTGTCCCCACAGCTCTGCCTAAAATACAGGCATTCTTGGATGAATTATAGTAAGAAAGTGGTTAAATCTTCAAAAATTATTAACTCTATCAAAGAGTGACTGCCTGCCTAGCTGTGTTGATTTCTGGCCAGAGAAGGCCACGTTCAAAGCAAGAAGGTCAAAGGGTGGCTTCAAATCAAGGGTCCCCTCCCTGAAAAAAGCAAAAGAGGGAGAGGATACCTGATAGGTCTCTTGCAGAATTCATTAATGCAAAGGGCAAATTTTCATGATTGAGAGAAGCTGTTTCAAACAAATGTGCCCATAAATTGGGCTTGAAGACAGTGGCATCGCTAGGAGTGGTGTCACCCAGTACAGGTGCCAGGAAAGAGCTGCCAGGGGAGCAGTAGTAGTGGAAGACTTCCCAGCTCTCCCTCCCCTAAAGATACCCTGCTTACCCACGCCTCAGCCACCAAGCTCCCCGCACCCTGGGCAAACTAGAAAGAGCTGTTAAGTGGGCAGCGGCAGTCCGTCTGACCCATCATCCTTTCCTGCCCACTGCCTCACTTGCCTACTGCCCAGCCAGACTTCAAAAGAGTTATCTGGGATGACAGCAGTGGCAGCAGCCTGCCCCACTCTCCTTTCCCTCCTGCTGCCTTGTTTGCCTGCTCACCTGCCTGGCTATGCACTGACCAGCCAGACCTGGAAAGGGCTGGCAGTAAGGATGGCAACAGATGGGGGTGAGATGGACAGCAAGCGACTGCCCCATCCGGTGTTCATTTCCCTGCCTCCCAAGCAGACCACACACCTCTAGCTTGAAGGCATTCATCTTCTCATAGCAACTGATTACGCTTTCTTAGGGAGCTCCACATGCTATTTTGACAACAAATCTTGGTCTCTCCAATTTCAAGTAAAGGAGTCTCTTGTTGCACTGGAAAGGGGTTTATGTTTTTGGAATAATTCCTCTTATATACCTCTTTCATAAAACTTGTTCTTTACCATTTGAGAGCAGGGATGGGGGCATATTTTGCTGCACAGTACACTATTTCTGACAGCTAGTGTGATGTAGGGTTTTGAGTGCTTGACTAGGAGGCTGTACAGACCGGCATCAAAGGCTGGCACAGGAACAGAGTGGGGCCATGGTATCTGCATGATGCATGCCCCAACTCCACATCCATGCTGGTGTGATGCCGTGTGCCCCACCACATGGCATGCAGCATCATGGTGCTCCTCCCGAGCTGTGTCCAGATGATGCAGCACCAAAGGAGCACCAAAAATCCATGGTGTCACTAGCTATAGCGCCCTTTCCATGGCACAATAAGGAGCCACTTTTTGCAGCTCCTTTTTTGGCCATGGAAAGGCCAGATTGGGGCCGCAGCATTTAGTTGCCATGGCCCTAATCCAGCACTGAAAGGGGTGCCTGCAGGATGCCCTTTAAGGGTGGTCTGTTCAGCCCCAAGGATGCCAGAGAACAAGGTTAACATCCTTACTCAGCCACAGAAGACCATTGGATGACCTTGGACAAGTCATATTCTCTTACCTTCAGAGAGCAACAATATCAATTCCTCTTGGAAAAAATCCTGCCATGAAAACCCCATGATAGGTTCACCTTACAGTTGCCATAAGCCATAAATGACTTGAAAGCATACAATACTTTTTGCACAACATTTTCATTTTACCTGTTCCCCCAAGGAACAGTGATTATGGTTTTCTCTTTCTTTCTCCCATACCTGTGTATGTGAGAACAAGAAAGAGAGACAGAGGGAGAAAGAATACACAGTTAATCCTCACAGTTTATCCTCACAGCAACCATGTTGTCTGCCCACAACAGTAGATCAGGGAGATAAAGTCCCAAAGTCACTTCATAAGCTTCATGACTGAAGGTTTATGCACATTACACAGTTATAACAGTCTTACCCTACTTTAACTGCCCTCAATCCAGGACAGTTAAAATGAAACTTCCAGCAGAAGGTGATCATAGAATCACACTGGAGGACCTCCAAATGCCTAGAGAGACCTCATTACTCAAATATGTGAATAATGAAATCTATGAATGCTTAGCCCACAAATGTGAAAGGACAACTGTACTTTGACTTCTTTGGTATAGAGCTCTGATGGTGCAGTTAAGACAAGTGCATTGCAAAATTCTAAATCACTCACCAAACAAAACAAAACAGAAATCCCAAGATTCCATGGGAGGCATGACAATTAATAATAGCAGAAAACTACTATAATCATACAGTGTGGATATACCCTGAATAGCCTTAATTCAACACTCTAACCCCAGATGGAGAACCTGTGGTCCTCTAGCTGTTAGGCTCCAGCATGACCAATGCTTGGTGAAAGACATTGTAATACAGGAACATCTGGAAAGTCATACATTTCCCACTCCTTCTCTAACCAATGCATTATATTTGCTCTCACATCACATTGATGGTGAACCATAAATAAACAAGCAATCTGACAGCTACTTTGCATTTCAAGCTATGGGCATAACATGTTTCAGTCCTCCAACAAACATACTAGGCATTCAATGAATAAGTAACTTCAATTTGTGGTGGTTCTCCTTATGCAAGGTTTGTTCCTACAATGAGATCCCTTTATCTGAAACCCTGAGAAGCTCTCTAAAAAGCACAGAGACAGAGCCATGGGGGGGGGGGGGAACCATTGGTGTCTTGAGTCACATAATCTCATCTCATTTCCTTCTCCCCTCTCCAGTGAATTAAAGAAAACTTTAAGACCTTGGGGAAATGACTGCATTGTACACACAACTCTCTTAACACTGTACAACTCAGGAAGATTTCCATCCATCTCAAACTGTGTCCCAGCAATCTGCAGAATCAAACTCAGCCATTAGTCAGATATTTTTGAAACTGATAGGAGTGTTGATGCCTGGAGGAGTAGCACCATGGTGGTGAGTCAGAGCAGCCCAGGAATCCCCGCATAATGAGGCTGGCTATTCTCTCTGGGGAGTTCCGGTCAAACGAATAACTTTGCTGAAGCAGGACTCAGAATTCAGATACTGTCAGGATCTCCCACAGGGGAAAAAGCTTTGTTATACAATATGAACACTTTGCACACTTTTTTATGCAATACAAATATAAATCTGAACATTTATAAATAATCAGGTTCTCTTGCATTAATTGTTTAGTTTTGTTGCTCAGAATTTGGAAACACAGTTTCATTCATTTGCTTCTTAGTTGCTTGCTCCCTGCTCATGGCAGGAGTATTAATCATCATGGTTTGAACATCAGAGGGTAACATTAAGCTAAATATGCCCTCCTGCAATGAGATGTGCTTCTCTTTGTTTCCAGCAACAGTGATGCTGCTGTTCTGAGAATGGATCTCCTTAAAATTCCATATGGCTCAGCACAGGATACCTATCCCTTCATTAAAAAAAAAAATGGGAAAATATGTGTCATTACATGGAATCATATCATATCATCCAACCCTTTGCCAGTGTACAACTACAACATCTCTGAAAGGCAGCCTTCCATCTCACTTTGTAAACCTCAGTTGAAACAAAATCCATCACCTTCTGTCAAACAACTCTTCCCATCAGGAAAGAGAAGGAGAAGAAGAAGATTTCTTACCCATAGATAGGCAGGGAACAGCAACAGATTAAAATACAGCACATCTCAGTTAAAAACACATAACATAATTGCATATAAAATGAATACATAACGAAACAATCATTCCACAGTCATAATTTAAAAATCATAATTTAAAAATCAGCTGGATAGGACTACAAGAAGAGACTGGTCTTTAATGCTGTTTTTAATTCAGACAGAGTAAGTTGCACTCTGGGTAGAAAATGTCATAGATGGGCTATGGCCTGAAACTGGAACAAAGATGAAAAGGTAACCTGATGTCAGTTGGGAGACATGATGACTTGACATTTGACGAGTCACAGGAAGCTGATGACAGAGGGGCTGGAGGTGAAGTCAGCAAACTTTAATTCTTCAGTCATAGCTGTTAGGTGACAGGAAACTGGGTGACATACCAGTAGAGGTTGAGACTCAGATCCCAGGATGGGTATTGTATATAAGTGTGTGAGCTGAATGCTCAGTGTGGTTGTATTGTAAATAGGAGTATGGCAAAGCACTTTGACAGTCTTATGTACATAACTGTAATCAAGAGTAAAAGCCTTGTTGTGAGAACTCAGCAGTCCAGCAGTTCTTGCTTTGCCAAGAGCTTCTGCATGGGAGGATTGTTTCTCTGAAGCCTACACAGCAGAGACTTTTGTAGCGTCTTGTTCCTGGCGTAAATCTTCTGCATGTTGATCCCAGATTACACATGCCCCAACATATTCAGCTCTCAAATCTCTTCTGAGAGGTCATTCCACAGCCTGGAGTGGCTGAAGAAAAAATCTTCTGGGTGACAGTTGGCAACCTGGACCTGGCTGACTGAAGTAAATGTTCTCCAGAGAACCCGAGTTTACAGGAAAAATTATACAGATGGAGGTTATCCCATAGGTAAACTGGAACCAAACCATGTTGGGCTTTAAAGCTATTCCTATTGTTGTCAATATGTACTTTTTTGTTATTTTAATCCATTTTTTCAGGTGCTACCCTTTGGAGCACCATAAAACAAGCTCAACTTTATCCTCCATATGACATCACTTCAGATATTTGAAGACAACTATCATATCACTTTCAGTCTTCTCCAGAATCTACCCAGCTCAATAAGCCATTCCTCATCAAGTTTTGGTTCCAGAACTTTTACCATTTTACTCACCCTCCTATGGACATGTTCCAGCTTATCAACATAATTCTTAAACTATGGTGCCCAGAATTGAACACAGTACTTGTGGTAACATCTAATCAAAGCAAAATACAGTTGCTATCAGCGATCTTGTGATCTAGGCACTGTTGATTCAGCCTTGCAATTGTATTGGGTGTTTTGTCACTACATTACTCTGTTAATTCTTGTTTACCTAGTGCTCCTCTAAGACCCATAGATCATTTACACCAGTATAGCTATTAAACCAAGTATCACCCATCTGCCTAGATATACTACCTTATGTCCATTCATGTTAAAATTCATCTTATTACTTTTGGCCAAGCTCTCCAATCTGTTAAAACCATCTTGAATCTTAATTCAATCAGAATCTTGATTCTCTCTTGGCTACCTTTCTGTTTGGTGTCACCTGCAAATTTGGTGAGTGTTCCCCTTATTTCTCATACAAGTCATTTATAAATATGTTGAACAACACTAAGCCCAAGAAATAATCCAGTGACACTCCATTTTTCATTATTCTCCTGGATGGCAAGGAACCATCAGTGTGCACTCTCTGGTTTCTGTCCATCAATCAGCTACAAATCAGTTTAGCAGTAGCATTATCTAGTCCACATTTTTCCCACCTTTGTCCAAGTGTATCATGAAGGAACTTATAAAAGACCTTACTGTAAACTGATGTGCTGTATCCATAGTATCCCTCTGGTCTTAAAATTCAATTGGTGGAGAGACAGAGAGTGGAGCTGCATCCACACTGCAGAGTTAATGAAGTTTGAGACTACTTTAAGTGCCATGGCTCAATGCTATGGAATTCTGGGATTTGCAGTTTTGTGAGATAGTTAACCTTTTCTGTCAGAGAACTCTGGTGCCACAACAAACTGCAAAACCTAGGATGCCATAGGATGGAGCCATGACAATTAAAGTGGTGTCAAACTGCATTAATTCTGCAGTGTGATGAGAGAGAGAGAGAGAGAGAGAGGAGAGAGAGAGAGAGAGAGAAGATTAATCAAGCATGACTTGTTTTTGAGAAGACCATGCTGGCTCTTAGGCACTTATCACAAGTGAACATTGGAACTCCAATCCAAAGCCATTCCGAAGGGAAGGGGAAGTAGATTCAATTTGAATCTAAGCCAATTCACATTATTAATTATCACATGTGAAGAGTGAAATTGTGGTCATTCCTGAGGCAAAGCTGAGTGGATGCAATATAAGTTATCATACCATGCGGATTCAACAATTTGAATTGGCACCCTTGCACATGTTCAGTGGGGCTCTGAACACATCGAGAACTTTATGACAGTAAAGGCTATTCGACAGTGGAACACACTCCCTCGGAGTGTAGTGGAATCTCCTTCCTTGGAGGTCTTTAAGCAGAGGCTAGATGGCCATCTGTCAGGGATGCTTTGATTTGGATTTCCTGCATGGCAGGGGGTTGGACCGGATGGCCCGTGCAGTCTTTTCCAACTCTATGATTATATGATTCTATGCTTCTGGGATGAAGGGAGCCACTTCCTGTTTCCTGTTTTGCGTGAATACTAGCCTCACGTGAAAGATTGCTTCACGTTTCTTCTTCCCTTCTATTTTATGTATATGTTTATGTATGTATATGTATGTGTAGACATTTATATACATATATACATATATATATATATATACACATACACGTACACACACACGCACATATATATATATATATATATATATATATATATATATATACACACACACACATATAAATATACATATACATATATATACATATATACATATATAGGAGGAGGAAGCAGAAGGACGGAGAGTGCAAACGGAGGCATGATTAGGATGACAGAAGAGGGAGCAAGAGGAGGAGGAGGAGGAAGCAGAAGGACAGAGGGAGCAAAAGGAGACAAGATTGGGTTGACAGAAGAGGGAGGAAGAGGAGGAGGAGGAAGGAGAAGGATGGAAGGGGCAAACGGTGGCAAGAGCAGGGTGACAGAAGGAGGAGGAAGCAGAAGGACAGAGGGGGCAAACAGAGGCAAGAGTACCAGAAACAAATGGTGCAAAATTGCAGCACCACATAATGGGAAATGTGTCACCTTAGCGGTTGTGGGGGGGGGGTGTACCAGGACCAAAGCAAAGTTGCATTCCACACCAAGACCAATTTTAATTGGATTTGAATTGATGTTGGAAAAAGATAGGTGAATTTGCTAATTCACCTACTTTTGGAGTGACTTTGCATTGACTTAGGATCGGGCTCGGAATGACACCACATAGACAGCAATCCCGTGCGATAATCTATGGCGTGATAACTTGAATTCCCCTGATTGGGTCCGGAATGGCCTCAGATTGGAGTTCCAAAAATCGTTGTGTGATAAGGTCTTTAGTAATCACAGCATTCTTTACTAACATTGTATGAATATTAGTATGAATGTTAGTTGATGATCCATTATTTTAGTGAATTAATAGTAATGTTACTGTTTTAATGATTGTATTTTATATGGATTTGTTTTATTGCTGTAATCCCACCTCGATCTGCAGGGAGAGGTGGGAAATACAAATATAAATAAATTATTATTATTATTATTATTAAATGCTCACAGACCTATTATTTAATGATTTTTTTCTAAAATCTTTCCTGAGCTTGCTTAATAACTGTCCAGGTCCTCCTTCCCTGCCACTTTTTTTCCCTTAAAGATATAGAAAACATTTTGCCCACTTATGCAGCTCTGTTTGGACCTCACTTATTTTCCAAAAATTTGCAACGATTGTAGAGACAGGCGCTGAGCTTCCATCTGCAAATTCCGTTATTACTTTTGGATATAGTTCATCTGGCTCTGGAAACATGAATTCATTTCAAGTAGTTAGGTGTTCTGTACCCTGTCTTTACTTATTTTGAGCTGCTGCCCACTCACTACATCATTTATTCTATTTTGACTGGGTTTAGCAAAGTTTTCTTTCTGGGAGAAGACAGGCAGAGTAGTCGCTGAACTGTTTTCTCTCCATCTTCTATTAGCATTTTGTCATCTTCTCTATGCAGTGGACCTACCACTGCCTTGTTCTTCCTCTTGCTCTGAGCATACCTGGAGTGGGTGGGGGGACCCTTTTCATTACTTTAACTTCACTTGCAAGCTCTTGCAGAGCTTTAGCCATCTTAACCTTTTGTTGTCAACTGCTGTCAAGTTGGCTTGAACTTATGGCAACCCCATGAATGAGCGCCCTTCAAGTCACCTTATCATCAACAGCCCTACCACAGTCTTACTCGCTTCCTGCAAATATTGACTGCTTGTTTGTATTCCTCCATGGTGATTTACTCCTTCTTCCATATATACAACTTTAGAATCTCAGCTAATCTGAATATTTATACACCACCCTGATTTCTTTAGATGCTTTCCACTTTTTCTTTGGACTTTGTGTGTGCGTGTATGTGTGTCTATGTGAGAGAGAAAATGCCTTCAGTATCCTCACTTCAAGAAACTTCCATCCATCTCTTTGAACATTTCTGATTAAAATTTGTATTTTGTTATTGAAACTTGCTTATTAAAGCACACATCTGGCTATGTCTGGCTTTCTCCATCCTCTATATGATGAATCCCAAAAACATGTGGTTGCTGCCACCTAAGGTCCCCATTATTTCCACCCCATTGAATAATTCTTTCTGGTTTGTGAAAATCAGATCCAAGATAGTCTTGCAAGTTCCTCTGCCTCCTGAAAAATGAATTATTAACAAGTGAGGAATCTGTTGACCCTTATATTTGTGGCAGAGTTTGACTTCCAAAAGATATCAAGGTAACAGAAGATTCTCAATACATCTGTCATTTGTTAATGTTTGCTAATCTGGTCTAAGAGGACGTTACACAAATTTTCAGTCTGACTTGGAAGTCAAAAGCTGGCTCTCATTGTGATGTCTATGCTTTTCCTCTCCTATTTTCCCTCCAAATGCTTTCAACGACCTCTTCCAAGCTCCAAGTCATGGGTCTCCTTGCAAGTGTACACAACCTTTACATATAATGCTACTACTATTACTCCCTTCCTGTTTTGTCTATTCATTCTGAATATGTTACATCCCCAAAGTTATTATATTCAAATCATGAGTCTCATCATACTAGTAAAGGTAAAGGTTTCCCCTTTGACAAGCTTGTCAAGTCATGTCTGATTATAAGGAGTGGTGCTCATCTCTGTTACTAAGCCAAAGAGCCAGAGTTGTCAAAGACAACTCCATGTTCATGTGGCAAACATGAATGCACAGAACACTGTTACCTTCCCACCAAAGTGGTACCCATTTATTTACTTGTACTTTTACATGCTTTCAAACTGCTAGGTTGGCAAAAGCTGGGAGTGGTGACAGGAGCTCATTCCATCATGTGGCACTTGGGCCTTGAACTGCCAACCTGTTGATCTTGCAATTGTCAGAGTCAGCATCTAAACCACTGAGCCACCAGTATTAACATACTAATAAATCCTGTTAAATCATAACTCTTTTCCTATGTTAAATGTTAAGAGTTCAAATTCATCTTATTTATTTTTAAGCTCTGTAGATTAGCATAGAAATGCCTGAAACCATGGGTCAATCAGTCTAGCCCATTCCTTATTTTTTTCCTAGCCATGTTAGGATCCTATTGTTCTCAGTATTTGGTATCCCATGTCCTCCAAAATACTATCTTATTTCACTGTAGGATTCAGTTTAAACACCTCTTCATCATGTTTTTAACACCTGTAGAAAACACAATTCTTTTCAAATATTATGAGGTTCAACTAAAGATTACTAGTAATCTTTCTTCACTGAAGTACAGCCAATGGCCAAGAAACCAAACCTTTCCCAAAAACACCATCTGTATAACCACTACAATTCTTCCAGGAAAGTCCACTTTACTTTGTCCAGAAAACTATTCATCTTCTCTGATAACTCAAAGTGTTGATATATGGGCCTCCAGCTGTTCTAGCTTCTCTTCCAGCAGGCAACCAGCTTGCTCTTGCTGCAGGTATAACTTTCTACACCCTCAGGCAGGAAAACAAACATGGTCCAGATGTTGCAGGTCACTGCAGCAGCTTCCTCACATCTATATCTCTTTGCCTATATAGGCAGTGAAACGTCAAGCCTTCACCTCAAACTCCATACTAAATAGACACAAAAATCCTTTTGGTACTTTCTCCTGTTCACCAGCTGTAGTTTGTGGGTTCACATAGACTGTGAGAACTGCTATATAGAGCTAATGGCTACTATCTCCACTCAGGAGTATAACTAAGGAGAGTGCAAAATGAAGGCATTGCCCCCCAGAACAATTCTGCCCTCTCAACTGAAATTTTCCATCAGTTCCCAAATTTCTAGTATTTCAGGCACTTAAAAATTCAGTTAAGTACTTAGAAACACCATTTAGGCATCCAAAGAAAAGGGGAATACAAAGATAACATATAGGAGTGCCAGGTATGAACAATGTTCAATGTCTCAGTCTTTACAATGTTAGTAGTTTGAAAACTGAAGGAAAATTCAATTTGGCTGAATTCTTATCCAAGGGATCAATGTCTTCATTTTGCTTCCCCTCCATTCTTCTAAGCAGTAGACATTCTCCTTACATCATGTCCTTTAGCAGAACTCATGGTCCGAAACACACAAAAGTTCACAAGCAAGCCTCCAAACAGTTCCAACAAGTACCCAGATTTAACCCAAAGGACTCATGGTTACCATTCTGTCTCTTCCAACCAGTCCCATGCAAAATAATCCAGTTTACTTTTCCCTGTCCATGCACTCATGATGACATGTTTATTTTATTTACTGCAATTGTATCCCATCTTTTCTGAAAGGAGCCATGAGGCCTGATATAAATGGATCTTTCTCCTTTTCCATTTGCCCCTCACAGCCACTCTGAGAAGTAGGCTAGATGGAGAGCTAGTAAATAGCCCAAAATTACCCAGTCAGCTTCATATCTAAGTGGGGATTTGAGGCTGAATGTGTGAACTCATACACTAATTATTTCACTGCAATGACCCCCATGAAGGCTACCCAAAAAATCTGGAGACCTATCACAATTTAATCATCTCCATTATGTTATATATGGGCTTATGCCTTGGGCCCCATACTGGGAAAAAGGCAGCTTATCAAATTCATACCTACATACATACATACATCTAATTAAATAGAACTGTGAATACAAAAATAATTGAGGGAAATTGCCTTTAGTGCTTTTACCATATTACATATTCTTGCAGGAATTACATATTAGTAAAATATGCCTGAAAATCTCCAATCCACAGGACTTCAAAATCAGAGGCGCCTGAAAGCGGCTGTCTGCCAGCGCTGCCGGTTGCCGCGTCCGGGAACCACAGCAGTTCCGGATGCAGCAAAAAGAAGCCCGAAAATGGTGCTTCTTTTTGCACCCCGGAAGTGGTGCCGCAAGGCGCTAGTTGCACACTCGCAGCATCACTTTCGGGATGCGACCTGCGGACGCTATACATCCACTACGTCAAGATGGCAGCACCCGTGTGGAAGGGTGCCGCCATTTTGTACATACCAAATACGTACTAGGGTTGGGGCATCAGGAAGTAATGGCCCTTCCTAACCCTAGTACATCCTGGGGACGTTACTATAGGCGTGTCTGTAACGCGCCAGAGTTAAAGGCCACTAGCTTTAACAAGACATTTCAATTGTCCATCTCTCTAAAAGCCATTTCCCAAGATTCTGACAAACTGCAACCAAGAAGCATAACCTAGAACTAAGGGCCCGTACAGGCAAGATAAAATGAAGCTGCTTCAAGTCACTTTGGAGGTATGCTGTTTAAATGATGTGTGCGTCCTAAGAGGTCAGAAGCTGCACCAAAGCCATGGTCCAGTCCTTAGGACTGAAGCGTGACTTTGGCATGGCTTCTGATCTCTTAGGACACAAGCATCATTTAAACAGCATACCTCCAAAGTGACCCGAAGCAGCTTTATTTTGGCCTGTCTGTTTGGGCCTATTGTTCTGTTAAAGGGACAGACTCTGCAGACATGGTTACTATCACTTCTAAATTGCTCCCACTGAGATCCATTTGGTGGAGTAAATGCTGACTGCTCTGCATATGGAAACACATATTAATTCAGCACCTGGGAAAGCCATGTTATATTTAAGACTCTTTTTCATATACTCATTACTGATAGGAGCAATTCTGCTACTTGAGTTTGCTTTGTTTACCAATTAACAGCCGTCACTGGAAAATAGATAGATGAGATCACGCACTTGCAAGAGTTCTAAGCTGGTTTGTTTTAGGGGGAGTGTGAGAACTAGCCTGATGTAATTGTTAAATTGCTAAACTGAAACTTGGGAGATCCAGCTGTGAATTCTACTCATTGAGCCCTAAAACACTCTAGGTGATCTTGGGCCAACCATTCTCTCTCTCAGCCTCACTTACCCCACAATATCATTGTAGGGTGAGAAAGAATCACAGACCATGTTTTCAGTTTATTAGAGGAAAGACAAGATATAAATAAAATGAAATGAATTTACAATGCATCTTAAAGAAGTAGTCTGCTGCATTTGATTGTTTTAAATCAGATTATTGGTTGAGGATCTCATGGAAAAAAGGTCCTTTCGCAGAATTTCTACCCCCAATAACAAAGCACCAAAGGCTTTGGAAATGTCACCTTGGTACTACTCACACTTTTCCTTGGGGATATATGTGGGGCCATTCTAGCAATTACATAACGAGTTACAGTACCAATTGGTGTGTCCACCATGTCAAAAGGGCACTAAATCCCCTCATGTCCTGCTTTTAAAGGAGACATCTGAGTTGCTGAAACCTGTTCCTCAAATGCAGTCAGCATCTAGGATAGTTCCTTTGATATTCAAGCTAAAACCCAGAACAGATTCACTAGGCTAACTGACATGGAAACTATGGCCAGCCTCTGCAAGTTAAAGGAGCACAGGGTCAGCAGTAGGTGATCATGTACCAACCAACTGCCAAGCATTAATCCAAAAAATTTGGACTGCCCAACCCAAAGCAGATAAGTACATTTGCGATACATGTGATTTCAGCTGCAAGCAGAAGCAAGCATCAGTAAAGGAGCCTCTCTTGAAAATATTTGGACATCTTTAGTACATTCCTATTGCATGCCAGATATTGTCAAGCTCAGTGGTGCTACTAGCCATAAAAATTGGCATTTTGCTAGTTCTATAAAAATATATATCATTGAAGACTGAAGTTAGGATTGTCCATGCTGTCAAAGTTCAATTTCTATGTTTAAAAACTGCACAGTGAAGAAAGCTGATGGGGAAAAAATCAACTCATTTGGAGTGTGGTGCTGGAGAAGAGTTCTACTAAAAAATAAAACCATGGGTCCTAGAGCAAATCAAGCCTGACCTCTACCTAGAAGCCAAAATTGGGAATGTCACACTTTGGTCATATCAAAAGAAGACATGACTCACTCGAAAAGATAACAAGGTAAGGTAGAAGGCAGCAGAAAAAGAGGAAGACCACATTCAAGATAGATAGACTTAATTAAAGAAGCCCTGAGTCTTCAAGACCTGAGCAGGACTGTTGAGGAAAGGATGACTTTGAGGTCTCTCATTCATAGAGTCTCCATAAATAGATGTCAACTTCACAGCAGTTAACAACAAAAGCAATAAAAGAAAGCCATACTTGTGGATGTTTTGTTCTTAATCTAAGAGAGCTATTACATTTCTTCTGCATAGGAAATATAGCAGGGAGAGAAATAACCCAGCAACTCATGTTTTCTTTTGCATTTTACTGAATCACTTGAACATTTTTTCCCTTCTGCTAGTAGCTAGAGACATGTTTCTAATAGCTCCAGCTGGAATACACAAAGCCAATGCTGAACATTACTAATTTTCAAAGCAGATTTCTTATCGCACAGCAGTACAGGCCACAAACATTTAATGAACCAACCAGAGATTTCTCAGCCAAAAGCCAATGAGCTAGAGCCTTTGACCTCTCTGGGTTTGTGTTTTGCTTTGTTTTTAATCTTTTGATGTCAGGATGGCCAGATATATAACAAGTGCATACATTTAAGGAAAAAATAATGGCAGTATCGATATCTCCACAGTAATATTCTGAACCACAAGTGAGATTGACAATAAGACTGGCTGATGTTATCACCCAGTGCTTTTCGATGGATTGATTCTGGAATAATTGATTCAGCTGAAATACCTTCCTGTTTTCCCCTGAAAACTACCTTTTCTGCACAATTTCAAGTTTAGCTTCAGGCTAAGGGAAGCCAGTTAAAATCTCTAGGATATTTTGGCATATATTTAAAAAGCAACACACTTCATGCTAAATGAAGATCAAGAAGGGTGGATGCAACTTTCCACTCATGGACTTATACAATGATTGAGAAAAACATCTCATTAGTGAACTGTGCACAACTAAATATACAATCAAATGCATGCATGCAGTGCACAGTGTACATTTCCATATGCAATGTCCAGTGTACATCTACATGTTCAATGTGCACAGCACCTCATGATCAATTCCACTTGCTCAATCTACTTTCACCCTCCTCTTTATTTTTTTTTCCTGCACAAAGCAAAGCTTGGACAACTTTTTAAAGATGGACTGCAGCTCCCATGTGCTGTTAAGACAAAAACAGAGCTAAAGAAGTTTGGCTTGTTTCCCCTCTACCTTTTTCTTTTCCTTTCAGTGCAAAGCTTTGAAAAATTAATTTCTAACCCAAGAAATATTTCCTCTTTGGATAGACTTGGTGTTTTTTATATTTATGTATTTTATATTTATAAATATTTTTATATTTTTTTATATTTGAATTTTATCTGAACATCTGTGTTTGATGCTTATTGTATTAGGCGCATTGACATCACTGGTTCTCCCTCCTGTGATATTACGCAGAGACCATCCAAGGTCTCAGGTTTTGGCTCTGAAATCTCGGGAAGCAAAGAGGATTCACAACAACCAATAAAAAGGACACAGACAAGGGGCAGAGGCTCTGTCTGCATGGGCCAATTAAACTGGCCTTCCTCTGTCCTCTTGGTGGGGGTTCTGGATGATGTAGTGGGGCAAACTGGTGCATACAGACCAGACAACATCCAACTCATTCAGTACCAAACCTGGGGTATACCCCTCTTGAAACACTTTGGAGCCTTCCATTCCGATGTTGTGTAGTGCTAGAAAAGCATTTTGCTGTTCCACCCAGAGTAGTTGCCACTCAGTGGTGCCACTATAGGGCTGCAGGAGGTTTGGACTGCACTGGGTGACACTCTAAAGGAGTAGGGGGTGATGCCACTGCTGCTCAAACATCTGCCCTTTGACAGAAAAGGTAAGTGACAATCACCTGTTTCCCTGCTGTAAGAGATGATGTGAGAAGGGTGAGGCTCAGTGGGAAGAGAAAGAAGAGGCTCCAGGGTTTGTTTGTTTTTGGGGTTTTTTAGAAAAGAATAAAATTCCAAATTTATTTTTTTTTTAAATTAAAAATTTCAAATTTCAAATTTTTATTCATTAAAAACATCCGATTTTACCAAATTTTCACTTTAACCATACATGAAACTATGTATATGTAAATATATTCAGGTTGTGTGTATGATACTGTAATTTAAAGGTATGGTTTTAATTTTTGCTAGTTGTTTATATCAGCCTATAACCATTACATTTAGTGATATATGGGAATTGCAATTTATGAATAACAGAACAAAAAACATTACTAAAGCTGTTGTATGGTGTGTCATGAGAAGAAGTCAATTGGGGGGGGGGGAGGTGACACCATGACTTACTGCACAAAGTGACACCAATCCTAATGACACCATTGCTACCACTGCTTCATGTCACTCAGGTTAACATCAAAATGAGGTACCCAGCCATGTGGCCAACAGTGCTCACCTCATGCTATCCTCAGAGCAAGTCATGCACCCTGGTGGCACCAGGCAGAACAGAGGGATGTTTGTGCCAACAGATGCCCAGCATTGGAACAGAGGTCCTGAGGTCCTGTGGGGTGGTCAGGACAGCTCTGGGACCAGTCTGCCCCTAGAGTATGCTGTCAGTACAAACAGGGCCAAAGTCTCAGTGTCAAAAAGAGGATTTTATTCTAGCAATTAGCCTGAAATCTCAGGGCCTTGAATGCTCCTGATCTAACAACCCTAGCAGAGAGACATACTGCCTCCCTTACTGAAGGTTACATATGGTCACCATGACTTAATAACTTTCAGGCTAGGGCACCCTATTTAGGAAAGAAAGCACTACAAATTGAAAATGTTTGTTGATTTTGTAGTATCCTAGCTATCTTGGAAGAGAATATATCTGGAAAACATGAGCAAACAAAGAGAATCATATGAAATAAAGAAGTCCTGAAGATATGAGGGGCTAAAACCAGGGTTTCAGATCTGCTAGAAGCTCTGTTCCAGATTTCATCTGTTTGAAATGCAAATTTGCCATCTATCAGACGCAGAACCTTGTCTGCGGGGGCTCTAGAGATTCTGTGAAAACCCTGCTTGTGTTTCTCCCTGATCTTTTTTTCAGAGACAAGTAAAACCATTTCAATAATTTCAGATATTGGGAAGAAGCTGGAAACATTATTTTTAAAAAAACACCGCACAACTATTGCTTATATTTAATTTTTCAAAATCTTGTTTGAATTTCTTTATCAGTTTATTTTTTTTTTTCACCTTGCAAACTCCCTTTGGAAACTATTTTTTTTTAAAAAAAAAACACATTTAAAAGTTTTTGCATGAAATAGGGAACGTATTATATGAACTTACCTTTGAACCTCTTCTCTTCCTTCCTCTCCCTCTCCTCTTAGTAGCCCAAAAGGCTTCATATTACTTAACTGCAAGCCCTTACAGCATTGCAAGTTTGCTCCTGTGATTAGTATTTCCCCATCTTAAATCAACTATACTCAGTTAAGTATTTCTTTGCATTTTACATGGCACTGTTTATAATTTCTCAAGCTCTGTGATAGTATTTACTATTGCCCAATGCAATTATTGACTGGAACTGAGGATTAGACTTACAAATACTTAACTTGGAGTTACAGTAGCAAATCCGTATTCAGGGTTCCAGCATAGTCACAATCACAGCACTATTGCCATGCTTGTAACTGGCATCCTGACCTACTTTACAGTCATCAGCTGTGCGGAGAGAAGGGTAGTGTTCTGCTGGCTATGGGGCATGGGCAGATGACATTTCCATCCCTCTCCTGCCAGACAGTGAGGTTGTGACTATCAGAAGCAGGATCTCTGTTGCACTTCCTTGTCACAGCCTTGCTGGCTGGCAAGAGTAGTGAAAACATCATCTCCTTATGTTTTGATCACCCACAGAATAGACCCCCTTCTCTCCATGTAGCTGATGCCCAGTAAAATAGGTGGGGACCTGTGGGTCTTCCATAAGTTTTTTATTGGCATTTATGAAAACAGAATTTATATCGTTTTCCTCTTTTGACCACATTTTATCTTTTTCAAAGTAATGTTAAATCATTTTAATATTGTCAGCAGTTTAATTCCATCTTAATGTTCACTTTTTTTAGCTGTACTGTTTTGAAAATTATAAGTCACCTTGACTCCCAATTTGATGAGAAAGACAGGATAGAAACAAATAGAAGAAGAAGAGGTGGAAGATGAAGAGGGCTGGACCAGTTAGACCATTGACCTGATCCAGCACAGCTTTTGACATGTTCCTAACCAGAAGGAGAGATACAAATTGTAAAAATGTATGAAACATTCCATAGGCAATGGGGGGTTGTTAATGCAGAGAAAGATAGCATTTAATCTTGGTTATATAACTAACAGTATATGGATAGTTATTCATTTATTTCTTTGCATATTTCTGTGCCATTTTTTCAGCTATAACAATTCCAAAGCAGTAAGTACATGAATGTTAAAACAGTAGATTCCATTGGAATTATAGGCAAATTGGCTATGAACATAAAGTTTGAGAAAATTTTATGTTAAAAAAAAATTAAGTCTTAGTTTTCATGAATAGTAGATGAAGCTGATACAAGGTTGATCTTCTCCACTCATGCAGTGGACCTAAAGTACTTTAAAATATGATCAAATTGATGGATTGATTTCTTTTCTCCCTCCTTGGGAAATCATGCCATTGTTTTAATTATGCTCAAGTTCTGTTTGTTCATCACATATTGACATTGACAGTGATCAGGCAACCTTCTTGGCACTGTCAAAGAGCATATGGGGAGTGGAAATATCTCCACTGGTCATGCCCATCATACTGATTGATCTACTAGTGGGCCACCACCACCCTGAACCCACATGTCCAACACTAAGAAAAAGGAGTCTGTCCACATAGAGGCAGAAGTAGAAAATGTGTTGTCACTAACACTGAATGTCCAACCATCAAGGTGTATGGCCAGAATCAGAAAAGTGTGTGGTTAACCTTCTGCTCTCCTGTTCTATTCCTTTGCCTGTTCATTAAATGTATGAAGACTTTATTTGAACACACCTAAATCCACTGCAGCAGATGAAGATTAAATAGTAGCATGGTAAAACAAGAGGATTGCAAAACCTCCTCAGTATGACAGCGCAGATTAGTGGTTTGACGGTTGGACTATGACTCTGGAGACCAGGGTTCAAATCCCGGCTTGGCATGAAAATACACTGGCTGACATTGGGCAAGTAACATTTTCTCAGTCTCAAAAGATGGCAATGGCAAACCCCCTCTGAAGAAACTTGCCAAGAAAACTCCATGATAGCTTCACTTTAGTGTCGCCATAAGTTGGAAACAACTTGAAGGCACACAACAACAACAACAAAAGGAAGAATAGACACATCATGACTGGAATCCTGTTGATGTTTTATGCACATGTTCTTGCTCTTATATATGTAGTTGCCCTTTGGTGGCCATATTGGTGGCCATTATGTCCATATTCAGTTCTTATTTGTGTACATAGAGTTCAGCAGGTGTAACCAGCACACATGTGGATGATGAATTTGTCAGTGCCTTCACTGTACAACTTGATTCACTGGCATTGCAGAAAAGCCACTGTGCATCCCCCATTGAACAATGCAACAATAAGCAGACACACTTACAAATATATAATCGGTTGCACAGTGACCACACTTACCAATGTGAGTGTTGATTTACACCAGTAGTTCCCAAACTTTGGTCCTCCAGATGATTTGGACTTCAGCTCCCACAATTTCTGACAGTTGGCCAAGTTGGCTGGGGCTTCTGGGAGCTGAAGTCCAAAACAAATGGATGAACAAAGCCTGGGAACCACTGATTTACACCATGCAGGTACAATGTAGGATCTCAGCCAAACTTCACACAATTCCTTTCCTCAGTATTGTTCAGAGGAACCGAAGCCAACATGCATGTCGCTCATTTGGTGATAAATCATGCAGCAAAGAATGATATGTGAATGACCCACCAATGGTTAAACTCAGAACCAGTTATACATCATATCACCTCAGTTCACTCATATCACACATACATACATGACTCATCAAGTCCAAAATGATCAAGGAACAAGAAATGAAGTGAACCAGGTCTCAAGGTGAGTGTAAACCTGTCTCCATGAGAAATGTGAGTATGCATGGACTTTACCATCCTAATGACTATGCTGATATCTCCCTCTAGTGGCAAGCTTTCTTCATTCACTCACAGTAATATGTTCTTTATATTCTTCTATAAAATACATAAAATACAAAATAAATGACACTTCCCCTTCATGTTCAGGAGGTAAATTAGACAGAAACCTTGGAATATGCCACAATCATGCTACAACAGGCTGAAATACAGAAGGCTGATGAAGCAAATGCAGTAAAATAGTAGAATGATGCAATAATTCATTCTTCAGAGTAAGGATGGATCAGAATATATGGCAGGCCTGGCAGCTGGTGGCTTCTGTGCCTTTGGGGCAGTGAATTCACTCTGAGTTTTAGGCTAAACCTATGGAAACATCAAACATGCTGAATCATATTCCCCAGATTGATCCAGTGTCTCAGAAGGCTTCTTTAAAGTTCAGGTGAAAATCAAAGTAGATTCTTTATTCTAGTGATATGACTAGATGCTCTAATTGTCTGTGATTTTTAATGCTCTCCCTTTCCCACTTCACACTTGCCTCCTAAAACATCATCCTAGTTTCCACATCATACATTGGTTTGGCAGGAATCTGCTTCCGTTTGTAGAGTGGGAGACTACAAGAGTATGTTAATGTAAGAATTGCATTGTTACAAATAGACACAAATAGAATCAAATCTAGTGTTAACTAAAATATGCCAACAAATATGGAAAACAAAATGGTGGCCAACAGACCATGGAAGATTTTTAAAAATTGAAATAGTTAAAAGACTTCCTGTAACTTGGATCAAACATTGATCAGAATGGAGACTGCAGTCAATAAATCAGAAGAAGACTAGGATTAGGAAGGACCGCAATGAAAGAACTAGACAAGATCCTAATATGCAACTGAGCACTAAAGTTAGAATTATTTAAGCCATTATATTCCCTATCACATGTATGGAAAGAAAATCAACTCATGTGACATGTGGTGCTGGAGAAGAGTGTTGAGGATACTGTGGACAGCCAAAAAGACAAATAAAATGGGTCCTAGAGCAGAGGAAGCCTGAACTCTCTCTGGAATCCAAGATGATGAAACTGAGCTGTCGTATTTCAGCCACATCATGAGAAGGCATGACTCATTAGAAAAGACAATAAGGCTAGGGAAGGTAGAAAGTAGCAGAAAAAGAGGAAGACTGCACACTTGATGGCTACATTCAATCAGGGAAGACACTGGCCTGAATCTACAGGACCTAAGCAGAGCAGTGGAGAACAGTGGGTCTTGCAGATGTCTCATCTATAGCTCACAACGCAGTTAACAACAACAAGAATGTTCCCAGGAAATCATCAGAAGAGCCTTGCCCTGGCGGCACAGTGGTTAAATGCCTGTACTGCAGCCACTCAGTCAAAACCGTAAGGTTGCGAGTTCAATACCAGCAAAAGGGCTCAAGCTCAACTCAGGGCTTCCATCCTTCCAAGGTTGTTAAAATGAGTACCCAGATTGTTGGAGGCAATTAGCTTACAAATGTAAACTGCTTACACACCGTTAGTTCAGTATGAAGCGGTATATAAATGAAGCTGTTTGTTTTGTTTTGTTTTGTTTTGCTGAGGAAATAGAAGGTTCATAGCGATTCCAACAATGGCCAAGCAGATGTCTATGGGAAGTCCATAAATGGCACAAAGGTCATTTTTTGGTTTTATATTCTCCCTCCCCAGTAACAGTAGCATGCCTTTGAACACAGACACTCTGTTTGTGATATCCTAATCATAACACATGCTCAAATCCTTCATTAAAAGAGATGCTCAACAAAAGGAAAAAAGAAACAAATAAGGGTGGAGTGCAGATTCTTCCCTATGGAGAGCCTCTTATAAATGTTAACTTTTGTTTTTATTTTATTTATTTTTAAACCAATTTCCTAAAGACTATTATCTCAGAGAAATATCTCAGGGAAAGCTTATACACTAACCTACACCCATCTTGCCAGCATCCTTTCAATTTTTCACTTCTTAAGAATTATATACTCCTGGTACTTTGCAGTGGTGAAGCAATCTCCTTTTTGATTTGTCAGAGAAGCAAAAGCACTGTACAACCCCTCATGCAGGCAGAAAAGCAGCAAATCTGCAAAGGAAAAAGAAATGTATTTGGAATCTTCAAATTGACCTTCGTGGAGTTCAAGCTTAGAAGTATTAAAACATTTATAAAAAGTGACTATGGGACATGAACAGTATCTTCTCTTAAACATTAATGTCAAAGTAATATTAAATGTAATTTGTTTTAAAATGGGGAAGGAGCCCATCTGACCGAGGCCTGAATACATGCCAAATCCAGTTGGTCTTTTATAAACCTGTCATACAGACACAAAGAAGTTGGGTACAGAGGGGAATACCCAAGATCAATGAAAACAAAAAGAGTCAGATATATTTTGTGACAAAGCTAGAAAAATAACAGAACTGGTGGTTTTGCAATGGGAGGAGGTCAGGTAAAGAAATATACCACAATTCTACAGCCCCGCCATCACAGTATGGTTGCTCCCATTTTCCAAGACACTGTAAAGAAGGATCATGGTTGGTACTGAAGACTGGAATAAGTTACTTCAGGGATAAGCATGACCTGGAACAGTGAAGAGGAAGCGACAATTAATTTTCTTCACCCCAGAGCTTGAAAAGGTTACCTTTTTGGACTACACTTCCTAAACATTTTGTAAATTTTGTAAATACATAATAATAATAATAATAATAATAATAATAATAATAATAATAATAATAATATGCTCCAACCAGAAGAGGAGTCAGTAGAGAGTAGTTGCTTACATGACAGATAATGGACCTCTAAAAATTTTAACTGGTAAGTATCAAATAAATGAATAAGAATCAAATGAGAGTTCAGTGGTAAAGGAAGTCCAATAAATTTAGGGAAAAATTGAGTCAGATAAGCACATAGTGTTTTACTCAGGAAATGAAAAGACAAGAAAAATGGAGAGGCATTTACAATAGTTAAGAGAGAGGAAGCAAAAGCAGGCAAAGGATATAACACAGACCGAATCATGTAGATAAGACTCCAGAAAAAGCCCATCATTATAATCATAATCCAAGTCTATGATTCCAACAACAGAGGCAGAAAAAGAGGAAATTGAAAGGTTCTGTGCAAGAGGAAATTGATCACAGGAAAGCATGACTTCTTGTTTATCATAGGTGATTGGAACACAAAAATTGGAAATGGACCAGTATTAAAGGCTGTAGGAAAATATGGCCTAGGATCAAGAAATGAAGTAGGAGACCAACTGATTGAATTTTGTGAGACCAACAGCTTTTCATTGCGAATGCGTGCTTCATAAAACCCCAAAAATGACTGCATAAATGGCCATTACCTGATGGGCATTCTTTCATATAGGTTTTTTTTTCTTTATATTGTTTTCAGTGTTGTTTTCATAGGCCAAGAACTATTCAGTACCCCTCTTGTAGATGTCCACAACAGTCCCAGGTGTAATCTGAACTCTGCATGACATGTGCTAAAACTACTCTAAGACTCAAACTATGCCATGTTCATCACCAGACCTTTCTTACTCTCTTTCTCATCTCCCCACTCCCACCCTGCTTTTAGCACCATCTTGCCCACTGAGGAGGTCTGGAAATCTCAAGAGCTTGCATACAATTTTGTACTTATTTTTGTTGCTTCTCAAGATATTGCTTGTTGGTGGATTTTTGATATGTTTTTTTCTCCTCTTATGAGTCAATATGAGTTATTTTGTTTAAGGAGGTTCATCTGAATCTGCTATCTCTTCTGCATACTAGAATTCAAGGAAAGTGGGCAGTTGCTTCTGGAATGTTTCATTTCAAATCCATTAAAAGGGTTCTGCTTGTTTCAGAACTGGCTGCCTGAACTGACAACTGTTTTAGCTGTGGCTCAAGAGACAAGACAAGAGAGGGACAATCTGGAATGGTACACTGATATTGGGACTGCTGCTTTTACACAGTGAGTAAGCATTGATGATTTGGGAGACTGTGAATTCATGATTGTATTTATTAATTTATTAATTGTATCATGGTTTTTGTTCAGAGTGCCCCAAGCAGCCTACAATGTTTTTAAAATACAAGGTCCCCATTAAAAGTCTGATGTTTATAGAACATATGATAGCTATCACCAGAGTTTTGGGATCCAAGAAGGAAGAGATGGGTGTGTTTGGGAGAAAGCTGAGGAGAAAGATGTTGAAAAATAGAATGTAACTCAAAAAGAGAGCTAATGTGATGGTGTTTTAGAGTGATCACTAAACATAACCAAGTTTCAACCTACAATCAGTCACAGTGCTCACTGGGTGATGTGGAACACCCATGTTTTCACAGACTAGCCAGACTCAGAAGAGAATCTAGGGGGGGGGGGGGAACAGAGATTAGAGAATGTATACACTGTTCTTAGTATCTTTAAGGTATTTATTTAATATATATCCCATCTTTCTCCTGAATTGATCCCAAGGTGGCTCACAACCTGAATTACAAGAATAAAAATTAAGTAAATTACCATATTAAAATACTAATACTTGAAAACAATATATAATTTAACAATATATTTTAAAAATAAGACAATAACAATAAAAGCGCAGCATGCACACACCATTAAAAGATCTTTCTGCATAGCCTCTTAGTCACAAAAATCCCTGCTCAAATAAAAGGAGCTTTAGTTGTCAGTGGAGGAAGGAAAAAGGCAGTTAGCTTCTGATAGCAAAGAGTTCCACAGACTTAGAGCAGCCACTGAGAGGCCTCTATCCTTACAGACATGTGAAGTGGTAGAAAGAGAGAAAGCCCTCTCCAAAGTTGTTAAAATGGGGTAGGTGCATCTAGGGAGAAACAATCTGCCAGATATTCTGGACCTAAGCTCTATAAGACTTTGTACATCATAGCCACTACTTTGAATTATGCCTGGAAAGGAATTCGTTGTATGTTACCTGCATTCTTGTCCCTGGAGAAGCAGAAAATAAGTTGGCTCCATCATTTATATTACATCCCTTCAGATATCTACAGATATCTATCCCCTCTCAGTCTTCTCCTATCCAAACCAAACATACAGTATCCAGTTCCCTAAATTGTTCCTTATACAGCTTGGTTTCCAGACTTTTGATCTTCTTGGTCATCCTTCTCTGGACATGTTCCAGTTTGTCAATATCCTTCTTGAAATGTAGTGCCCAGAACTAGACTTAGGCTGCATCTGTACTGCAGAAAAATTCCAATGTGACAACACTTTAACTGCCATGGCTCAGTGCTATGGAATTTTGGGAACTGTAGTTTTGTGACACATTTAGCCTTATCTTTCAGATAGCTCTGGTGCATGACAAACTACAAATCCCAGAATTCCATAGCATTAAGCCATGACAGTTAAAGTGGTGTCAAACTGAATTATTTCTGCAGTGTGGATGCAGCCCTAGTGACCAAAGCACTGGAATGGTACTACTACTGCCCTTGATCTGGACATTATAAACAAGTGTTGATGAAACCAAGAATTGCACTGGTTCTCCTTCTTTTTCAGATTAACCTGATACTCATTTCCTATAAAACCTAATGTCAGTTGAAACTTGTTACTGTTTAAAGTACCATAAGTTCACTCCTTCTCTTGCCCCCCTCAGTATATTTATTATTATTATTATTATTATTATTATTAATCATCAACAACAGTGCAGTCTTCTAGACACATGCATTTGCTACATCTCCAGTAGTTCTTAGGATAAGATAGATTGTGTACCTGATGAAATAAATAACATGGGCCCTATCTGCACAGCACATTCCACACCACAACCAGGATATAACAGCCTTACAGGTGTTATTTAGCTTAGTCGGTTTTAATAGGTAGTTTTTAATCTTACATTGTTTAATCTTGTTTTAAGGGGGGCATTATGTATATATGGCTGTATTTTAACCTGTTGTAAGCCGTTTTGATTGCCTGGCAAAAAACGGGATAAAAATAAAAAAAAATTTATTTATTTATTTATTTATTTATTTATTACAGTGGATTTTAAAAATATACCTCTTGTTCCAGTTCTGGGAAGATACAGAGACCTCTGTTCCTGCACTGCCACTGCTGTTTGCATGGATGTCCCACTGTGCTGCCCAGTGCATCCACTACAGTAGTGATTTGCTCAATCTGAAGTCAGATCAAGGCATCCAGCCTTGTGATCAAAGCAGGACACTTCATTCTGACGTCAGAAAAGAAACTCACTGCAGCGGCAGTAGCAGATGCACCAAGTGGCTCAGCAGGATGCCCATGTAGACAGTCACCATGGGATGGGAATGGAGGGCCAGGTAACAGGGGACGATTGGAACGAGTATGAGGCCAGAATACTCCAGGCTGCTCCTGGAGGATCACAGCCAGTGCACACATGTCCTAAGTCTGCTTCCCCTTTATTTACCACACATTGAAAATATACCACATTCTCCATGTCATATGTGGCTTTAATCTTCCAAATAATCCTGTGAATTTAGTTATGCTTGTTCCCATTTTACAGATAAATGAAGTTGAAAATAATTGTGACAAATGGAACACAAAGCAAATGAGAAGGGAGACACATGATAATTCTTTTGTCTTGGCTCCAAGTCCCATCTCTAACCACTAAACTGCACTGTCAATGTTCACTCATATTAACAGCATGAGTAAGAATAGCGGTTGTCAACCCACATCTGTGAAGATAAGCCTTATTCCCTTTCCTACTCTGCCAAGAGCTTTGATTGTTATCTACATAAGTTTCTCTTATTGTCCCTCAGCTAATTTAATAACGTCCAACGTATCTAATTATCTAGGCCATAGATTACTGGTCTGTGTTTTATATTTGGAGAAATAATGGACAGGGAGGGGTAGTGTAACTTTTTTCCCCTGGTCAAATTTTGAACTCACATGCCAAGAAATTTTAAAATATTGCCACTTATTATCATCTTGTTTACGGGAAACAAACCAATCACATTATAAAATCCTTTCCAGTAATCTCATCTAGAACTAGAAGAACAAAGCTTCCTTAGTCTGAGGAATGAACATATATGTTGTTTTTTCCAAGCACTCGTGTGTGTGTGTGTGTGTGTGTGTGTAGTGTAGTGTTGTGTAGTTTATGGGAGAATGGAAGGAACACATCTTTTGGATTACATAGAATTACAGACATTATAGAAGGTCTTCCACACAGTTTTTCAGAGCTCATCCAGACTTCACTGAGTTGGAATGTATTTCTATACATATGGACGGATCATATAACATAACTGTAGATATGAGATATTTGAGGTATCTGCAGATTAATTAACATTGGCTGTCATTCTGGTTAGGGCTTACGTCTTTATAAATGATCTCACAATTGCAGAAAATTGAAATGAGAGGTTTCACAGTGTCCACATTAACCTAGGGGCTGCTGTTATGTTACCAAGTATGGACATCCATTACACAGTCATGGATTCACTGATTTGTATAGCCCATAACTCAATGAAAACAGGTGTTCATCATGGCATTACCCAATGCACATCCAGACACTGATTAGGAAGCAATGAAACACAACGGAAGTGCCCAATTTGCATCAGAAGCACCCAGTGCACATCAGGAGTGCCCAACATGCACCGGAAGTGCCTGATACACATTGGAGCATGCTTTCCAGGGCGTGGATTCACATCTTCATGTTGCATTATTGCAACATGAAGGGTAGCTACAGATTCATAAAGTTACAAACTGTAAACTGTAATATAGGAGCTCAGCCCATATCTTAATTGGTTAAAAAGTAGATAATCAGTTTAAAATTATCAGCTTTCAGCAGCAATGAACCTAATCTAGAATACTGTGCCCATTTTGGGGCACCACAATTTGAGAAGAATGTTGACAAGCTGGAGAGTGACCTGAGAAGGGTGGTCAAAATGGCAAAAGGTCTGGAAACCATGCCCTATGAGGAGCTGCTTAGGGAGCTATGTATGTTTAGCTTGGCGTAGAGAAGGTTAAGAGGTGACATGATATCCCTGTTTAAATATTTGAAAGGATATTGATGTTAGAGCAGGCTGGTTTTCTGCCACTCCAGAGACGAGGACATGGAGTAATGCATTCAAACTACAGGAAAAGAGACATGAAACTACAGGAAAAGTGACTCCACTTAAACATTAGGAAAAACATCCTGATGGTAAGAGCTGTTTGACAGTGGAATACACTGGCTAGGAATGTAGCGGAGTCTCCTTCTTTGGAGGTTTTTTAACAGAGGCTGGATGGCCTCTGTAGAGAGCGCTCTGAATGGGTATTCCTGCATGGCAGGAGGTTGGACTGGATAGCTCTTGTAGTCTCTTCCAACTCTATGATTCTATGAATCTATGTTGTTATAGCACATGAGATTCTTCTCATTCCACTGGAGCTACCAGATCTGTATTGTATGGTGTCATGCAGTTTCCCAAGCCCAAAGCAAAAACTCTTCCAGGGCCCAGATTCTAGGAAGATGCAATGTAAAACAATCTACTCCAGGAAACTCTCTTAGGAGATGTCAAAGGAGAAAAATTCTTTTGTAACCGTTTTGAAGGGTAGTAGGCTATACTAAAGCTCCCAACTTCAGAGTTTGAGTCACCTTGCCGCCAATTGAAATTCTGATGGCAACATCTTGCACCCTTTGAGCCTTGTGGAATTTTCTCAGGAAGGTCATAAAATGAAACATTACTGCATGCTCACTTAAAGGTTACAAAATCATGGGCTCAAGCAGAAGCATTAGTCTGTGACAACGCTGGCATCCTTCCAGCTGTCTGCAGGAGATGAAAAGAAAGGAAGGGCTAAAGAGGAAGAATACTTGAGCGAACATCTGTGACTGCAGACAAATGATTTCTTTTCAGAAAGTTGAAGGTGATCAGGTGAAAGGCTCGTTGCCTATGGTGTGTCCAGGCTCATAAGATCAGCTCTGTTGGATCAGACCAAAGGGTCCATCTAATCCATTGTCTCTTATCCAGCAGTGCCCAGTGGCATCTGTTTAGCTGCTAATCAAAAGAAATGGGTAAGATGCTGTATATTTCCTCCCAATGCAGAGATTCCATTTAGTTATCATGGGTAATAATACTGTTGATAAGACTTATCTTCTATAAACTGAGCTAATCTTATCCCAGAGCTGTGTAACCTGGTGACCCTTGTCATACCTTGGGCATCATACAAAATACACTGTCCTGTTGTCATTTCTGTGCACAGTCTTATTGCTGTTTGATAGTGATTTTATAAAAGGAAAATGCTGGTTTGCGTCCTTATGTCAACAGAACAAAAGAAATGAGCAAGTTGTACACAGGCAAGAATACTGCTATACTAACACCTTCAATTCTTTTCTGCCAGTCCAGCCCTCACTGATAAATGAAGTGGGGCAAAGCAACAGTTTAGGGCAAACCCTGAATTCCAGAGCAAATCATTCCCATTTGGATTTGATCTAAAGCAAATTGGATTAACCCAGTTTGGATTATTAGCATGTTAGTGGCTTTGACAGCTGATTTTGAAAAAATGGCTGCCGAAGTGACTTACGGGGCCCGAATTCAGCACTGGAGGCAATGGGAAGCCATTTTGAGAGAAAAGTCCATGCAATAAAATTAGCCTAACTTCTGAATTTGAGCCAAATTCCAAAGAGGTAAGTTGGGCACCAGAGGCAGTGTGATAAACTTCACACACACACACACACAAAACACACACACACACACACAACTATTGATCTGGAACCAACAGCTGTCGTTGCAAAGATCTTTCCATTACAGCTTGCAATAGCAGCTTGTAGATGCTATTCAGGCCTTTTGGCCCTCTTGTTTCATACTACTGGGAAATTTCAAGGTGTGGGTGTGCATCTGGTGATTCCACATGCATGAATGCTTCAGCATGCTCCTACCAGTTATCGCTTAGATTCCTATTAGCCAGCGGAAGCCAAGCAGAAGAATTCCAATGCTACCTTTAAGGATCACCTGAGCGGAAGTTTCCAGATAAATTGCATTGTGCACAGCGTCCTGGCATTCTGTGCAGCTAACCTGTCAGAAAACTGCTTAATTCTGTTGGCTGAAATGTGGGAGGATGATGGGCTGTGACATATGGCTTGTCTGTCTCTTTTCCCTCCACAAAGAATAAACCTCTGATCACAGGAATTGGCTTCAGTGGTTCCCATAGAAATCACATGTCCCAGAGCTGAGGGGAAAAAATCTGGTTTTGGATTAAAATTTCCAGAATTTCCCAGACAGCTTGGCCAATGGAATTGTAGTAGCAGTCTAAAAACAGTAACTTTTTCTTAGTTCTGCATCTATTCTTGCCTCCCTTTCCACTTTATTTATGTCTTTAGACTCTCACTGTAGGGAAACAGTTCAGTTGTAAAACTTGAAATTGGCACAGAAGAGGTTCAAGGGCCAAATAATGGAGGCAAGTAGCACCTTTGTGATTGGGGCAGTTTATCTGCTTTGGGTTTTAGTTCCTTTAATGTTCAGACTAAAACATTTAGTGGATTTACCACCGCTACTCACATAGGAGGCACCAGAACCCACTAAGGTCAATTTCCAATTCAAAACCTTCAGAGTAGACAAGAAGCTACTCTAGAAAGGTAGCTACAGGAAAAGAGATTCCACCTAAACATTAGGAAGAACTTCCTGACATGAGTCAACAATGTAATATAGCAGCTTTAAAAAGCCAATGTGATTCTAGGCTGTATCAATAGGAGTATAGTGTCTAGATAAAGGAAAGTAATACCACTCTATTCTGCTTTGCTCACTGTGTCTAGTTCTGGGCACCACAATTCAAGGGAGATATTGGCAAGCAGGGGCAGAGGAGGGTGACCAAAACGGTGAAAGGTCTGGAAACTATGCTCTATGAGGAGTGGATTAGGTTGCTGGATATGTTTAGTCTGAGGAAGAGAAGACTTCCTGTTGTTGTTATTGTTGTTGTTGTTAACTGACCTCAAGTTGATTTCGAGCCATGGCAAACCTGTGGAAGAGACATCTCCAAGACTCCCTGTCCTCCACTTCTCTGCTTAATTCCTGAAAACTCATGCCTATGACTTCCTTAATACAGTCCATTGATCTAGCATGCAGCCTTCCTCCCTTCCTGCTTCCCTCCACCTTTCCTAGCATTATTGTTTTTTCCAAAGAGTCATGCCTTTCCATGATGTGTCCAAAGTACGACAGCCTTGGTTTTGTCATCTTGGCTTCCATTGAGATTTCTAGCATGATCTGCCCTAGGACCCATCTGTTTGTCTTTTTGGCTGTCCATGGGATCCTTAGTATTCTTCTCCAGCTACACATCTGTAATGAATTGATTAGGAGGTGATATGATAGCCATGTTTAAATATTTGAAGGGATATTATACTGAAGATGGAGCAAGCTTGTTTTCAGCTGCTCCAGATACTAAGACATGGAGCAAAGAATCCAAGCTACAGGAAAAGAGATTCCACCTAAACATTAGGAAGAGATGGTAAGGGCTGTTTGATGGTGGAGCACGCTGCCTCAGAGAATTGTGGAGTCTACTTTGGAGGTTTTTAAACAGAGGCTTGATGAGTAATCTGTCAGGAGTGCTTTGACTGTGTCTTCCCGCAGGGCCGAGGCTGGACTTGATGGTTCTTGTGGTCTCTTCCCACTCTATGATTCTAAGATTTTTCCCCAATCCATTTTTAAAAGCAAAGTGACCTGATTCACACTTCCCAGAGGAATATGCAGCTCAGAGTGCAATTATCCTTTCATCCTTCTCCAAACGTTGCAGTAATGTAGTTGTTATTATGTGCTTTCAAGCTGACTCCAACTCAAGGTGATCCTATCATAGGAATTTTTGGCAATGTTTATTCAGAAGAGATTTGTCACTGTTTTCTTCTAAGGCTGAAAGTGATATGCCCAAAATTGCCTGGGTGAGTGGGGATTCAAAGCTGGTGTCCTGTAGTCCAACATGCAAACCAAGAAAAGCCACCATAATTCAGAGGTGACGTGAAAGCAGGGAACAACAACAAAATTGCCATCTGAGTGGCTCAGGACCACACCACCTCATTCTATTGCATGGATCAATCCAGGCTCAAGAAGTCTATGCCACTTTTTTTTCTAGTAAAAGAAGTATTTTTAAAAATGCTTTTAAGAATATTTAAAGGTCAAATTACAAAGAATGTGGCAAGGTCACTCTTGATAGCCCAGTTTTACAACAGAGTCATCAGAAGTGTCAGTGTGACTTAGCTGCAAGTGTTCTAAGTGAATGCATTGAAAGCATAACCACACTTATGATTAAATAAAATAGACAGAAAAACATAGGGCCAGTGTGCCAAAGGTAGACTCCTTTTTCCAATTAGAAAGTTCTCTCCCTCTCCCCTTCATTCTAGTACACAGGGATCTAAAATTAGATCATTTTAAAAGGACACAGTACAAAAGTACAATTTTCTCCCTCCGCCCCATTTAAAATGGATGATCTTTTTAGTTAGGGCTTTTTCCCATTTAGAGAAGGCTGCCTACCTTGCTGCTGTATTTGTCATTTTTGTAACCCATAATTGTCAGTCCAAGCAAGAAGAAAAGAGTTAATTCCAAGGAACGCAAAGATCAGGCTGCTTGATCACATCAGCCAGAGAAGGACATTTTGGTGAACACAGAGAGTCCTTCTGAAAGAGATTGTTCTCTGCCAATAATATTTGGTAGCCACCTCTCCTTTTCATTCTTGATGGGTTAGGTTGATTATGAACCTTTTAAGAGAAATGGAAGACTCCTTTCCTTGACTATTTATAACAAAATTATGTTTTCAACTGCCTGTAGCTTGCAATTTTGCAAGAAATGCAATTTTACAGCGAACTTTCGCAAAGAAATAGAAGAATGTACAATTTGAGAAAAGTGATTAGAAAAATATGTTTATCACACAAAGATAATGATGTGTGAATATTTGCTCCTTAATACTGTTGACGGATTGGTTTGTCTAAACAAACAGTTTCCAAAGAACAGCTGCTCTAGATGTTCAAATTGGTATTCTACTTTCTCAAGGTAGAGATTCATCTTCCCTTACACACAGGTTTTAGCCTGATCTTCAAAAGAACTGTACAAAGAGTTGAACACTATCGCCAGATAGGTTTCTCAGATTAGACAGTTCCCTTGAAGTATGAAAGAAAACCTAGAGTGGATTTACCACTTCACTGATATGGGAATCACCAGTCATGTATAGAGTAAACATATGAAAAAAATCAAAATAATTAAAGATTTTCTATACTTTGCCTTGGTCATTAGTTAAAATGCAGACTGTAGTAAAGAAATCAGAGAGCTAAGACTTGTAAGGGAAATTACAAAGAAACTAGACAAGATTCTTAAGTGTAAAGGCATATTAAATATCTATATCAGGATCATCATGCTATAGTATTTCCAGCTGCTATATATGGTTGTGAAAGCCAGAAAATAAAGAAAGCTGATTGGAAGAAGAGTAAAATATTTGGAATATGGTGCTATGGTTCTGTGGATATCATAGGCCATCAAAAAGACAAATAAATGGTTTAAAGAGTAATTCTTAATAAAAGCCAAAATGGCTAAATTGAAGTTATTGTACTTTGAACATATCAAGACATGATATGACTTAATGGGAAATATGATAAACCTCAGTAAAGTGGAACTCAGTAAGAAAAGTGAAACACATTATAGATAGATTTATTCAGTAAAGGAAGCCTCAGCTCTTGAGTTTGCAGGACCTGAGCAAAGCTGTTGATGATTGGGGTTTATGGTGGTCTCCCATTCATATGGTCACCATGAACAGAGTCAAAGGCCACTTGATGCCAAATAACAATAGCAAATTGAGAAAACAATAAACACAAATGGGTAATCCATGTCAACACATTTGGGGGTGGGGGTACTGAATAATGCATCTTCTGTAGACCATAGCCTAAATCCAGTTCTTAGCCCCCACTGTTGTAGACCATCTGAATCAATGGGGGTAGACTCCATTCAGTAATTGATTCAATGGACCTACTCTAGTTGAGAGTAACCAATAGGCTCCAGGCCAATTTCTCATTAGGTTTGAAGAAACTTGCCAAGCAAATCCCATGATCAGTTCACCTTAGGGTTGCCATAAGTATATAAAAAAATACTTAAAAGGATAGAGCAAAAACAATAAATTTGGCTTGGACTTTGTCAAAGGCAGGGTGTACATATGTGCACCCATTTCCCACTTTTGCTTCCACACCTGAATGCTGAGCTTGCCCATCCCCCCCCCAAAGTAAGTGACTCGGCAATTTCTGGAGGAAATAATATCTCAGGGGACAAAATAACTTTAAAGGGGAAAATTATGTCTCCTGGTAGCCTCCTGGTACCTCCTTTGGGGGTCTGTTGATTTCTCACGAAGTAGGTTGCTCATGAGGCCTTTTGATTCATATGTGACCCACAAGCTACATATTCCCATGCCTAGTTGAGAATGATTTGTTGAAATTTTGTTAAGGGGAGACAATGATAAAATACATTGTCCTAATAGCTGGAGATTGCTCACTGGTATTTGGAAAGCAGTGCCTGTCAGAGAGACCAAGCAGCTTTATTTAAGAGCCAAAAGGTATGCAATGGAATGTCTTATAACACAGAATTTATAAGATAAAGTGATCAGGATGCAGTTGGCCTTGTCTCATCTAAGGTTGGCAATTTCCCATGAGCGACGTGGGAAGGGAAGAGAGGTATATAAGGAGATGTCTCCCCAATAAAACAGGAAGACATCTCTGTGCCAACTCCCCTGATGCAATAAAGTCTGCACTAAGTGTTCACCTCCGACACAAAGCTATCCAGCTCTGGTTTGGCCTATCGATGGAATATGTACTGTACATATCAAGAGTAGATTGACTTTGTTCAATGGAAACTCAGGTACTGGTTTTTTTTCCAGAGATTAACAATGACATCATAGGCTAAAGTGCAAGGCTACTTGATGAGATCTCCTTGCTCTGTTACATGAATGAAGTGATAATAAGGTTTTCAAGTTTTACTTCTCTTTCCTTTGCATCTTGCAACACCTTATATCAACGGCATTCCTAGTGTTGGTATTACCCAGTGCAGGTGCCTGGTGGTGGTGGTGGTGGTAGCAGCAGTCTGCCCTGCCCCCTAGCCTGTATTCCAACCACCAAGACTAGCCACAAGCCAGGAAAGAAACTGGGGAAGATGGGGGGACAATGTGTGGGTGCTCACCCCTCCTTCTCTGCTGCCTTGTCTCCATTGGTCAAGGGAACCAGGGCAGCAGAGAAGGTGTGGATGCCAGCAGCAGCACTGCACTGCACTGCACTGCACTGCACACGCGCGCACACACACACACAGAGCAAGAGGAGGGCCCAACCAAGTGTCACCTGACTCCTCTCAGGTATCACCCAGTGCATTTTACACTCTCCACATCTCCATAGTGACACCACTGCCTTATATTTAAGTCTTGGATTTTCCCCTTGTCATGTCGACTTAGATTCTTTTGTCATTGCTTGAACAGTACAACAGTAGCCCAAACCAGTATTGTCTGAAATAGAAACACCATTTGAAACACTGCAGATTGGGGCACTGGGAAATGAGAACTCCAGGACTCTTCAGATCATGGGACACATTGAGACAAGTAGTGTCAGCAAGAACCCAAAGGGGTCTCTCCAGATACTTGTCTGAAAATGCCTTGCAATTGAAACAGCATTGCAGTCATCATGGGTGCACCTTCCCTGTAGAAATAATGCAGTTTAACACCAGTTTAACTGGCTTGGCTGCATCCTACAGAATCCTGGAATTTGTAGTTTTATGAGGCATCAGCACTCTTTGGCAGAGAAGGCTAAAGGCCTTATAAAACTACATATCCATAGGATGGCAGTACAGCACTTAAAGTGGTGACAAACTGCATTGTTTCTACAGTGTAGAGGCACCTTTTGTGCATATCAATTCACATCCACAAAAGCTCATGCTAGAATAAACCAGTGAATCTTAAATGTGCTATGGGATTCCTTCATGCCTTTTTATGCAAAAACAGACTGTTTTAATTATATCTTTAAATTTGTAAAAAAAATTTAATGCTTCCCAGCTCTAATGCTCACCCTATAATAAATGTACACCTGTATGTGAACATTTATCACTACACCACAGAAACACAAGAACTGATCATTAAGGCCATTATATTTTCCCACTGTTGTCCAATAAGGCATCTTTTGATATTATTTTTAATGATCTCTCCAGTCTCTTGATCATTTGCAGGGTCTTTTTTTTCACATCTTTTCCTGATTCATATGCTGGAAAAGACCATCAACTCAGGAAGAAGGACTTACCCAGAAATCCATGTATATTCTGGTCTTTCATGCACCAACCATACATGAGGCATTTATTTAACATCAGTTGTAGACAAGTTCTTCCCCCAAATGTGATCCTTGAACATAGAGTATACAGCCTCTGGACATGACCCAGTCAAAGTGAAGCACTGTGTGTAGAGTCCCCTTAATGTCAATGGCCAAATTAAAGACATTTTAAAGTTCCACCTATTGAAATCAGTGGGACTTAAAGGCACTTTGCAATGTCTGAGTCATGGCCTTTCTTGGCTGAACAGAGAAGGGAAAGAACAAGAAACACCACCTCTTCATTTCTGCTGACCCCAACCAGTCTGTGAGATAGCTGATTGCTGTTCCCATCACAATGACTGTGAACCAAGGTCTTCTTTTTCCACATAAAGGGATAGCAATCACTCCAGTGTGCTCATTTCCCTTACTAACAGTAATTAACACCAGAACAAAGAAATAAAATGGCCCAGCCATTGCTCATGATGGCTGCAGGATTCTGAGTGTTCTAGTACCGAAATTAACTTTTTCAAGTTCTAGATGGGTCAATAACAGGGATGTAGAAAATGCACCTTATGGATCATATTAGCACTCTCGACACCCCCACATTGGTTCATATTTTCATGCCTAGAGCTAGGCATGTTTTAAGAGGCCATGATGATCTCTGAAACATTAGGAAGTGCCTCATGGGAAAGGTATATTGACCCAAAAACTTGCAAAGGATCTAGTTAGTACCAAAATAAAGGTGAAATGCATTTGCTGATTGTTCCATCCTCTACCAGGCTTTCTGCAAATCCTCTTTCGCTAGAGACAAAAGGGGAAAACAGATGGGATGGCTTGAAGCTGTCCCTTCCAAAGATGGATTGGGGCCATGGCAAACACACACTGTGGCCTCAGTCCACCATGAACCCAGCAGAAAAAGGAGAGGATAAGATCCATTCCTTTTTTGGCCAGGGAAAAGCCAGCTTTGCCAGCCCCACCATGGCCACATGGTAGCTTCATGATGTTCCGGCAGCATGTAGAATATAAATGTTGCACCGCCAGAGTGTAATGATGCCCACATCAGTGCAGCTGCCCAACTTCCAGGCGGCTTCAGGGCAGCTTCAGGACATGCGGCTTCAAAACGCTGCACTCCAAAGCTGCCCGGAGGGTGGCTTTAAAGGGCTGCCTATTCAGGCCCATGGGCACTAAGCTAAGTAAGACAGTATCTTCTACCTACCCCCTGCTGTGTTTCCAACCAACTTCCCTATTCTTCTGTCTTGGGGCTGTCCTAAATCCAATCAATGTTTTTGTTAAACCTTCAATCATTGTAGAAACTCATTGCTGATTCCCTAGGAAGACCACCAGCCCCTTATTACACTGCAAGGGAGCTCAAAGTACCCCTCCAGGCCAGGAAATCAGATATAAACATTAGCCTCTAGCTTCATGTGTGCACAGATGGTCTCTTTCATCTGTTGCCCTCAACCTCTGTCTGAGCCACACCCCACTTTCCATATCTCCATTTCAGTTATACTTGTATGATGTATTAGACTTAATTTTTACTGTGTGGTTATGTGCTCTCTTGCCTAAGTCTAAATAAAGCCTTCTTTATTCATTAAATCTGAAGTCTTCTCACAGTTGATACTGGTATATATAGATGAAAACAATCCTCAAGCTTGCCCAGCTCTTGACCCCCCCCCCCCCCCATTGAACTAATAAATTCCCCAAATACACTATCTCTGTTGGTGGGGATCCCAGGTCCCCTACCTTTGGGGGTAACAATCCCTGAGGTCATTTGAGGAACCCAACCCCACCCCATTCACTCCCCATCTAATTTGAAATTAGAAATAGCCCCACATCAAAACCATTTCACCATTTCCCCTCCTACAGCTCTGTGGAGTCAGAAAAGTCCTTTATCTAACCAGGAAGCAAACAAAAGTTGGGTTACAGTACTCTCTGATCAGCTAAAGTCCTTTCCTGGGTCTGAAAGAGCTAGAGTGAGGACAAAAACATGTCCAAATTGCCTGCATGCATTTTTAGTTTTAAATAATAATAATAATAATGTGGGGGAGTTCAAAAATTGGGAAAAATTCTGAGGTGAAGGAACACAATGTGGTTGTTTGGCTCTCAAAGGTCTTCTAGGGGCCTGATGTACCCCTTCAACCCCTAACAGTTCCTCACCTCTGGTGTTGTTGTTGTGTGCTTTCAAATTCATTCCAACTTATAGTGACCCTAAGGCAAACCTATCACACAGGTTTCTTGACAAGATTTGTTCAGAGCTGGTCTGACCTGAATTTTGTGTCAATTCAAATCCTGGTCCCCAGAGTCATAGTCCAAAACTCAAACCACTATACCATGGTGGCACTTAATACCATGCTGGCCTGTGGTCTACAATGTGGTTATTTCTCATACAACAATTTAATGGTCCGTCTTTGCATGATTCCCACCCTGTCCCTCCCATTTGTATACACAATCTTCAGAGAAGTAAGTAGGTCTCTAAAAATCAACATCCAAAGATGTTAAATGTATGTCCTGACTTTTCTCCTCAAGCCTCATGATTTATCAAAGAAGTGGGCTACTATAAACAGAGCAGGAAACTTCCAGTGGTATAGTTGCCATTTTTTCATTCTGTGGGTTGTACAGAGGTAGACGTTTGTTTGCTTTTAAAGTCAAGTCCAGTAGTGACTGGAAGTTTTGTTTTTTATTTTTTGTCCAGGAGATGGGGTTGAGAGATAATGTGCCCCATTTTACAAAAAAGTCACTACAGTGGGCCCTTCGTATCTGCTGGAATTTGATTCCAGGACCTCCATGGATACCAAAATCCATGCATGCTGAAGTCTCATTATATGCAATGGCATAGAGGCTATATAGACCAGCTGTGGCATAGGGGCTATTCAGACCTTTGTGCTGGCCTATGGATGGGGTGAGGGCTGAGTGTCTGCACACTCCAAGCCCTAACAATGATGCCCGTGTGTCATTTTGGCGCGCACCCTTTTAGATGGCACATGCCATGATGCACCTCCGGCACAGCATCCAAATGGCACATTTGGATATTTTTTTGTTAAATGGCAATATTTGGCTGAATATATGAAATTATGTCAAATTTTCCCCATCTCGTCTCCATAAGCAACTAGAATCTTGCACTACCCTAAATACCTCAGTCATTCTCAAAATGGTGACAGGATGTGATAAGAAAGCTCTTCCTGTTTCCATATTAGATGGAATACAGATAGGTATTTGGGGTTGTTATGGGGGGTACAGTCTGGGGGTCAGGGTGAAATGGAAAAGGATTGGACCCTGGCTTCCATACATTTTCCCAACCTTGACTCAATGGGATGAATTAATGATGGGCAAAATACACTTGTAAAAATCCTTTTGTAGTTTGTGAGTGCCAAAAACAAACTAACCCCCTGATTTTGCCATTTTATATACAGTAAGGGACACTATTTTACTATGGGGCTATACAGATGGGTGGCATGCAGCTGCCCCTTTTTGTCCCAGATCGGTGCTGTGGCAACCGCACGCAGTGGCACCAATCCAGTCCCTGGATGAAGCAAAAAGAAGCTGCGAAAAGTGGTTTCTTTTTAGCTCCCTGGAAGGGGTGTCATAGACATTATTGCTACAGTGTAGATGTACCCCCAATAAGGAAAATGCATCCTGCATTTCCTAGGAGTCCAAGGAACTCCCCAAAGACCCCTAAGTGATAACTAGGGCTGCATGTGGAATGCTTTAACTGCCATGGCTCCATGCTATGGAATTTTGGGATTTGTAGTTTGTTGTGGTACCAGAACTCTCTGACAAAGAAGACTAAATATCTTTCAAAACTACAAATCCCAGAATTCCATAGCATGAAGCCATGACAGTTAAAGTGGTGTCACCCTTCATTTATTCTGCTGTGTAGATGCAGCCTAAGAAACAGATTTCAATATATCTTTTATCTATTGTATAACAGCTTTGCAGACACTTCTGTTTGTATTTCTATATACAAAAAGAGGTTATGATTCTGAAATCTTTCAAGGCAATAATAATAATAATAATCCTTCTGCTCCTTGCTAACTATGGGTGATTGGCACCATTTGAAGTCAGCAGTTGTGGGCAAATTGAATAAAACATTTGTTTTGCATCTTCGTTTTGCACAGCTCAGAACTGTAAACTTTCCCACCTTTCTCCTCCTCCTCCCACTTAGGATTCTGCATCTAGCACTTTTTTTGGGGGTCCTTTTTTGGTGAGTCATGGAAACTGCAAACAACCCACGTTTTGAGTACATCACAAATGAAATATGCCAAAAGGAGTACCTTGCTGAAGAAGTGAAAGGAATGACATACCGGCAGAATGATATTTCGGAAGCTTTGCAAGAGGTTAAAAGCCCCTCAGGGGGAGAAACTGTAGAAAACATAATGGAGAAACTAAAAGCTGAGAAGAACAGCATCAAGGAAAAACAAAGCCATGATGCAGAAAGACTGAGCCTTAAAAGAAAGGCAGAGAGTGAGGAAAAGCTGACTCTGAAGAAAGAGTCGCGTCTGCCAGAAATGGAGTGTCACCCCTTTCCGGTGCTTCTGTCCCACATCCCCTTGAAGAACCTCATGGAGGTAGAAATGAAGTTGGTCTACATGGATGAGGAAGATGTTACCTATGAGTTTCTGGAGTCCCAGCTGTCCACCAATGAAGAAGCAAAATGTCTAGAGGCCCCAAGTATGGATTCCCAGAGATCACCTAACATGAGCATCGTTCTACCACAGATGGACAAATGGCTTCAGGTGTCCTTAAAGGATGCCAGCACTTGCTATAGGCAGAAGAAGTATGCAATGGCAGCTGGACAATTCCGGACAGCTCTTGAGGTAGGTAGGAGACTTATAAAGGAGATCTGAGCTCACTAATGAAAAAAATGATGGCTTTGGGTAATCACGACAAGAATACACCATGCAGGGTGGCCACAAACCCCACTGCCTTCAAATGGTTTTATAAGATTCCTTAGGTTTCCGTGTCCCTAAACCATGATTGGGAAATGTGTGGGTCTCCAGTTGTGTTCTGAACAAGAAATCAATGTTCTGCAGGGGGAGGGGGGTTGTATACACACACACACACACACACAAAACCATGTGTCTCTGAAAAGTAATTCCTCTGCAACACTTAAAGACATTTAAATATCAGGAGAAAAATGCACAAAATTCTTGCTGGTCTGTTATTCTGTGTGAAGGGGTTTCCTGACAGTGAGAAGGCCTATTTTTCAATCTAAGAAGAAATAGTTCCAAATATGCTTCACATCCCTACCATACACTGAGGCTACATACAGACTGAGATGTTTCCACTTCTAATTTTACCATTATTTGGCACAAACAGAACCTGTGTCTACTGGAATCTAGAAATCAGTACAGGTTGAATCTCCCTTATTCAAAAATCTGAAATATTCCAAAAAACAAAACATTTTCATGAGTGGCTGAAATAGTGATGCCTTTGCTTTCTGATATGCCAGTGTACACAAACTTTGTTTCATGCATGAAGTTATTTTAAAATATTGTACAAAATAATAATAATAATAATAATAATAATAATAATAATAATTATTATTATTACAGTTTGTTTACAAAGTGCCATAAATTTACACAGCCTTCAAGGTATGTGTAAAAGGTATATATGAAACATGAATGAATTTTGTGTTTAGATTTGGGTTCCATCTCCAAAATGTATCATCATGTATATATACTGTATGCAAATACAGGTATTCCAAAATAAAAAAAACAACCCTGAAATTCCAAACATATCTGTTCCCAAGCATTTTTGGATAAGGAAGACTTTAACCTGTACGCAGAACTGGGTAACCTGATTTAAATAAAGTATTTGTTCTCTTCTAAATTTATGAGTCCTGGGTTCTATCTTTCTCCAAAGAATCGCCAAGGAACCTTTGGGATTCTATAGCTTCAAAGAGGGTAAAAAAAGAGGAATGGCAATGTCTTCGTGGAAGTTGAGAATTTACACCTTCCAGGTGTGCGCTAACTGGAAGCCAGGGCTGTTGGCATTTACAGGAATGCCATTGTAATGCTCCACCCCGATTTCTCTGAGGCTGCCAATCTGATCTAATTATATTGGAAATCCCTTCTTTCTTAACGATGTAACTCCTACTGTACTGTGGCTCATAATAATCACATAATGGGCCAAGATTTAGGTGTAATCAGATTTTAGCTTCCCCATCATGTTTCGATAATGCTGCTATAAAACTGACATAATCACAAAAATTTGAAGAAAAAAAAAGAAGAAGAAGGGAGAAGCAGCACCCATTATTCAAACATTTTTATCAGATTGATGCATGGCACTCTCTCTCTCTCTCTTTCACTATCTCTTTTTCTCTCCGCCGCCTTATATATAAATATATATTTCTTAACAATGAAAAATAACAGAAATTGGATTACCATTGCTGGGAACGAGGCTATGATAGACTGTTTGCTTGTGTGCAGGCTCAGCCTCAGTGATGGCTCTGAGCTCCCTTTATCACTGGCCATTCACTTGCAAAAGAGATAGGACTCTTTCCCAGATGGAAGTGCACACTGAAGGATATGATTCAGAATAATACATCAGCAATGAAAAAAAATAACCTAGTCTTCTGCACAGTTTTCTGGGAAATAAGGGCAAGTTATTGGTGTGACACCAGCAATCTGGCACCCCTGAGCATCTACCAAGGCCCCTGCATTCCTGCAGAGTCCACTGGCAATGATACCTTGCCTGCTGTAGCTGCTGTATTCCTTTGCCTGGAAAAATGGCATTTTAAATTGCCAATAGTGCCTTAGAGTGATGGAATTTTATGTTGTTGTTAACTGCCTTCAAGTCAACTTCAGCTCACGGTGACCTTGTGGATGAAACATCTCCAAGATCCCCTATCCTCTAGTGTTTTGCTCAGGTACTGCAGGTTCATACCCATGACCTCCTTGATTGAGTCCAACCATCTGATATGTGGTCTCTTTCTACTGCTTTCCTCCTTTCCTAGCATTATTGTCTTTTCTAATGATTCATTCCTTCCCATAATGTGGCCAAAGTACAACAGCCTCAATTTAGTCATGTTAGCCTCCAGGGGGACCTCAGGCTTGATCTGTTCTAGAACCTATTTGTTTGTCTTTTTGGCTAGCCACAGTATCATCGGCACTTTTCTCCAGCACTACATCTCAAATGAGGGGTTTTTTCCATGTTAGCTTTCATCACCATCCAGCTTTCACATCCATGCATAGTCAGGGGAAATAAAATTGCTTGAATGATCCCAACTTTAGTGCTTAGTTGTGTATCTTTACACTTTTGGCTCTTTTCTAGCTCTTTCATAGCCCCCCTTCCCATTCCTAATTTTCTTCTGATTTCTTGCCTGCAGTCTTTGTTCTGATCAATGCTTAATCCAGGGAATGGGAAATCTTTGACTATTTTGGTTATGCCTGGACTATAGTTCCCAGAATTCACCAGCCAGCATCGCCACTAGCTCTCATGTCAGTGGGAATGTGAATCCACTCTATGTTTTTAAGGAGCTATCCAAAGTGTTAAATCCTGTCCCCAGAATAAGTTTAGCATCTTGATTAGCTCCTTTAATATTTGGATTAAAATCAAGTGGATTTAGATTAAAATCACAAGTGGCTGGCCACCACTGGTTACCAAAACAACGGCCTAGTTATTTGTAGTTTGTTTTATTATTTTCCCAATAATAAAGGTATAAATATTATATTATCATTTTTCCTGCTGTTATTGATTCATTTAGAACATGCCTTTTCCCCAATACTGGGAGGCAAAGAGGTTTACAAAGATTAAAATGTATACAAAGCCATAAATTAAAACACATAGTTATTATTAAAATGCAATTAAACAACTATTATTATTATTATTATTATTAACTTTTATTTATAAAGCACTGTAAATTTACACAGTGCTGTACATACAATCTTTTAGTTAGACGGTTCCCTGCCCTCAGGCTTACAATCTAAGAAACTACAGAATTAAAATAATTCAAACTCTGTTATGAGTCAGAAGATGAAAATCAACAAAACATCCCACCATCAAGAGTCCACTACAGTCAATTCCTGAGAACCTGGCATATCCCTGTGTGATTGTACCTTAAAGCCCCGTAGCTTTCATTTAATCTTTATTCTTTCTGTGATGTAACATTAATTGCTTTTAGAGTTATGGAAGTGTGACTTTACTAAATACTGGAGAAGGAGGATCACATGTTTCAGCTGCTGGCTCTTGCTATCTTCATGCTGTTTCTTTGATCTCTTCATGACATGGCAAAAGAAATAGGAGAATACTGAACATATTCTTTAATTTTGGGTGTGCGTGCTTTTCCTCCATGGCCCTAGACGGAACTGTAGTGTTATTAGGAAATGACATTTATGTGTCCACAAGATAGAGCTGTAGCGGAACCTATTACAGTTCCAGTGGCAGTTGACAGTTGACACTTGAATTATGGAATGTTGATGCCGTCAGTCCTTCTGAGAAAGAGTGTCAGTTATGACAGTTGGTGTTAGAGTAACTGACTCTCTGTTTTTGTTGTTATGGTTGTTTGGTTGGCAAAGTAACTTATTTATTAAAGTAACTTATTTATTAAAGTCCTCGTGTAGAGTGAAGGCTTGAAGTGCTCTTGTCATTATTTCTCAAGCCGGGAGCTTGAGGCCGTTTGCAGTGTTGAAAGAATATTTTTCTTCTTGGCCTGAATACCTTTGCAGACATCTCTTCAGATTCCTTCTCCCTGGCATCCTGTTGACGTGGTTCAACTCTGTAGGTGGTCATGGTGGACACAACACATCTTTCCACGCCCTAACAAGTGTGAGCTGCCATGGACCCAAAAGTGGGCAGACCACGTATGCAGGGCTTGAAATAGAGATCAATCAGCTTGTTTAGGAGTCACAATCAGGAAAAGATTCACACTTTCACAATAGCAGGAAGGCTAGGTAATTTATGGCCCAGGATGTTTTCCATCCTAGCCAGAGAAGACCTTTTGCCACCTCTGGAATCTATCTGTATCAAGTGATCTTTACCATGCAAATTTGGCATCTTTGAAGTGTAGTAAACAAACTTTGCCTGAGGATGTTTTTGGCCTATATAAGGACCCAAATTCCTTTGTTCTGTGTGCTGGTCAATAATCCACAGTGATTCCATGTCACTCTGAATTTTGACTTAGCTCGAACTGATTGCTGATCCATGTCCCACCACACGGCTGAGTCCAACGCTTCATTGGATCATCTGGAGCAACCACATCTTTGGTAAATATCCCCATTAGAAAGCCTGTCTATCCCAATGCTAACTCATGTATTCTTGAGTTCTTGTGAGCCTGCGTGACTGAATGCTTGTCTTAGTGTCAATAAATATACATTCCTTTGAAGAGAACTGGCTTCTTGATCTAGTCAAAATTCCCGTAAGTGCCAGGTTACATATTAACCACAGGCTAGTGGCTTGAACCATTCCGATTTTCAATGTAACCAAAAACTAGTTACTTTTAACTAGTTACTAGTTAACTAGTAGTTTTATTATAAGTAACCTATTACTTTTAGGGGAAAGGACATTCAAATAGTTAGTAACCCCCTCGTGGTTAGCGGCCCAGGGGGGACCGGCGGTAACGACATTGTTACGCCGGATAATTAACATCTCTCTCAGGGATGGGTGATTTCCATCGGATCTTAAATTGGCCATTGTAAGACCGATCCTAAAAAAGCCCTCCCTTGACCCCCTGGTACATAATAATTATCGGCCTGTTTCGCTGCTACCATTTTTGGGGAAGGTGATCGAGAGGGCGGTTGCGTTCCAGCTTCAGACGGTCTTGGATGAAACGGATTATCTGGATCCATTTCAAACTGGCTTCCGGGCGGGTCACGGGGTTGAGACGGCCATGGTCGCCCTGGTCGATGATCTCCGTCTGAGCGCTGACCGGGGAAGCGTGTCCCTGTTGGTGCTCTTGGACATCTCAGCGGCTTTCGATACCATAGACCATGGTATCCTTCTGGGACGCCTGGCTGAGGTGGGAATCGGGGGCACTGCACTCCAGTGGTTCCGTTCCTACCTCTCTGGGAGGTCCCAGATGGTGCAGCTGGGAGACGTGTGCTCCAGCGAGCGGGCCCTTAAAACTGGGGTCCCTCAAGGAGCCATTCTGTCTCCCATGCTATTTAACATTTACATGAAACCGCTGGGAGAGATCATCCGGAGACATGGGGCGCGGGGTTATCAGTACGCTGATGACACCCAAATCATTTTCTCTATGTCTCCGACTGATGCAGTGACCGGGGATGGCGTCTCTCCTCTCGTGGCCTGTTTGGAGTCAGTAATGGACTGGATGAGGGAAAACCGACTCAAACTTAATCCAGAGAAAACGGAGGTACTAGTGATAGGTTCCCCCGGTCCAGGAATGGCGGTGGTTCCACCTGTCCTGAACGGGGTCACGCTCCCCGTGAAGGACTCCGTGCGCAGTCTGGGAGTGCTTCTTGATTCGTCGCTTCATCTGACTGCTCAGGTGAATGCGACGGTCAAGAGCACCTGTTATCAGCTTCGGCTGATTCGCCAGCTGCGCCCATACCTGGACCGGAGGGACCTAGAAACTGTGGTACATGCTCTGGTAACTTCAAGACTGGACTTCTGCAACGTACTCTACATGGGGCAACCCTTATACCAAACTCGGAAGCTTCAATTGGTACAGAACATGGCAGCCCGGCTGGTCACTGGCGTATCCAGGACCAGCCACATAACACCTGTACTTAAAGATCTTCACTGGCTGCCTATTCGCTTCCGAGCTCAATATAAGGTGTTGGTTATTACCTATAAAGCCCTAAATGGCTTGGGCCCAGGATACCTGAAGGACCGCCTCTCCCCGTACAATCCGCCTCGCACCCTCAGAACATCTGGGCAGCAATTGCTGAAGGTGCCTGGGGCCAGGTTGGCCTCTACTACAAGAAGGGCCTTTTCCACAGCTGCCCCAGCCCTTTGGAATACGCTGCCCACCGAGCTCCGCTCATCTACTACCCTGGCCCAATTTAGGAAGGACCTTAAGACCTTCCTATTTAAACAGGCATTCCCCGATTAAGATCCTGCGGGCCTCCCTCCTCTTCCGTGGCCATGAGGACGGGCTATGGGGCTTTTATTGCTGTTTTAGTTTGTATATTGTTGTTATGTGTTTTTAACTTTGTATTGTGTGCATGTCACACTGTTGTAAGCCGCCCTGATCTTCTTGGAAGGGCGGGATAGAAATAAAGATTTTATTTTATTTTATTTTATTTATTTTTAAACTTTGGCTGGAATTCAATATGGGACTTACCTTTTTGTAAGTGGATGTATGTGCATGGGAAATAGAATGGATCAATTTCACAACGTTCATCTAGGGCAGTACTTCTCAAATAGTGGGGCGTGCCCCCCCAGGGGGGGCGCGAGGCTCCGTAAGGATACAGTACTTATAACAATTTTATAGACAAATGATACTATTTACAGTCATGCGGGGGGCGCGAAATGTTTTCTTCTTCCTGGGAGGGCATGACAGAAAATAATTGAGAAGCACTGATCTAGGGGATGCTGTGACATTAGTATGTATGGGCATCAATTGTACAATAGTGGAGTGACTGATGTACCATGGCCCCACACACAATAGGCACCAATGTGCACTGGGGCATTCCCCAGTGTGCATCTGTATACCAGCTAGGAAGTGTCGGAGCACAACAGGAATACCCAATATGCACCAGAAGTGCCCAGTGCACATCAGAAGTGCTCAGCGTACATCAGAAGTGTCCAATCCACATCAGAAAAACCCAGTGCACAAAAGCCCAGTGCACTCAGTGCACATGTCTGATGCACATTGGAGCACACTTGCCAGTGTCCTGATACACATCCTCACAATTTGCTAATGGGGGTTTGAAAGTAAGGATTTATAAATTTATATAATGTAAACAGTGATGTAGAATTGCAGCTTAAAATATTGACAACTTATTTTTGGAGGTGCCTAGGAACAATAATGGTCACTTACCGCTTGTAAAAAAGTAACTTCCCAAGCTCTATGTCCTTTTATGTCATCAAGTTACATGCCTGACAGGCAGTCACTGCTGACTTTCAGCCCATGTTAGCACTCCGGTTCTTCTAGTTTTCCAAAATACAAGCTTTTTTCTTTTCTTTCTTTCTTTCTTTTTTTTTCTTCTTTTTTTTTGGCAACTGCCAGCTGAAGTATGCAGAAAGTGAACAAGCCACTTCTGACATCTAGCCTACTTCTGCAGCATTTGACAATTAATCCCACAGGGAGGCAACATTTGAAAAGCCCTTGTGTTATTCTAGCACTTCTGAAAGCATATCCAGCCTGCTGGGGACTTGGCATTTACAGCTGTATGACCACAACATTCTGTGTACAGCAGCCCAACAAAGTGGTGCCATGAATTGTAAAATTTGCACTGCAGCAGGACACAGACTACCTCAGGTCCCCTTTTGTCACCACAGCACCCTACATGATGGCTGCTGCCTGGTAGCAAAAAAGCAACATCACAAACAGGATAGGAGAACCAGCAGCCACTTTTCAGCAACTAGGCAACAGGGCAACATCTTCAGGGGACTGTTGATATAGGGGAAACTTTGTCTCAAATTACTTGTTTGCTCTTTGATGCTTAAGAGGAAAGACTGATTTCCTGTTTGGTGAGAAGAATAAAACTCCACCCAAGGTTCTGCATCAGAAACAATTTATAACTTTATGATGTTGTAGCTACAAAACCATTCTAGCAAACTGCAATAATGTGTATCAGGATGTCCTGCACAGTGTCCTGTTGTACAATGAAATTGCCCATTGCCCTATGAAAACCATAGCTTTCTAGTGCCTATTGTGCATCAAGTCCCATAGTGCTCTGATGCCCATTGCATAATGGGACCCACAGTACAATGGCCACATTGTTGGTTCCATTTGTAATGCTCTGGAGAAATATCTAAGGCTGGAATCACAGTTGCGAATGTATAACCTAGAGTTACACATTCCTAACTAATTTGGATTCATGACCTCTATGAATTTAATAGACTAAGGAATATATAGGGCTGGTAAAAGTCCCCCAGTCTTGAGTCACCTGTGCAAGTGATGGGATCCGTTATGCTCTCTATCAAAATGGAGCCAACCATTGTTTCTACCAGCACCACCACCAGCCCATAACAGTGTCTGGTATTGGGGGGGGGGGTGTTGTAACAGGGATCTTTCTTCTGACTGTCACATTGGAAATCACTGGTGAGAAGGGAGGGGAAACATCAGTCTGCTGCTATAGGAGGACAGATTTCCATCAATCACAGCAGCTGATGCCTGGTGAGTTTCGTTAACAAAGGGGCTAAACAGACTGCCATTTTATGCTGGCATGGGGACAGTGTGGGGGTGTGGCATCTGCACGCCAGCTGCTCCCATGCCAGCATCACACCACATGCCCAAACCGATGGTGGGCAGCATCTCAGCACTTAGTTGGCACAGTGTTTATACACACAGTACCAAAGGAGCACCAAAAAGCAGCTGACACAGTGGCAAGGGTGCCCTTTTTCCAGCTCCAAAAGGAGAGGCATTTAGCCGCTTCTTTTGGGGCTGGAAAAATGCTGGATTGGGGCCATGGTGTGTAGTTGCCCTGACCCCAATCCGGCGAGGAAAGGGTTGGCAGGATGCTGCTTCCAAGGCACTATCTGTTTCTTTTTTTAGAGCAGCATTTCTAGAATGCCCTAGCAAGCATGGCCATTACCTTTTCTAAACTCTGCTCGAAATGTTGTTGAGCTGCAACTCACACGGTTTTAATTACAGGGCCTACTTACTGGCACTCATGGGAGTTGCAGTCTGGCAATATTGGTTATCCACATGTTCCCCACCAATGACTGGTGCATGACATCTCAGTGGGATCTGTTCTGGGTTTCAGCCTGAACTTTATAGGAGCAATCTAAAGCACTATGCCCAGTCCTCAAAAATAGTTCAGCACTCTGGATAGCTCCCTGAAAATGCAAATTGGAATCAGAATAAACACACCAAAGGGTGAAACGAAATGACTGTAATTGCTTGCCATTCTGTCTTGCCAGCTTCATTCTAAGCAACTCTGACTGGGGATGTCAAAAATGGGGAGTGGGGATCCTCCTACTTTTTTATATGCTTTAATGAGGAATAAGCATACTTAACAGTTCCTTCTGTGCTCTCCTTTCCCCACTTCCTTTGCCAAGAGTGGCATGATCTCTTGTACGCCGCCCACCCGCCCGCTTCCATCTGGGCTGCGGCCCAAGGGACTCCCTGCTGCCCCGGAGGACGCCGCTGCCTTTTCCATCTGGCAGCGGCCCTGGTGAGGACTCTTTGTTTGCCGCCGCGACGGCGTCTTTAGAAGGGGAGGGGCCAGATGAGAGCGGCCCCTCATAAGCCGGCTCGCCGGCCTCCCCGAAGAGGACGCCGCCCGCCCGCCCGCTTCCATCGGGGCTGCGGCCCAAGGGACTCCCTGCTGCCCCGGAGGACACTGCTGCCTTTTCCACCTGGCAGCGGCCCTGGTGAGGACTCTTTGTTTGCCGCCGCGACGGCGTCTTTAGAAGGGGAGGGGCCAGGTGAGAGCGGCCCCTCATAAGCCGGCTCGCCGGCCTCCCCGAAGAGGACGCCGCCCGCCCGCCCGCTTCCATCTGGGCTGTGGCCCAAGGGACTCCCTGCTGCCCCGGAGGACACCGCTGCCTTTTCCACCTGGCAGCGGCCCTGGTGAGACTCTTTGTTTTGCCGCCGCGACGGCTCTTTAGAAGGGGAGGGGCGGTGAGAGGGCCCCTCATAAGCCGGCTCGCCGGCCTCCCCGAAGAGGGACGCCCCGCCGCCCCGCTTCCATCTGGGCTGCGGCCCAAGGGACTCTCCTTTATCCCTATACCATCGGGGAGTGTCCGGGAATGCTGCCAGCAGACACTTGACAGTAGCTGATAACAGAGCCTTAGCACAGTGGAAGTGAAAGTAAAGCAGACCTTGCAAGGAACCAGTCTGAGAGCAGTCCGAGAAAACAAGCCGAGTTCAGAATTCCAGAAGTCCAAACGTTCCAAGAGTCAAGCCGAAGTCAGGATACCGAGAAACAGCGTTGGTCAAACAGTCCAAGGTCAAAACAGCCAAGAGATAACGTAGTCCGGTCTGAGGTCAAGGTAACAGAGAATCTAGATACTAGGAGCTAGCAGCAATCACGCCGAGGGATCATGCAATAAACTCTAGCAACCAGCATTAGTCTCTCTCCCACTTAAGTAAGGGAAACTCTCCCTCGTGCCACCTGAGGCTGGTTGGCTAATTGCCTCTCGGCAATTCTCTGTGATCTGCGCCTGCAAGCACTCTCAGCTCTTCTCTCTTTGAAAGAAGGCACCTGCATGCAAGCTTCGTCCCCAGAGTCCCCACTAGGCAGTGGTAACATAGAAGGTCTCTCTTCGGCACTAGGACCTGGTTGAACCTCCTCCTCTGGGGTTGGAGGATCACAGCTGGGACCTGGCAGGGCAGGAACAGCACCTGGTGTTGCCTCAATCAGCCCTTGCTCTGGAGGAGGCTCATCCTCCTCCTCATCCTCCGAGAGCTGATCTTGGCTGGCCATGACAGGGAGGAGCGCCAAGGACAATTTACCTGGCACCGCTGTTGCGGTCTTTTTGGAGGGAGGGAATTTGAGAGGGGGGGTGTAGGTTTTATTGTCAGGGGATTGTTTTTCTGCTTTGTATTATACTGCTTTTTCTACTTTGTATTATACTGTTTTTTTTCTGTATTGTATTATGTATTATGTACTGTATTTTTATATTGTTGGCATTGTATGGTATTGCATTGTTTTTTCCTGTGCATTGTTTTGCTTTGTATTCTGAGACTCTGTTGTAAGCCGCCTTGATCATATGGAAATAAAACTAATAATAATAATCTCCTTTGACTAAATTATGATGGAGGAAATGATTTAGGAATTCTTCACTCATTTCCAAGCAAAAAGTGCAAAGGATCAATGAAAACAAGTCAAACAAACCAACCTGGACCCCTTTCACACTGCACAATGCAGTTGTCCATGGTAAAATTCAAGATATAGCCGTGTTAGTCTGTAGAATCAGTCTGTAGAGAGATCTTATAGTACCTTTGAGACTAACTAAAGAAAGAAGTTGGCAGTATGAGCTTTCATGAATTTAAGTCTGCTTCCTCAGATGCCTATAGAGCATCCATATACATCTGAGGAAGTAGACTTAAGTCTATGAAAGCTCATGCTGCCAACATCTTTCTTTAGTTAGTCTCAAAAGTACTACATGGTCTACATGATTAATTATGGCTATGATTCCACTTCAACTGCCATGGCCCCATCCTATGGAATTCTGGGATTTATACTTTAGGCAGGGGCATTTTAAATTCTGGGAATTAGAGCTCTAGTGCCTCATTTGTTGTGCTGCTGGGACTCTAAGGTGAACCTATCACAGTATTTTCTTGGCATCTTTCTCCAGAGAGGGTTTGCCAATGCCATCCTCTGAGGCTGAGGGAGTGTGAATTGCCCAAGGTCACCCAATGGGGTTTCCATGGCTGAGCGGGGATTCACACTCTGGTTCTCCAAAGTCATAGTCCCAACTCTGAAAGCACTATGCCACGCTGGCTCTAGTGCTTCACTGTAAACCACATGCTTCCATAGAATGTTGCCATGGTAGTTAAAGTGGACTCATAGTGCTATAATTATGTAGTGGGAATGGATCCCTGGGTCCACTTCACATGCTGTGTACCACATTAAACCAGTCAGTAGAAAGAATGCATTTCCCACAAATATGTCTCCAACAACCTCATCCCCTTTGATTTTCTGACCCCACAATGTGAGAAAGTCACTTTTTTTGGATGACAACTTCCAGAATCCCCAACTGTGAGATTCTGGAAACTGTAGTCCAAAAAAAGCAACCTTTCCCCCAGTTCTGGCCCTTCCTCATTTCCCATCCTAGGGCTCAGTCCTCCCACCCTCCCACTTGCAGCCCTTTCTTACTATCAGAGGGTCTCTCTGCTGTTCAGAATGGCTTGCAAGGTGCAGTCTGTCACTCTGGGTAATGGAGTGCTCCCAGTGGCTGGGAAATGGCCTACTTTTGTGTATCTGTGTGTTTAGCAAACCATGTTCTTCCAACTGAGGACCAAAATGTAATTAGCTGCTGTAATTTATCCCAAGAGGAAAGATTTCCTAAGCACCTAACCCCAAGAGAGGTGTTAACTGCTCTTTTGAGTAAGCAAGATATAGCATTCCTCGTGTCATAATTCATGTGCTTCTAGAATGCTTGAGATTCCTTTTTCTGGTATGATATTGATTAACTTTAGCTCTCATTGCTAAAAAAAATATAACTGTGAGGCAGGTGGAGAGAGGTCTGAAAATAAATGTTAAAATCTCAGCTTACACTGGTTGAGGCCCTACATCACTACTGTGTGGCACAAATCTCTGCATGCAGAGTTACACTTTAATTGTGCTACACAACCCTTGTGTTGAGTGACAACATCATGCAACTAAATCCAGGCACCAAATGTGCAACTGATGTGCATCCATGTGCAATGTGCAATACACAGTAGTGTCGTGCATCCATGCATAATGCACAGAATGCACAGGGTCATGGCCTACACAACTCCACTTCTGTGACCCAGATCTGAATGCAGCCATTCTACATGAGATAAAAATATTCAACCACTTCTGTAGAGATCATCCACATGTGTAAGACCACAATAGGCCATTATGGAAAGCTTGGAAAGTTATTGTTTTGAAATCCAGTTGCTCACTGACAGAGTGGATTCTCTTAAGTTGTAGTTCCAAAGTTATCCAAACTCTGATTCAAGCAGCAGGAATAAACTGGCTATGTTCCAGAACTGTGGTCTCTTTTGCATGTTATGCAAGCATGACTGGGATTTGAAAAGTTTTCTTGCAATACACTGGTGGGTTACAGACCACCCATTTGGGGCGGGCTGTACCTGCCCCTTTCCCCGGTGTATCAGGGCCTCAGCTGCCAGAACGGCAGCCGCTGAGGCCCCGATCCGCCGCTTTTCAGGCTGCGGGGAAGCGGCAAAACGCCGCTTCCCCGCAGCCTGAAAAGGGGTGTCCTTGGGGCTTCAAGCCCCAAGGACACCCCGCGGCAACGGGGAGAAAGAGAAAGGGGCCGCTTGGCCCTTTTCTCCCTTGCTTCGCTGGGCGCAGCCGTCTGAAGGCTGCGCCCAGCGACGCAAAGCAGCGACGCAAACCAGGAAGGAGCTCCGAAACGGAGCTCCTTCCTGGTCCGCGGAAAGGACGCACTAAGCGCCCTGGCACGGACTGACAACATCACATCCGCACCGCCCCGTATAGAGGCGGCGCGGTCGTGACGTTGTCATGGCGGCCCCCATGTGGAAGGGGAGCCGCCATTTTGTACGGACTCAGTCTGTACTAGGGTTAGGGGGGTGCGGAAGCACCGCACCTTCCTAACCCTAGTACGGACTGACTCCGTACTTTCATGGCGGTGTGTAACCCGCCACTGTCATGAGCTGGAACATGTACTGTGAAAAATCTCGGCACACTGGCTGGCAGTTGGTGCTTGAGCCAAGAATGGAAATGCAATCACTCGTAGCACAACATGTGCGGCCTACCAGGATAAACACAACTGCTCAGCACAGGCTGGATATGATAAATCATAACTGCCACTGTTATCAGTAGCTAGTTACTTTGAGGAGTAATGAAGGCAAAATGTTACATTTCAAAAGTAACACAAGAAGTAGGAACAAAGTTTCTGGTGTAAGGAATATGCTTTCCAATGTGACTTTATAAGGAACTTTTAAATATTTTACAGGCATTTTGAAAATAGGCCACCAAATTTTATGTGATATACATACCAATCCTAAATTTGTTTGTTTGTTTGTTTGTTTGTTTTTAAAAGGAAACAGAATGTAATTAAAAAGCAACAAGTTGAACAACAATTAATATGAAAAGCTAATTTCATTAGCACTACAAGAAGTAATGACAACAGGTTATGTCTCCAAACACTGTAACAAGAAATTGCTTTTAACAAAGTAACTTTCCAAGCTCTGTCTTCAGATAGGTATTGTACTTAACTCATTCATACAGTTATGGTTTCAAGAAGATACTGAGTCCGTAATCATCCAGTTATAAGTGATGGATAGATTGTGATAGGACTGGTATAACTCAAAGCAAAGACAAGTTGTATTATGTTGGCTGGAGATACACTTAGTCCAGTGCTGTGAATTGTGCAGTCCTCCAGATGTGATTGCAATGCAACTGACAGGATTCATCACAGGGGCTGCTGGGAGCTGAAGTTCACCAACATCTCAAGGGCCATATGAATCTCATCTTTGCTCCAGTACCTAGCATAGAATGTGTAACTTGAGAACCTCCTCAGACAGGCACAATATAAATCATATTTGCTTTGTTGTTTATTTCCTGTGCTTTGTGCATAAGTGTAGAGGTATCTAAGACCATGGATCCTTCCTCCTAGCTGCTTAATTAAGATTTCTTTTCCTTCCACTGTTGGGTCCTTATCCTATTTACTCAGTTCTTTCTATAACATTCAGACTATTAGCTCAAGCACTTCATGAACTCCTACCCTCAAGAAAACTCTCTTTCTCCCACATAACTCAGTTTAAAGCCCTTCTGATCAGGTTTCTGAGACTTAGCAAAAACCTTCCTGATAACTTCTATGAGGTACAACCCATCCCTTGCCAAAAGTCCATCTTCATGGTCCAAAAAGCCAAAATGTTCCTGAAGGCACCATGTGCAGAGCCAGTTGTTCATCTCCACTATTCTTCTCTCCCTTCCTGGGCCATAAGCTTTAACTGGAAGGAGGAGAGATGAAATGACAAGTTGTGTATCAGGGTCCTTCAGTTGCCTATCCAGAGCCTCATAATCCCTTGTGATATCCTGAAGCCTTGCAATGTCATAGGTTCCCATGTAGGCTAAAAGGAAAAGTTAATGATCAGTGGGCTTAATGAGTCTTATTATCCCCTATGTTACATCATGGATTTTTGCCCCAAGGAAACACCACCTGAGTAATCTTGCTAAGACTAAAAACCACTACTTCTGTTCCCTTCAGCAGGGAGTCCCCTACCACTATCACACATCTCCTCTGATGATTAGCAAGGGCCATGCCATGTGTCGAATCTTCCAAGATCACCTGCGTGTTTTCCGAGGACTGACACTGTTGCCCTTCCACAACACCATGATAAAGGAGAGAGCTTTGAATCAATTCTGTAGCTCGAAACTCACAGAATGATCTCTGGGTCTTTGACTTCGATGTGTCACATTCCTCCAAATGTCTACCTCCTGTGTTTGACACCTGATTTCCTCCTCAGAGGCATCTCCTGTGTGTTCTTCATCCAGGACAGTCTGGTCCATTCGGCCCAAGAAAAACTCAGGCTCCCTCATATACTGAAGAGGGATACATGGACCTCAAGTTACTGGACCTTTTCTTCCAACAGGGCATCCAACTTGAACTTGGTGCAGGTGTAGCTGCCCACATCCTTTGGCAAGAACACAAACATACTACAACGGTTTCAGTGACTGCAGCCACTCCTTCACCATCCATATTCAGTAGTCTTCAGGATTTTAACTTTAGATGCTATCTTGGAAGTCTTCTTGTACTTCAACAACCTGGATAGAAATATTTTAATTAATTAACCAATTAGTGTTTCAGATTCCACAAATAGTCCTTGTGTCAGAAGAGAAAATCTTTGGAACACACTGGCAGCAACAAATATTACTGCATCAACACATCTTTCCTTATGGATTTCAGCTGTAACTGTTTCCCCTGCTAGACTTGTACAAGCAATTTGCCATTTGAACTGCAGGCCTGCAGTATTTTTGTACCAACTTGTCTATTCAGAATTGTACTCCATCCTGGACATTGGCATCTCAGGACTGCAAGAATTAGCATGCTCATGTGTGATATTGCAAATATATGGGATGTTAACACCCAGCCTAAAAGTACCACATCCTGTCTGGTCTTGGAAGCTAAGAAGGCTTATCCCTGGGTAGTATGTGGATGGGATACTGCCAATGAATACCAGGTGATGTAGGCTATATCTCAGAGAAAGGAACTGGCAAACTACCTCTAAATATTCCTTGCCTAAGAAAACCCTATGGAATTTGTGGGGTTCCCATAATTCACATACACATACACATGCACACACCACTATTTGGATGAAACTGAGCTAAACTCATGAAAGCAATTTAATTCCTTTCTCCGCTGCACAACATCAGAGCCCAGTCTTATATTTACAGAATCCCATGTTCTGACCAAAATCTAATTTTAGATGGAATGTGATGGCAATCCTGGTTCTAATTTGCAAATTGCTTTGCTATTTTTTTATTCCATTGGCCTTTGTGATAATCCTTGTGATAATCCTTTGACCTAGTTTGAAAGCCTCCCCAGTGGTTGCCACATCTGTGTAGCTGCTTTTCATAGGATGTAATGGCAAAAATATGTGGGAAGAGTTTATGACATGGGCTATTTCCCAAAGTAAGCCATGTCAACACTGGTTTTGTACTCTTCACCAGAGCCTGAAAGTGTCACTGTTTTGTACTACAACATCCATCATCCCCCCCAGCTAGCTTTTGAGATGGTGTTCTTCCCTACCCCTTAAAATTGTGGTTCTCTCTCCATTGGGCACAGAGAAACCTCTCCTTTTGAATGTCCCCAAACAAACATTAAGTGCAGTAATCATGATGCACTTAAGCTTCTTGTTTATCATGGAAGGTGTACATCCATGACCAGTTAATGTTCTCTTGCTGATATAACTAGGGCTTCTATAGGTTTAGCCATAGGAGTGGGAGTTATTAGCAAGATGTTTGGGGCAAGAGATCTCTCAGCAGCCAATTAATTACACAGATAAAGATGGTGTACATATTCTAGAAAGACTTCCTAATGTCATAAATCTCTTCCAGAATTAAATTTTACACTCTGTTGTCCTGAAAATAATCTCCTCCAGGTCATTAAACAAACAAATGAAGTAAGTTAATGGCTGTTGTGTTACTTCAGAGCCTAGAAAACGCTCCAGCTATATCGCCCGTGCATGCTATATCAGATGCCAGCATTTGTCTTGGGCTGGGAAATGAAGATCTCAAAGAAAGTGTGATTAATTCACCAGAGGGCCATCAAGATCTCTTTTCAGGAGCTGGATTAATTCCATAATCCACAGATGGTCATTATGGTTCTCTGCTGATGACATTGTGAAATAAACATTAAGTGATGTTCTCTGTTTATTTATTTATTTATTTTTAACCATATTTTTCAGTTAACCCTTTCCAGAGTGTTCTGGTGTGCCAATTTCAGTTACACATGCCCAGCTCATAATCTTAAATGCTTTCTCATGAACAAAGGGTCTTTCTGCATGTGTGAATTTTGCTAGTTTTCTGTAGAGAAAGCAATTTCATGGATGCTGACAATAAAAAACAATATCTTAGGGTGAAAAAATGAAATGCACAAATATAGGATGGGGGACACCTGGCTGAATTAGACTACATGTGAAAGGGATCTAGGAGTCTAAGTAGACCACAGTTCAACATGAGTCAACAGTGTGATGTGGGTGTGGCAGCTAAAAAGGCCAATGCAATTTTAGGCTGCTTCAATAAAAGTATAGTGTCTACATCAAGAGAAGTAATAGTGCCACTGTATTCTGCTCTGGTCAGGCCCCACCTGGAATATTGTGTCTAGTTCTGGGCACCACAATTTAAAAAGGATGTTGAGAAACTGGAGCGTGTCCAAAGGAGGGTGACTAAAATGGTAAAGGGTCTTGAAACCAGGCCCTATGAGGAATGGCTTAGGGGGCTGGGGAAATTTCGCCTGGAGAAGTGAAAGTTAAGAGGTGATATGATAGCCCTGTTTAAATATTTGAAGGGACATCATATTAAGGAGAGAGCAAGCTTGTTTTCTGCTGCTCCAGAGAACAGGAGCCAGAACAATGGATGCAAGCTACAAGAAAAGAGATTCCACCTCAACATTAGGAGGAACGTCCTGGCCGCAAGGGCTGTTCGACAGTGGAACACACTCCCTCAGAGAGTAGTGGAGTCTCCTTCCTTAGAAGTCTTTAAACAGAGGCTGGATGGCCATCTGTCGGGGATGCTTTGATTGAGACTTCCTGCATGGCAGGGGGTTGGACTGGATGGCCCTTGTGGTCTCTTCCAACTCTATGATTCTAGAATAGAGCCATTGAATTGGTGTTAATTCACTATTCAGCAATTGATTAAGCAGATCTATTCTAGTTGGAATTAACCAATAGGATTCCAGACAAGGACTCCTAACTCAGAGAGAGACCATTTAAATCTCCAAAAGGAGATTTAGGAATAGGAATTCTGCCACCCAAGGGAAATTTTTCTTCAATCCACACCTCTTCTTCTTTTTAGCATTGCAGTATCTTGAAAGTTCAGCTGACCATTTAAAAATACAGTTCAGGGAGCCAAAGAAAAAGATATGGAGGAATCCTGCAAAAACTCAACTTTGGTAGTTCACAAAGGCGGGATACAGACCGCCAATTTGGGGCGGTCTGGCCCCGCCCCTTTCCCCAGAGTATCGGGGCTTCAGCGGGCCACGGGCTACCCGGCAGCTGCTGAGGCCGATCCGCCACTTTCGGGCTGCGGGGAAGCGGCAAAAGGCCGCTTCCCCGCAGCCAGAAAAGGGGTGTCCCTGGGGCTTCAAGCCCCAAGGACACCCCGGGCGGTAGGACAGAGAAAGGGGCCGCTTGGCCCCTTCTCGTTTAGGCCGCTGGGCGCAGCCTTCAGACGGCTGCGCCCCAGTGGACTAAACCCGGAGGAGCTCCGAAATGCCCTGGCGCGGATCTACTACGTCATGGACGCGCCCCCGTCTAGAGGCGGCGGCGGCCCATGACGTACTCACGGCGGCGGCCGTGCAGAAGGGCCGCCGCCGTTTAGTGCGTGTTCGCCACGCACTAGGGTTAGGGCGGTGCGGAAGCACTGCCCTTTCGTAACCCTAGTGCGTGGCGAACACGCACTAAACTGCCGGTCTGTAACCGGCCAAAGTTACCAAACCATTGTCCTTGCAGAAGGAAATATTTTTATGCATGTATAATGTGTACGCTGAAAAACTCACCTTTGAATCTGCAGCTCTATGTGAAAATTGACTTTCAACTTTGACACATACGCTGATACTGTAGAGCCATTCATCTTCATTGGAGAAAAGCAAATTATTGGTAATCTTGGCTTTTGAAAGTAATGTATACACAAGAATTTCAAGTGGAGAGTTTCTCTGCAACTTCCCAGAGATATCACAGTGCTTTTGACTTTATTAAGAGTTCACATTGTTATTGTAGGATGACTTGCACAATATGCATTTAATTCCAAGTCATTGTTGTTTAGTTCACACAACTATTTTACATGTGGAACATGTTGAATTTTAAATTGATTTTTTCAACTTTCACAACATACTAAGTAAAATGCACTGATTGTGAGTTACTGATGTCATTACCTATGAAAACAACAACTTCTTTTATAATGACCAATGCCCAAACCCTTCTGCCTCCTCATTTTGGTCTTTCCTCAACCCCCTGAAAATTTCCTCAGTATACTTCTGGACTAAGCCCAGCTTAAAGGTTTATTCATAATTCTTGTTAATTGCCATCAAGTCAGTTTCAACTTGTGATGACCCTATGCATGAGAGACCTTCACATCACCCTGATATGAACAACCTTGGTCAGTTCTTTGAAACTCAGGGCTGTGGCTTCCTTGACTGAGCCCATCCATTTGTAATGTGGTCTTCCTCTTTTCCCACTGCCTTCCACCTCACCAAGCAGTGTTTTTTTTTCTCATGAGTCATGTCTTCTCATGACACATCCAAAGTATGATAGTCTCAGGAGCTTAGTGCACAGCAAAATAAAGTGACTTACCACTCTTGATTTGAAGCCAAATTCAGGCTGCCCCTTGGTTTTATTGCATGGCTTTTGCCCCAAAACCCACCATCCAGGTACAGCCCAGCTCCAGTACTGGTCCCTGAACTTGCTTTGGCAGTCATTTTTCATAGTCAGAAAGCTCTATCTTTTGAGAACAAAGGAGATGATTACAGGAAGCTATTTTAGCGGACAATTAAAGACTATGATATATAAGAAAACATACACACATGGAGAGTGTAACTTAAACGGAACAGATATCCCTTGGGTCACAGGAAAACATCAAGGAAGTCTGTCATATATATACTCACATATAAATGCATTATATATCAACATTATTATTGTATTATATATGTATATGTTTCTACCTTTTTTGTTTTAATTTTATATGTATTTTAAAACTAATAAAAATAATAAAAAAACAAATAGGGAGCAGTAAATTGCTTTATTTTGCTGTGTGCTAAACTCTTCAATTTAGCCATCCCAGCTTCTAGAGAGAGTTCAGGTTTCATTGATCCATTTATTTATCTTTTGTGCAACCCTTGATGGCCACAGAACCATCCTCCAGCACCACATTTCACATGAGTTGATTCTCTTCCTAACATCTTTCTTCACTGTCCAACTTTCAGTACCATACTTAGAAACTGGAAATATGATGACATGAACAAATCGGACTTTGGTATTCAGTAATAGATCTTTACACTTGAGGATCTTATCTAGTTCCTTTATGCATGTTCTACTGTCAAACAGCTCTTACCATCACCAAGTTCTTCCTAATGCTGAGGTGGAATCTCTTGACTGCAGTCTCCATTCTGATTAATCTTATTTATTTATTTAATTTATTTATTAGAGTACTTATACCCCACCCTTCAGCCCTAAAGGCTATCAGAGCAGCTTACAATTATTATTTTATTTAGATGGTTCCCTGCCCTCAAGCTTACAATCTAAAAAGTCAAGACACAAAAGGAGAAGGGAATGGTGGTGAGAAGGGGATCAAGTCCAGCAGTTCTTCACTCCCTCTGAGGCCTGGAGCAAGGCAGATGGACTGGAGGGAGGGTTCTGCTTTTTAGTTCAGGTCAGACCCGATGGAGCTCGCAGGTCTCCCTCTGATGATGTAGATGGCTAAGGGAGGTCTCATCCGCTTATTCTAAGCCAGGCCTCTTCAAGTGTAAACTGCCCTTACACGTCCTTGACTTTTTTCAATAGTTGTTCCAAATCTTTGGTATTTTCTACTAATGGTATGGTGTCTTTGGCATATTTTAAATTGTTAATGTTTCTTCCTCCAACGTTCATTCCTCCTTCCTCTGAGTCTGTTTCAGCTTTACATGTGATACACATTCATCATACATTTTAAACAGAGAGAGTGATGAAATGTAGTCTTGCCTGGCCCTTTGTCAATTGGAAACCATTCTGTTTTTTCCATATTCTGGCCTTTTGTCCTAAGTAGAAGTTATACATTTCTATAAGAGCAATCCATAGTTTTTCATACTTTGTTTATAACACTCTTTAAATAAGCCTTTACAACACCTATGAATTCTGCTTCAGTAATCAAGGTTCAACAGACAACATACTGTTGATAATGACTCCTACACTACTAATTTGTTCTGATTCTCTTGGGAGCGGGAATAAAAGGAAATGTTACATTTACTTTTGTCTGCAACAAAAAGTTCCCAAAGCACAGGAAGTTAATAGACAAAAATATCTCTTTTCTTAGTAGAAAAAACGGCTTTACCGATTACTTTTCAAAATTCTAATGTACAAAAGCAAGGAAATGCAAGCTAAGCCAAGCCAGCAAATACTGTGTGACAATCATTGTGTATTGTGTGTTATTTGTATTATACAATGATTGCTACACAGCTTTTTTTTTTTTTACCAGCTTGGCTTGCACTTTCTTACTATTGTGAATTTTGAAGAATTAATGATTATAGAAACCTTAACTCTTTATGTGACAGTGCATTATTTTATTAGTAAAACATACATACAGTACATCTTGAATGTAATGGAACCAGTTGTGACTGGTGTCTTCCATTGTAATTAAGCTGACAAACTGCTCTAGATTTTAGTCCAAACTTTAAAGGAGCCATCCAAGGTGCCAAACCCTATTCTGCAAATAGGATCAGCTTCTTCAATAGCTGATTTTTATACTCCCGGTGGACTTATCACCCCACTAAGATGGAAGCCAGCAGCTGCCAAAGAATGAGTCTTACCACTGAATAAGGATATATAGGACTAGACTTTGTGTAAACAAGAACGAAAAGTGAATAAAACGGGGCAGCCAATTGTGCTTTGTTATATTTGTTTTCTTTACTGAAATCTTCAGAAAACAATTTGGAACATTATTTTTAAAAATTATTTTCATTATTTATTACTGAGCTTTATAACATTTATTTGCTACTGCTAAAATTGTTAGAAAAGTGTGGTAGATCATTACATTGCTAGACACAGTGCTCACTGCATTCCTTTTTACAACAGGAGTGAGGAACTTCTAGTCTGGAAGCTGAATCTGAACTTCTAATCCAGCCCTCTTTTGAAACCCATTAGGGCCATGCCCCTTTCCCCATGATGTCATTGATGGAAAGGTTCTTCCAGCCTTTCTCTTGGCTTTTGCTGTTGTGAAAGGTTGGAATGGCCATCCTAAGGCTTAGTTAGTTGCAGGAACAGCTTTAAGCTAAAATACATTAGCATCATTTGGTTTCCCTTTTCTTCTCTAGAATTGAATTTCTCTAGAACTGAATTTGGCTTTTGGGCTGAAAGAACTTCCTCATATTTTTAACAACAACTACATATGATTAACACAGAACTGAATATAAATGAAAGACCTGACAGTTATCAGAGTCCATCTCGATCCTGCTAATAGCAACCTACAGCTCTGAATGTGGGGGGGGGGGGGGGGCAAAGGCCAGTTAAGAGCTCTGTTGAATCCCACCATGCTGAATGCTAAGAAACTGTTGTTGTTGTTAGCCCAAAGGTAGGCAAAATGCATGTTTACTCACAAGCAAGTTTCACTTTGTGGCAGCTGGTGGTTTCCATTTCACTCCCTCTTGCTCTCCTTTGCCCTGATTTCCCTGCTTCACCAGACATGGTGTGAAAGATCACCATTCTACAGAAGCTGATAGGGAAAGGGAAGATGCTTTCCATTTCTCACAGCTATTATCTGAACCAAGCATATTGAGAACCCACCTCATCAACTGACTTTCAAGTTGTGGTGTTCTTCTGATATTATAAGTGGGGCTATTGAACCAAGATGACTAAAGTGAGAATGTCACACTTTGGCCATATCATGAGAAGACTCACTAGGAAAAAAAAACAATAATGCTTGGCAAGGTGGAAGACAGTGGAAAAAGAGGAAGACCACATTCCAGAAGGATAGACTCAGTCAAGGAAGCCACAGCTCTGAGTCTGCAAGACCTGAGCAGAGCTAGTTGAGGATATGCTGACTTGGAGGTCTCTCATTCATGGGGTCACATAAGTTGAAGTTGAATTCTCTAGTACTCTTCCCAACTTCCAGATCTAGGGCTATCTGGCAGAGAATTGTAAGAGTCTCATGAAACCAGAAATTACAATATTCCATAGGATAAAACCATAGCTTTTAAATGGGTATGCAATTGCTGTAATTATGTACTGTGGATACACACAAAGGTGGGGTACAGACCGCCGCTTTGCAGCGGTCTGCCGCCGCCGCCGGTAGGTCCGCGGGGGAGCCGGAGCCTTCAGACGGCGCGGCTCCCGCGCGGACCGAAAAAGAAGCTCCAAAATGGAGCTTCTTTTTGAGTTGCGTTTGTGACGTAGCGAGGCGCCAGGGGCGCACTCGCTACGTCATAAAGGCTGCGACACGTACGGACGCACAGCATCCGATACGTAAAGATGGCGGCGCCCGTATGAACAGGGCGCTGCCATCTTGTACGTATTCAATATGTACTAGGGTTAGGGGGGTGCGGAAGCACCGCCCCTTCCTAACCCTAGTACGTATTGTATACGTACTATTTGGCGGTCTGTAACCCGCCAAAGTATGCAACACTGGGACAAGCAGAGAAGCAAGGCATGGGCACTGACTCAGCCAGAGTTTTATCTTTGTCTCTTCCAACAAGCAGAGCCCAGAGTGGCAGAAAGTACTGGGCACCCTTTTGGTTTGATCTGAAATTTGTTTTTAAAAATGGATACCTCAAAGGGAAGAGAATATGTAGCTTGCCCACCTTTTCCCCCAGTCTTACCTTTGTTGCAAAGCAAAGAGAGAAACTATAAAACCCCATGGGTCAGAGGGAAGAAGATCCACTGAGAGGTCTATTTTTCATCCCTCTTAACTTTCCTTTCACTAAGCAGTGCCCATCTACTGCTTTCTTATTCTTACAATTGCCTTGATGCCAACATGAGCACAAAGCAGCTGGGCAAGAAAGAGTACCCAAATGATCCTGCACATACTCTTCCATCACCATCAGTAAAACCACACCCCAACAATGAATGAGCAAGTCACATTCTCTCAGCCTCAGGGGAAGGCAATGGCAAACCTCTTCTGAACATATCTTGCCAAGAAAAATCCATGATAGGTTCACTTTAGAGTTGTCATAAGTTGGAAATGACTTGAAGGCACACAACAACAACAAAAATGTATTAATATTATATTCTATAAGAATTTGCATATTTTTCTTACATTCTTAATTTAGTGCCGTTATACACCCGTTAAGCAACATACAAAAAACCCATCCAAAATGAATTCCTGAATAATGCATTCTTTTAAACATGTTATTATTCTTTTCAGACATAATATTGAACTTGCTAAGCGAAGTTGGATGGCTATATGCACTGTACTCTTTACCATTTACATGTTAACAGCCCTTTTCACATACCACTCCATGTAGTAGAGCACCAGCCAATAAAAAGAACCCAGATCCATTGAGATCCTGTCCTGAGAAACCTCATAATACAATGTGTCCACATCATACGTGGACGTGTCATACACAGCTTCCAGCTTACACTAGAATCCATGCCAGAAAAAAGGCTTGTGCACCCTATAAGTAATGAGGCATGAGGCTGTGGTGCGCATGCAGCACCGCACACCAGTCACAAGCCCCATTACTTCTAATGGGGCTCAAGCTTTTGTGCTTTTTCTTTTACATGGGGGAGGAGGGTCCAGAACAGATCTCCCACGTAAAAAAAGGGCCCACTATATAAGAAATTACGCTGAAATGTTCCTATTTTCAGTTCCTCTTCCCATCCCATTTTCCATTTGTGTTGTGTCTTTTTGGACTGCAAGCCTGCAGAGGTTATGCCATATATGCATATAAGTGTATGCAAATACATGAAAACACTGTTCTGACAGCCTTTACAGCTGTAGAGAATAATGATGATGATGATGTAAGCTAGAATCTTGTTTGGAGGTGACAAATGTGTAACAACCATAGTTACATGACTAGGCAGTTATTGCTCTCCTGAATCCCCTCCCCAATCCCTATTTGCTAGGCAGCAGCCACTGCGATCAATGTGGGTCCATTCCCCTGTTGCTTGAGAAACAGTTGATTGACATTCCCACACCGTCCCATGAGCAATCTTTGTTGCAATACATAAATTCAGGGTCCCTGTCACAATTCCCTCGCACACGAGAGATCACTGGTGCAAAGGAGGATGGAAACACAAGTCAGCTGCTTCCTAAGTGACAGGACTGGGGTCCCCTTGTGTCTCCTAAACTAGGAAATACACAGGGATTGTGAATACCGAACAGTTACAAATGTGTAATGCTAAGTTACACATGCATAATTCCTCAACAGGATTTTGACGACTAATAATAATATCTGCTGCTGAGGCACAAGAGGATGGCTACTCTACTTACCTTTTGTAATGGCTTTTGGTTTAGAAGGCTTCATTCATCCTTTGGCTAAAATTGGGAAGACTCAAAGGATTGTAGTCATAGGTTTCTTAAGTCCCTCTCCTCAACTTTCCCCCATAATTTAAGCCTGAAAAGCAAATCATATTTAGCATAACGTAATTGTGAAGCAACACAAAATCATATTTAATTTTTATTAATGTGAATCCATGGTGTATGACTGTAGTACTATCACTCTATTTTAGGTGGCATTGCTAAGGAATTGATTTTTCACACATGCCCCACTTCCCTCAGTACTTTATATTCTCTTTTATTGCTGCAGGAGGTTCATTTTTTTAAAAAAAACATCATTATAATGATCTATTCCTCACCCCCTTGTCTGATAGATGAATCTTCAATCTATCCATCTTTTTGTCATTTTCTGCTGTTTGCCATCATCCTCACTATGGCAGGCAGAACAATTTGGTTATTTGTCCACCAGAAGTCCTAGCCTGCCTTTTGTCTTTATGTGAACCGCTGTTAGTTATTTGGCTTTGAAAGTGTGGGGGTGTCTCTGTCTCTAAGGAACGTCTTCTGAATATTTGCAACCACATGCTCAAATGTGCAAGAATTCATCACTAACAAAAAAGAGAGAACTTGAACAGATTGGGTGATTTATAATTAGGTCTAATTGGTTCCTCTGTACATTTAACTATTTTGCTCAGAAATGACAAGTCACTCTAAAACTCAAAAATATGTCTCTACTATTCTGAAAACATGAAATAATTAATAATTTCAGACTTTCCCCACAAGGTGTCATTTAAATGTCACTTAAAGATTCTAGAAATTAGCATTTGAGCATTTATTGTCCAATCAAGACAGAAAACAGATATTTCCTAAGATCAAAGGATTTCACTTAATTATTGAAGATTATCGCACTGGGGTTAAAATGTTCCCCAGTACGTTCTAACGGGGGCGAGCACGGAGCGTGACAGGAACCCGATGGGGCCCAGAATGCTAATTTACTGCACAGCGGAACGCCGCCACCGCTGCCAAGTGTTCCCATTGGGTTCCCATCAGGTTCCAGGGGATGCCATTTCTGGGGACGGATACCAAGGGCCCACTGTATAATTGTATAACATGGCATCTAACCATCAAATTGTACCTTTCAGATCACTGTCCCAGCAATTCTTAAGCCTGCCTCATAAGCTAGAGCATTACTAAAGTCACCTAGTGAATCAATAATGGACATAATTTGAATAGTTCAGTTTTTTCAACTTCTAATAGTGACCTCTGTGTAGATTCCCTGTGGAGGCAATAGAGCAATAGCAGGTATGCATTTTAAAAGGACAAGAGTACACTGTTCTGTAACCATATGGTGCATACTGTTATTTTGACAGCTGTATGAAAGCTGAAAGCTGAAAGTGCTGTGTAGCACAATAGGGAACTATATGGTCAATTAAGCACTATTGATCTGCATTCTAGCACCGTTGTCTGGAATCCTATTGGTAGGTCCATTGAATCAGTTGTGAAATTTACTAAACCCCATTGATTCAGTGGTCTACTCTAGTTGGATTAGCAATAGGACTCTGGCCCATATTTACAAATCAAAATAACTAAAAGATTTATGATCCATTATTGTGTAGTGATTGCAACAAGGCCCTTTTGCTCATACTAGAAGAAGGCAAAGACTGGAGTGTGCCTAGTTTGCTGGATTAATAACTTGACACTGCAACCCTGGAATGAAGGAGAAAGAACAATGGGGCCCCTAGTATAATGAGTTCTCAACAGGAACTCCATGATACAAGGCAGTGCCCTGAGCTGCAATACCTCAGATTCTCTTTGGATGGGGTACTGCCTGGCTGAAAGAGGAGGTTTGGATGATCACATTCTGTTGTTAATGGCCATAACCATGAATCCCAAAGTTATGAGGTCATATGCCTGGCTTACAATCTCATAACTAGCGATCAGGATACCAGATCCATGTTTTTACTGGGCACCAGAAGAGCATCTGGTGCCAATGGGTGCCAGTTCTCAGGAGAAGGTATTTTACAGATGGGACTCCACAGCAAAGATCCTCTCCCATTATCTCCAGCAACAGATTGCCTCCACTGGGAAGACACAAAGGAGGGCCCATTTGATAGACCTCAGTTCTTGGGCACACTTCTACAGTGAAAGACACACCTTTAAGACTCAATGCCCCTGGCTATTAAAGGTTTCAATTGTTATCACTGGCACCTGGAATTCATTATATTGGCAGCCAGTGCAGTTCCTGATGTTATAATGTTTCTGCATGGTTTTCTGGTCAGCAATTTAGCTGCAGCTTCTGAGTCTTCCTCAGAGGCAGCCAACATAAAGCACACTGCAGTAGTCTAACTGGGAAAGATTATTGTTGCCATAGCCATAAGGGTGAGTGCCCTTTTTGTGTAGTCATCTGGGAGATTTCTCTAAAGATTATTCTAGGCCAATTGACAATATATTGAGGATGGCTAGAGAAGAGAGCCTGCTAAGATGAAAAGTTCATTGGCTACTTTGAGAGGGACTTTATTCATGGAAGGACAGGGATAGGAGGTGGTGGAAGGATAATTGTCATTGAAACATTTTAGTGGCATTTAGGCTATTTGCACAGAGACACGCTGGCAGGACATGGTGACAGCTGTTAGCAGAGACACTTGTTATTTTACAGTGTCAAAGAATGAACAGCAGCAAGGCAGGAGAGATGCTGTTGAGAGAGAATGAAAGGTGTGGGAAGACATGCTGAGATTTTGGGCTCTATTCAGAATGGGGGTCTTATTTGTTTGTTTGTTTGTTTGGTCATAATGCATTTGAGATTGCTAGCTCGCTACAGCTGAATGATGACAGCAGCTTTTTGGAAGAATGCCTCCCCAAGTAAATGGAAGAAGAGGAAGGCAAGGAGCCAGCTGAACATACCTAATATCAATTCAGTATTCTTAAACAGCCTGTAATGGTGGGCCAAACAAGGCAAATACACACATCAATACCCACGTGTTGTGGATTTCATGCCAGTGGATGGTGGGTGGTTCATCCTTTAGCATGACTTCCCCTCACATACCCTGCAATTAATTTCAGCATCAATTTGCACATTAAGATTGGTAGCTGTCCAAGGTGAAGTTGGAATCCTCAAGCATCGCGTTCTGAGGCTGCAGTCCTATCCACATACAGGGTGAGGGCAAAGGGGATGTGTCATGAGAAGCCACTGCACATTTTTTCTGCCCTAAAGTGAACTTCACAGCTCAGACATTTACATAACAGTCATATTTTCTGTCATATTAAATGTTCAGTGATGTGACCCCTATCCCAGGCTTCAAGCGAACTGCTTGCTTTCCTCCTATTTTTAAAAATGGAGCACCATATGAATGTTTTTACTGTAATTTACATCCTTCCCCTTGTTGTTGTTGTTTTTAAAAAAAGCAGTTATAAAGAAATTGAGAAAGTAGTAAGTCTTGGTGGCATCACATTCAATAGCCAGTCAGTACTGCTAAAATTCCCTGGGTGGCCCTGAGCAAGTTACACCCTCTCAGCCTCAGAGGATATCAATGGCAAACCTCTTAACAAAACTTGCCAAGAAAATGCCATGATAGCTTTACCTTAGGATCGTCATATGTTGGAAATGACCTGAAGGCACACAACAACAACAACAACAACAACAACAACTACTACTACTACACTATAGACAGGTAGAAAATGCTTCTATACTGAATGTCATGAAGATGCTTACAGATGACTAACGTTTACATGGGTCTTAATCCTTCCCCCCCCCCCATAAAGCATGAATAGGAATAATGCAGACATTAATGAAATGTAGCCATTTGGGATGTCCAGTGCATACATTTGGATCACTAGCAAACCCTCAAAGTCTCTAGTACCCCTCCATTTTTCAATCAAACTTTAAAAAAAACCAATTTGAAATCACACAAACACACAGGAAAGAAACCCACGTCCAGAAAAGGCCCAAACATTTATTATGAGTGGCACAACTTCACTAGGACTCTCCTGAGATAGTGGTTCAACAACATCATGAGCTTCAAATTTCCAGGATTAACCAAAACGGAATGTTGCAGCCTTCCAGACTCTAGATCAGTGTTTCTCAATTTTTGAGCCCTCAAGTGTTGGGACTTCATCTCCCAGAAGCCCTAGGCAGCTTGGCCAGTGTTCAGGGATCCTGGGACATGAAGTCCCAGACACTTGGAGTTCCAAAAGTGGTCCTCTAAGCATACCCACCCCTGCCATAAAGAGCCCAATTCATCTCAGTGGTCTGCCTTCTTAGGGCACATGTTCAGGCACTGGAGTATAGCAATACAACAATCTCTATATATAATTTTTGCAAACAACCTCCAACTCCCCAGTATAGTTAAAGACCCAACATAACAAAAGTCACCAATCCGGGGTTGAGTTTGTGAATCAAAGTATTATCATGCATCCCAGACTTTCAACTCATCTGATGCCCACCTAGTTCATTGCCATTGCCATGAGAATAACTAACAGTAAAACTCTCAAAGCCAGCAATTGCAGAATGGTTCGCATAAAAGTAGTAAATTTAGCTACTCTTGGATGGCAGCTGCATGCAGATTTAGTATTGAATTAACATGAAATGAAAATTTCAAGACATTGTGCAAGAAGTTATTTACACAAATCTCATTAACAATAAAGGCAGGATTTTTAAAAAAAAAACAGGATTTTTGCTTACTTAGCTGGAAATATCTGCTAGCTTGTTGCTAAAGTACTGATCTGAATAGGGGAGTAAAAAAGATCAGTTGCAATTTGTTCATATTTTATATACATTTGGGGTGGGATCCCAGCATTCCCCAGTCACAGTGAGCAATGTCCATGATGTCATGGGATTCTGGGAGTTTTTAGTCCAAAAAGAAGAGCTTGTAAACATTGTTTTTTACTGCAATTCCCAGAATGCAGTAGTCATCATGACCAGCTATAATTCAAAACGTAACCATTCCAGCATTTGTAAAAAGTAACTTTTCTAAACTTTAAGCACGCATACGAGTGCATATTACATTGTCTTTAAGTAGTCTCTCATTGCACTTCTTTCTTGTCACTTTATCTGTAAAGCAAGTTTGAGTAGCATATGAAGTATTAATGTTTGGAGACTTTCCTCCTAGTTTTGTACATCAACAGTCTTTTAGATCGAGGACCTCAGGGTAAAATATAGCAAGCAGCAGTGAGTGGCTTGCCTTGTTTGAAAAGTAGCCCTTAGTGTAGCCTTCTTTAAGAGGTACTTCCTGGAATGAAATTCATATCTTCAAGCAGGAAGAGCCAACTTCTTTATTCTTCAGGACCTCTTAAGAACATAAGAGTCTTGAAGGATCAAAGTAAGACCTATCAAGTCCAACACAGTGCCCATGTTGACCCACGGGAAACCTACAAGCTGAACATGCGCTCAACAGTGCCTTCCTGTGCCTGTTCCCAAGCAACTGGTGTTTATAGACATACTGCTGCTGGTAGAGAAGGGAATTGAAATCCATCAAAAGTAGTAAGCATTGATAGCTTTATGAAGGGTCTGGAAAGCAAACCCTGTGAGGAACAGTTGACAGACTTAAGTATACAGTATTTAGCCTGGAGAAGAGGAAATATAATATGATAAATATCCTTAAATATGGAAAGGCTGTCATCTGGAAGATGGACCTTTCCAGATTTGTAGTTGTTGTGTGCCTTCAAGAAGTGGTGATATTGAAAAAAGGAAAAACTATAACTAACACCTACAGAAATGAATAACTAATGTTAGGGTGTAATATACATCTATCTGTCTGTCTGTCTGTCGTCTCTCTGTCTATCTATCTATCTATCTATCTATCTATCTATCTATCTAATCTATCATACAATTTAATACAGTCACTAGAAAAATGCATAAGCCATTATTTTTTATAATAAAGAATCAAAGTCTTTAATGGCAAAGGAATATATGCAATGAGAAGATGCAGATGCTCATTTTGAAACGAATGATTAAATTAAATCTTTGATAGAAAAGAAGTCAGTTGGCTTCTGTATGATACCAAACCACAGCCAAACATCTTTCCACCAAAGTCTTCCTCAGTAGCTGAGCTTTTGCAATGAAAAAGCCATGAGAGAGAAGGAGTTGTGTAGACAATTCATTCTTTCTGTAGTACTTTATTTGTGATAAGGAAGCACTGACCAAGCAAGAACAGCTCAGCCACTGAGGAAGACTTTGGTCCAAATGCATTTGGATGTGAGCAGATGGTGGTTACATATCACACAGAAGCCAACTGACTTCTCTCCTATTGAGAATTTTATTTTAATAATCTGTTTCAAGAAGAGCTGCTGCATCTTCTCAGGCTGCATATGTTCCCTTTCCATTAAGGCTTGTGTGTTTTTCTAGCGATTGTATTAAATTGCATAATTATGATTTATTAATTTATAGCAATAGCAATTACATTTCTATACCACTTATCAGTGAACTAGCACTCCCTAAGTAGTTTCCAATGTGTTAGCCAGTTGCCCCCAACAAGCTGGGTCCTTATTTTACCAACCTAAGAAAGGATGGAAGGATGAGTGGACCTTGGAGCCTTGCCAGGGATCTAACCTTGTGGCTGAAGTACTGGCATTTAACCGCTGTGCTACCAGGGCTCCCTTTCTCAATATTTTTTTAAAATATATATTAGTGATATATACTTTATACAGTCAGACTCTATGGTGATCCATAACCATGGGTTTTTCTTGACAACATTCCTCCAGGGCCGAGAGTAAGTGGCTTGCCCAAGGTCACTCACTGGGTTTCTATGGCCAAGCAGGGATTCAAACCCTGGTTTCCAGTATCCTAGTCCAACACTCAAACCACACTGGTTTTCATAGCAGAACCAAAACAAATATATTAAAATTTCAATAAAGGAGATTCCAACTCAATATGAGAAAGAATTTCCAAAAAGTAAGTTCTGGTGAGCAGCAGAATGAGCTACCTGGAAGACTGTAGATTCTCCTTTGAGAAAGGGTGTTAAACAGAGGTTGGACTGTCATCTGTCAGGCTTGCTTTAGCTGTGGATTCCTGCACTGGCAGGGCTTCGATGAGCAGATCCTTGGGATCCCTTCCAACTTTCATGAATTTCTTTAATAACTTTTTTAAAACTTCATCTTGGCAGCCATTGCTACATTTTGTGGCTATACACAGTCTAATTTAAATATATGCCATGTAGAGAACTACTTTCTTTTGTCTTGAAAGCTCATCTGCACTTAAGCAGATAACATATGATTGATTGATTAACTGTGTTTGAACACAACACACACTTTACAAGCCAGTCCCACAGTTTTTGAAAAGCATTTTTGTACCTTTTCTAACTACAAAGTTTTTTCCCCCAAAGGCTACGCCACCATGTCAAAAAAAATTGCTAGTATAACAAAAACTGCTAGGAGGCTTGATAAATCAGGAATAGGAGAATAGTTATTTATCAGACTGGGTCTCTAGGTGGTTAACAATAACATAAATAAAATAGGTGCAAATTAAAGACACAAAATAGATTAACACAACAGTGAAAATGATTTAAAACGTCTGGAGCCATCTGGATTCACAGCACTGTGCTAAAGCAACCCAGTTTGAATTCTGCATGAATAAAAAAGATCTAGAAGATCAACTGGGAAGATACCATCCTGGCCTCCTCTGGAAGGGAGCTCCATAGCCCATAGAATACATTTTCAATAGTACACCACATGATCAGCAAATTTGCATTGCCCCATTCAACTCTATGTGTAGCTCATAGAAGCAATGAGCATAAATCAAAATATACAGGCAGAACTATACTATCAGACTGCACTGGGAAAGAACCAGCCATGTAACATAACCATGGCTGGACCAAACTGCAAGAGGAACATTAAATACTCCAGCAACTGGGTAAACACTATAAAGATTGTACAGTAGCCTTCCAGCTCCCCACCACCAGCTCACTTTCAATCTGAGATGGTAACTGGTAACTGTCCATCAACAGATGTGGACGGAATGCATGACATATATTGATATGACAAGGGCACAACCATTTTTTCTTTCACCAATAATTTAACGATGTTACTTGTCAAGTAACGTTGTTACTGTTCTTTGTAACAAATCAGACTTACTTGTTTCTTGTTTTTTTCCAAGAGACTGAGCATGGTGTAGTGGTTTGAGCACTGAACTACAACTCGGCAGATCAGGCTTTGATTCCCTGCTCAGTCATGGAAACCCATTGGGTGACCTTGAGCGAGTCACAAGCTCTCAGCCCCAGGAAACTCCATAGTATACTGTATCTTCCATACACTATACTATTATACAAGTTTGATATCAGTTTAATTGCCAGGGCTCCATCCTACAGAATCCTTGGTTTTATAGCTTTTGGGGGGAACTTAGAATTCTTGGATAACTCTAGTCCATTTTCCTGAACTAATGTGCTACTATATCACTCTGGCACAGAATTCTAAGTACCTCAACACTATAACTCCCAGAATACCACATAGTGAAGCCATGACAGTTAAAGCAGCATGAAACTGCTATATATATATGGTGCAGATACCCTCTACAAAATATTTTTTCACAAATATTTGAGGATATTTTTCCCCTTCACATTTTAGGCCAACTTTTTAGGTGGATTTTTTTTTCTTCTAAACAGGAACTTGAAAAAAAGAAAAGAAAAAGCAATATAATGGGCAATTAAAAAGATGCAACACCACAATGGTTACAGGTTGCCAGGAAGGTGCTTTCTTGCAACTTTTGATCTATGTACAAGGGCCAGCATGATGTGTAGAGCAACATGGTATGCAAGGTCCTGTACCTATTTATTTATTACATTCATATCCCACCTTTGATTTATTCCCTTTAGAGATGATACTACTTTGTACAGTCGGCCCTCCTTATCAACGAACTTGTTATCCACAGCTTCAAGCATCAACAGCTTGAAAATATTTTTTAAAAGTATAAATTCCAAATAACAAACCTTGATTTTCCATGTTATATAAAGGTCATCATTTTACCACTGCATTTAATGGGACTTGTGCATCCATGGATGTTGGTATCCACGGGGGTTCCTGGAACCAAACTTCAGTGGATAACAAGGACCCACTGTATAAAACATTTGCATTGATTGCCCTGCCATATCCACATATCTGGCCATTCTTCCTCCTGGAAAAATCCACTGAAACTCCTGAGAAACTGCCCCAAGATACATTTCATCCTACTAATATAACTGTTTGGGCAGTCTCAATTCAGTCTCAGTTAGCCACCCTGTCCATTTCCCCCTTGACTCTTCAGCATACACAGACCAACCCAGGTCCTAGACTGTGTGCTGAGCAGCCCCCGATCAGAGCTCCATGCCTGAACCCAGTAAAGTATCACCCTCTGCTAAACCTTCTATCAGATACCACCTTCTTTATCACTAGTTCGTTTGTGTGTGTGTGTGTGTGTGTGTGTGTGTGTGTGTGCGCGCACACGAGTGCACATGTGTGTGCATGCGTGTGCGCCTTGTGTGAAACTTGATTTCCCTGTTGCAGTTATAAATAAAACCACAGCTCCCCTATTAAATACAATTGTGGGTGCCCCCTTAAGAGCCTCATATTTTAGTTAACAACAAGTCAAACAACTGTTAGGTGTTTATTGTTACTGGGTTTTTACTGTCAGGCATGGGGGAATGCTTGTGCAACTTGAGTAGTAGGTCATGTATCAAAACAAAAAATATTGTAGGTTGGTTCTGGATGCTATGCAATGTGAACTGAGCTTGTTGAGTAACACTGATTTCTTCTCCATCTCTGGCAGCAAAATGTCTTGAATAGGTGCTGACAGAAAGCCAGCCAGTATTATATTATTGTTCTTGCTATGGTTATCCCCATATTGCAAACAGGGACAGAGTTTGAAGTAAAGGAAAACATTTTGGCTTGGGGTCATTTGTCCTCTTTCTGTGATAGTATCTTCAAATCTGTGGTATTTTTAGTTAATGGAACATCATGGGTAAAATGCAGAGATGTGGCTGTCCTCGTTTGCCATTTCTGAATATAAAAGGATGACTGAAGTAACCTTTTTTTGTTGTTTCTTTCGCAAGCTTATCATGCAGGAAGCTTTTAAGGGGAGAGGCATAAGCATTTAATTGCACAGAAATACTGAGAGCTTGGAAAAGCTGCTTTGGGGGCCTCACTACTATCAGAATTCTCTAACTGGGGGATTCTGGGAGCTATAGTCCAAGAAAAGAGGAAACTTTACAAATTCTAGAAATGCTTAATTTCCATCTATTTAAGAAGATTACTACATGTGGCTTTTAAACCATTATTTGATCCGGGGGGGGGGGGGGGTTTGGGGTGTTTATTTCTTACAACATGTTTTACCCCCCGCTGCTGTTTTCCCCCCCAGGGGGGGTGAAGATGTCACTTTTCAGGGGGGGGGGGGAACCATCAGTGAGCTCACAACCGCACTAGTCCCCAGGTGCAGAATGTCACTACAGATGCAGTAGCGATATTGTGTTACCAAGTTTGGATTTATATAAAATTTTGGGTACATGCGGTCTGTGCTATGACCCCCGACTGACCCCATAGAAAACCTGCCATTATCCTAAAAGCGGAGAGGTCACGTAGGCAGCTCACCCTGCACAGGCAGAGCCCTAGAGAAAAAGCTAAAATTGGAAAATTCCATAGGAAGTTTTGGGAGTCGCCAAACCAGAATCGCCTCTGCTGCCCAAATAAGACAATGGACTTGGCTTCTCACTTAATGGACCAGTGATCAGCTGAATGACTTAGTAATCAAGTCGGATGCCCTTCTGAATTATGTCCAGACCTGAGTGCATTGTGTAACACATTGCTTGCTCTTGGCTTAACAAAACCCAAGCAATCAACACCTTTGTCTAGCAGATTCCCATAGCCTCGAGATACGTTTCGCACTATATAAACCCTGAGTTTTCAGACCCTCCTTGGGTTTTCTGAGCCTGGGTTCTTTGAGCATTAAGCTCTGCTGAAATCACTGAGCTACACTGAGCTCTCACTGTCACCAAAACGAACCTGAATCTCAAGCCTTTGCGGCCTTCTTTCCGCTCCTGCGGCCGTGATCCACTGTCCATCCAAGCTTCATCTGTACTTCCCGGAGAAGACTTCTAAGGTAGTATATACTACTGGTGCCTCTCCTTCTCAACCTATCTCCTGAACTTACCCCTTCCCTGCTGTAGCATTGAATGTGTGTGTGTGTGTGTGTGTGTGTCCCCTTTGGCTGAGTGGTTTCACTTGTGTTTTAATAAATGTTATTAGATTACTTGCACCTAATCGGTATCAGAGTCTCTTTCTCTTGGGATGTACTGGCGACCTCTGGTATACACTTTGGGACACGATCCTGGCACATGGTATTGTTAGGGCCACCTCTCGGCAATATTTGAGCTAATTAAAATTCCCCGAATTCGATCCTTCCTAACAATTGGCAGTCACATGGTATCAGTGTTTCCTCCACTCCCCCTCACCCTCACTATTTCCAAACAAGCTGGCGGCCTTTTTTATATATATATTTCTTTTTTTTAGAGAAAGCAGGGCTCTGGAATTGTGTGAAAAAGTTAAAGTAATTAAAAATAAAAATGAAAGTCATGCTGGATAGGGCAGAGGACAGGGAATGCAGTGTTACAGGGGAGTCAGGAAGAGAGTGCAATAGTAGCAGTAGTCTTTGTGTGTTTCCAAAGAGGTGTGATACAAACAGGTATAATTCCATTTTCATTGACAAGAATGATTGCAGTGAAAATGGAGCTTTTATGGTAATGTTCATAATATCAAAAGACTAGGATATGTTTGCCACAGTTATGAAATCATATAATCATAGAGTTGGAAGAGGACTATGGGCCTCCCGCTCAGTGCAAGATCTCAAGCTGGAGCATCCCCAGCAGACAGCTCTCCAGATTCTTTTTGAAGACATCCAGAGAAAGAGAACCATCACCTCCCTAGGCAATTGGCTTCATTCTGGAACCATCAAGAAGCTCCTTCTAAGGTTCAATCAAACTCTACCATCTTGTAACTTCAAACCATTATACATGGTTCGGCCCTCATGGGCAGCAGACAACAAATCTGCACCCTGCTATTTGGGACAGCCCTGTAAATATTTAAACAGTGCAAACATGTCACCTTTCAGTCTTCTTTCCTCTTATTAGCTTTGCAAAAAAACGATTTTCCACTCTCTCCTGCATTTGTAATTCATGACCACACCAGACATGTGGAGAGCTGCAGTTTCAGTTAGAAGGACTACAGCATTGCATTCCTCTTTAGCTGAGAAAGCATATTTCTCAAGATCACCCAATGGGTTTTCATGGCTGAGCAGAGATTTGAAACTTAGTCTTCTAGAGTTCTTGTCCTACAATCAAACTACTGATCACCCTGAGTTTTCGGACAATGGAAAACCTCTTCTGAATAAATCTCACCAAGAAAACATTATGATAGGGTCAAGTGATGTTAAAACAGAACAACTACAAACTGCAATATTAACATGCTTGATGCTCTGTAGTTTTAGAAATCAAAACTCAAATTATTCATACCCATTTTTTAAAAATCTCCATTCCAGATTTCCAAACAAAAAATAAAATCTGTAAAATTTCAGTTGAATCACTTCAGAAGTCCTTTCTTGTTGTTGACAGTTATCAAGTCAACTTTGACTTAAAGTGATCCTATGAATAAAAGACCTTCAAGTCACAGTCGTGCTCAGGTCTTGTAGATTCAGGACCATGGCTTCCTTGTTTGAATCTATCTATCTTTTCCCACAGCCTTCTACCTTGCCAAGAGTCATATCTTCTCATGATATGTCCAAAGAACAACAGACTCACTTTAGTCATCCTGGCTTCTAGGGAGCCATTTATTTGTCTTTTTAGCAGTCCACTGTATCCATAGAACTCTTATCCAGCACCACATTTTGAATGAGTTGGTTTTCTTTCTATAGGTTGAGTACAGGTTTTGCATTAGGACAATCAAATGTTGTGGCACACCTATTTCTTAAAGAGTGAACCAATGTTTTTCAAGAGCCACACAAAGGATTTGCTATAATCTATAGAGTTGATTTTCTTCAGAAATACTTTGGTATGTTCCATTATCCAGTGTATGTTTGCAATATGATCACTAGCCCCTCTTCCTTTCCTGAACCCAGTTCCAGCATCTGTCATTGGAATCTATATTGAGCATTTTCAGTCTATGGACCATTCTGCCCTTTTCCATATTTGTTGACAGAGTTTAGTCAGAACTAGAGTAGATGCTGTCTCGGTAGACTGAAGCAGCTCTATTGGTATGCAATCTGTTCCTGGTGATTTATTTATCCCAAGTACATGGAGTGCAGCTTCCATTTAACTCTCCAAAACTGTAGATTCATCTTCAAATACTTCTTTCTTGAATGAATCTATAATTCTTTCATATCTCTTATACTATTCTTCAGTGTACTGTTTCTATTGGCTTTTTATTCATACTTGGTTATGTATTGTGTTCCTCAGATTATGACTACATTTTACTGCTTTTCCTTCATCTTTTCTTACTATTAATTCCACTGTATTTCTTCCTAAATTTTCATTTCCTGAGTAAAACACTATCAAACAAACATGCTTCATTTATATACCACTTCATACCACCTAAGCAGTGTCTAAGCGGTTTACAACTGTTAGCTAATTTATCTAATTATCTGACTCAAAATGTCCCATTCCTGATCTATTTTAGCTACTCCCCCGAAGTACTGCAATGTTTATACATTTCCATTTCTTGTTTTACTATGTCTAGCTTTCCCTGATTCAAGCTCCTCACATTCCATGTTCCTATATGTCTTGTACAGCTTCAGACTTTCTTTCACCTCTGAGCATGTCAACAGCTGAATGTCCTTTTGGCTTCAGTCTGGTTGTGTCATTAGCCACAACTCTACTCAGAATTGTCCTCTGTTCTACCCCAGTAGCTCTTTGATTGCCACCTGACTTGGGAGTCTCATCTTCCTGCACTATGTCTTGTTTCATTTTAGATTGTCTCCCATAGGGTTTTCATGGTAAAAGATATTTGAAAGAAATTTATTGTGCCTCCTTCTGCACAGTATGAACAAGTGTTAGCTATGGTGCCACTGCCATGGTCTCTGAGAAATCCTCTGTCAGTGTCACTCACCCACCAACTGCTGCTGCTGCTGCTGCCCAGTAACTGCTTGGCATGTTTAGTCTGGCTTCTCAGCAAAAACCTGTCTCACATGGGAAATGCTACCCTAAACTGCCATCATTTTAGTCTCTTGCCTCACATGAGCATGCAATGCTACCACCATGGAAAGATAGTGTTGTGGGGGTCCTAACAAAATCCATAAATCCTTACAACGTACATATTGGCTATTGGCAAAATGCAATAGAGTGGAGTGAGGTGGAAAAGACTCACTTCCTTTCTGGGCAATTCTTTTTTAGCTTCTCTGAAGCTCTGCTTTTATGTTTGTTGCTAGGTTACCCTCACACTGGAACCTTTTCAAGGTGGGCACACAAAATCCATAAACACATTATGTGGCCACAAGCAAGACCTTTCCTCTCTGCCTTGTTGTAGAATGTTGTAGAATGGGGATGATAACAACAGTGATCCACCTCATTATGCCATCTTTTGTATTCTTGAGGAGGTTCTTATTCTTATTTATTTATTTATGGTCTGGAGTTCGATCAGAAAAATGCAAACTGTAATAATGACCATAAAACTTCAAAGTGCAGTGTAAAATGATGCAGGTCTATCAAGCATCTGACCAGTTAGTCCTTCTGTATCAAAGCAATATATTCTGATTTCCCCAAAGTTAGTTTCATTAAACTAGGAAACTTTTCTGTGGCAAATTCTTTTGTTACATGTGCAGCTGTGATAAAAACCCATATATTGATATATGTTATATGCTGTTTATGAATATATGTAATATGCTGAGAAACCACTATCTCTGTTTATTATTTATTTCTTTATTTCTTTAATTTATATCCCACTTTTCTCTCAGCACAGGATTCAAGGCAACTAGTGCATATGTGTCTTCAGATTGCCTGTTGACTTATGGCAACCCCATGAATTAGACAAAGAAAGGGCAAGGAATGCTCAAAAGAGGTTTTGCCAGTTCCTTCTTCTGAAATATAACTTGCAGCATCTGGTTTTCATTGGTGGTTTTCCATTCAGCTTACAAGTTAAAACAAAATACAGCTTAAAAACATCACAGGCTTTCCAAAGGGCTCTAGTCTGTCTTTGGTTGGACCGACTCTGAGTTTTCTGCTGGCAGGGCTCCAGTCTCCATCCTATTCATTTTATTGCCACCAGCTCCCTAGTAAACTGTGAGGTTTCCTTGGCTCCACTTTGTGGGAGAGGACATTTATTTTTATTATGGTATTTATACCCCGCCCTTCAGCCCTAAAGGCTATCAGAATGGCTTACAATTATTATTTTTAATTAGATGGCTCCCTGCCCTCAGGCTTACAATCTATAAAGACACGACACAAAGGAGAAGGGAATGGTGGTGGGGAAGGGGATCCGGTCCAGCAGTTCTTCTCTCCCTCTGAGGCCTGGACCAAGGCAGATGTATGACTAAGGAACTTTCAACCGAGTTAAGTTTGAAACAGAACATGTACAAGAAATGGAAAAAGGGGGGGAATCACAAAAAAGGAATTCAAAGAAATAGCAGGCATTTGTAGGGGTAAAGTCAGAAAAGCTAAAGCGCAGAATGAACTCAGGCTTGCTAGAGAGGTTAAGAAGAATAAAAAGGGTTTTTTTGGATATGTCCACAACAGAAGGAAGAAGAAGGAAACGGTAGGGCCACTGCGTGGAGAATATGACAAAATGCTAACAGGGGACAGAGAAAAGGCAGAATTACTCAACACCTTCTTTGCCTCAGTCTTCTCAGAAAAGGAAAAGGGAGCTCAACCTGAGGATAATGGAGCAGAGGATAGAATAGGGGAATTTCAGCACAGAATAAGTAAAGAGATAGTAGAGGAACACCTTATTAATCTAAATGAATTTAAGTCTCCGGGACCAGATGAACTCCATCCAAGGGTATTAAAAGAACTGGCAAATGTAATATCGGAGCCATTGGCAATAATCTTTGAAAACTCCTGGAAAACAGGAGAAATCCCAGCAGACTGGCGGAGGGCAGACGTTGTCCCCATCTTCAAAAAGGGAAAAAAAGAGGATCCCAACAATTATCGTCCAGTTAGTCTGACATCAATACCAGGAAAGATTCTGGAGCAGATCATTAAACAGAGAGTCTGTGGACATCTAGAAGGCAATGCCATAATCACAAAATGTCAACATGGGTTTCAGAGAAACAAGTCATGCCAGACAAATCTGATCTCTTTCTTTGATAAAATTACCAGCTTGGTAGATGAAGGGAATGCTGTGGATATAGTATATCTTGATTTCAGTAAGGCCTTTGACAAGGTTTCCCATGACATTCTTGCAAACAAGCTGGTAAAATGTGGGCTAGACAAAGGAACTGTTACATGGATCTGTAATTGGTTGACCGGCCAAACCCAAAGGGTGCTCAACAATGGCTCTTTTTCCTCCTGGAGGGAAGTGACCAGTGGGGTCCCATAGGACTCTGTCCTGGGCCCAGTGTTATTCAACATCTTTATCAATGACCTGGGTGACAGAATTGGGAGCATACTTATCAAATTTGCAGATGACACCAAATTAGGAAGAATAGCTAATACTCCAGAGGACAGGATCAACATTCAAAATGACCTGAATAGACTAGAAAGCTGGGCCAAAGCTAACAAAAAGAAATTCAACACAGAGAAGTGTAAGGTACTGCACTTAGGGCCGAAAAATGAAACGCACAGATATAGGATGGGGGACACCTGGCTGAATGAAACTACATGTGAAAGGGATCTGGGAGTCCAAGTACACCACAAGTTGAACATGAGTCAACAGTGCGATGCGGCAACTAAAAAGGCCAATGCAATTTTAGGCTGCATTAATAAAAGTATAGTGTCTAGATCAAGAGAAGTAATAGTGCCACTGTATTCTGCTCTGGTCAGGCCCCACCTGGAATATTATGTCTAGTTCTGGGCACCACAATTCAAAAAGGACATTGAGAAACTGGAGCGTGTCCAGAGGAGGGCGACTAAAATGGTGAAAGGTCTGGAAACCTTGCCCTATGAGGAACGACTCAGGGAGCTGGGGATGTTTAGCCTGGAGAAGAGAAGGTTAAGAGGTGATATGATAGCCCTGTTTAAATATTTGAAAGGATGTCATATTGAGGAGGGAGCAAGCTTGTTTTCTGCTGCTCCAGAGAACAGGACCCGGAACAATGGATGCAAGCTACAGGAAAAGAAATTCCACCTCAACATTAGGAAGAACTTCCTGACAGTAAGGACTGTTCGACAATGGAACACACTCCCTTGGAGTGTAGTGGAGTCTCCTTCCTTGGAGGTCTTTAAGCGGAGGCTAGATTGCCATCTGCTGGGGATGCTTTGATTGTGATTTCCTGCATGGCAGGGGGTTGGACTGGATGGCCCGTGCGGTCTCTTCCAACTCTATGATTCTATGATTCTATGATACTATGACTGGAAGGAGGGCTCTACTTCTTAAGGATAGGCCCGATGGCGTTGGGCCTGTCTTTTCACTCCCTCCCATTTAGGTGATCATGTCTGCCACCCTATTTCCTTATTCCAGAGATCAGCCAGGGCTTACAGAATCACCTACCAAGGCAACAGGAAACTCTATAACAGCTATCAAGAATATGTCCAGAACCATAAACCTCCTGAGATGGACCATCTTAATTTTAAGGCACCAAGTCCCAGTGAGTCTAAACCCCAACAGGTGGTGATCTATCTATTAGAACAGAACTATGGAGAGCTCCTCCAGATCACAAATAATGACCCAGACAGGCCCATGGATGACATGGAAGAGAAGAAGTCCTACTGTGCCTGACAAAGTGGCCTCAGTATAGATGTGGAAGTCTCCTAGCACAACAAACCTGGGGAGATTCCAGTACTGCTGCTGAGACAAATTCAGCCAAGGCAGGAAGGGAGACTGTTGAGCAGTAGGGTGGGCACTACACCAACTGATTCCCTACTGTGTCCTGGCTACCCACTCTCCAATACATACAGCTTAACCCAGTAGACTGTGGGATGGGACACCTGCTAGTAACTCTCCTAATGGACTGGAATGTATGAATATATCCCAGTTTAGCTCTCTTTTTAAAAATGATAGACAAGATCTCTGCTGGATCAGACTGAAGGACTATTGTTTTGGCCAAATGCCTTTGTGAAGTCCGTAAGATGGACACATACTCAACAGTACCCTTTCATTCATGTTTCCTTGCAAACTGCCCCGAATCTTGAGGGCGGCACATATAGCTGCCATATTTTGTAGCCATTGGTAACTGTGTCTTCCATGAACTTGTGTAATTCCTCTTTAAAGCTGCCCAAACGTTATACTAAGGTAGAGAATTCCATAGATGAAGTGGTACCATAGATGAAGTGGTACCTCCTTTTGTCTGTCCTGAATATTCCACCATTCAGCTTCATCAGATGTTTTCTTGTATTATGGCAGAAGGGTGGAGGACTCTCTATGTCCACATCCTCCATATCATGGCATTTTCATACAGCTATTAATGGATATATATATATATATATATATATATATATATAGCCATGATGGTTGCTGCCACACCAAAGCATTAATGCAGTTTGACTCCGCTCTAATTGCCATGGCTCCATCCTACAGAATCCTGGGAGTTGTACAACTTTGTTCTAGCACCAGAGCTCTCTGACAAAGAATATCTCATAAATATCTCACAAAATGACGTATCCCATAGCACTGAGCCATGGCAGGTAAAGTGGTGTCAAACTGCATTATTTCTGCAGTGTAGATGCAGTCCATGACTAGTAGCCATTAATAGCATTGGTAAAATGAAGGAAGGAAGGATCAATGGGTGTCAGCTGAAACACTGGAAAGTTTAACTCTTCCTCTGAATATATTTACCTGATTTAATACCTCCTAGTGAGCTAATATTTGTTTCATGAAGAGAAACAATCTGATCCCCAAGTGTCAGCCACCTCACTGTGATCACGAATGGGGGGGGGGGGCTTAGAGAAAATTATTTTCTTCTCCTGGCACTGCTTGAAACTGCTCCATATAAATGGAAAGAGAATCTTAGCTTCGCATTAGAATTTCAGAATGCTTTTAAAGTATGCAGTAATAAGGTGATTATTCTATATTAAATTCCATGGAAGAAGAATATGAGGTGAAATATGAAAACAAGCCCATTTCATCCTTAAAGCATTCTCTGGACCACTTTTCAAATGATTCCCTTCCATTAACTGAGAATTAAGAACAGAAATTACTCCCTCTTTTTATTATTTTTCTACTTACGTGCCTTCATGGCTTTCTTGATGGATGGATTAAAGCAGCCTTTTCTAATCTGAATCTCTTCTATTATTATTGGGCGGGGGGGGGGGGGAGGCGAGAGGGGAAATCATAAAAGGTATTCTCATATTTTTATTTCTTTGGTCCTGACCTTTTTCACTGACTAAGGGATATGCAAATCAGACTCGCAGCATGATCATTGGGAGAAAATGATTCTAAATGGTCCCAGGATATTCCCCCACCACCTTTCAATTCATCCTTCATGTGCTCTACTATGCCTCATGGAAATCTCTCATAATGAGTAATGAATAGCACTCTCATTCCTCATAACTCTGCACCACTTTCTAGACAAACAATGAACACAGCCGGACAGTATAAGGCAAAATGGGTTCTCAAGTACCTTCTCTACAAAAGACACAGAGACAAACAGAATATGAATTTTTAGAAACTTCTCTTTGGTTTTCTGGATTTTGTGGTGTAGTCAAGGCTGGACTTTTATCCCTGACTTTTGGATGGTAGAGTTACTTTTTTAAAATAATGGCCATTACTCATTAGGCGGTACTGATAGTAGCCTGTTGCCATTCCAAGATTTTAAATGTAAATCATTGTGCCATGGCTCCATCCTACAGAATACTGAAATTTGCATTTGTTGAAGTGCCAGCTTTCTTGGGCAAAGAAGACTAAATATCTTGCAAAATTACAAATCTCAGGATTCCATAGGATAGTGTTAGAGCAGTTAAAGTGATGTCAAACTGCATTATTTCTACAGATGCACCCCCAGTCAGGCACTCTTATTTCCCTAAGATGGCCATATCCCACCCCCATGATTACAACATCATTAGGTTATTTCCCAGCTTTTAAACAGGTTCCCTCCCACTATTAAAAAAAAAAGCTAAATGTTAACCTTCAATTAAGAGGTTTAAACTAAAATATGGTGGTATTATTGGTCCTTCCCCCCCACACACACACACACACACACACACATACTTGAGCCCACCTTCCTCTGAAAATTTCTCTCAAATTGAAATTCACTTTTGGCCTGGAAGACATTCCCCACCTTTGTCTTCCAGTGGTTGCAAGTTTTACTGGGAAATATCAGAGACTATTACATCTCTCAAACTGATGTACTAGACCCGTGGTTCTCAGACAGCGGGACAGGACCTCCAGGGGTGTGTACAAGACTTGATCAAAGGGGGTGCGAGACTTGGAGAACCTGATCCCTCCTCCTCCGCCTCCTCTTCCTAAACTTTTTATTTGTAAAAAATGACACATGCATTGAGTTGAATATTGAATTTACTTCAATAAAACTGTTCTAATTTGAATGTTATTTCCTTATAAAAAGTTAATGTAGGAATATATATGAATGTGTGAATGAAAATACTCATACTGAATAAACAAAATATACTTATTCATACACTATGTCAAGGCATGACGTCCATATGTAGATTTTTAACCAAGGGTAAAAAGTTTTAGTACTACGCTGCTAGTCAATTGAAGAATAAGACAATATTTAGCAGAGGGGAAAAAATCAAATGTAGTTTATTTTGTAACGTATATATTAGTAGTTTTAAATACTTGTGCATAATCAACACTGGTTCATCTTCCTGAGGAAAGGGAAGTAAAGATAGAGTACTTCATGGTATCAGAAGTGTGTGAGCATCTCACCAAGAGAAGGTCTTATCACACATGCTCCATGGAGGAGAGACAGGGAAAGAGAGAGATGTGAAAGAAGATGAGACCCAAGAGAACAAAGAAAGGCTAGGTCATGCAGGAAGAGAGTGAGGCCCTTATCACACTAAGTTATCCCAGGGTCAGTGTGAAGGCAATGTGAAGGCAATGCAGGGGCAATCATGGGGTTTCAAGTTTGTTTATCACACAACGCCAAACACAATCAGGAGCCATCTTAAGCACAATCGGGGGTCATTTCAGGGTCATTCCAAGGTTAGGTAAATTCAGGGAAAAAGAGGATTTACCTAACCCTGGAATGACCCTGGAATGACCCCCGATTGTGTTTAAGATGGCTCCTGATTGAAACCCCATGATTGTCCCTGCATCACCTTCACATTGACCTTAGGATAACTTCAAATTTTGCTCGTGTGATAAGGGCCTGAATGTGAACAAATGTACAAACAAAATTACCATAAACATGCTGCACCTAAACTTCTAGCAAGTAGCATGCAATCTTTTAGTACAGGCATTAAAGATGGCTATCTCCAACATGCTTACAATAAACTGTTTTTGTTGTTGTTGTGTGCCTTCACCTTGTTTTCAACTTATGGCAACCCTACCATGGGGTTTTCTTGGCAAAATTTGTTCAGAGGAGGTTTGTCATTGCCTTCCCCTGAGGCTGAGAGCATGTGACTTGCCCAAGGTCTCCCAGTGGGTTTTATGGGTAACCTGGGATTTGAACCCTGGTCTCCAGAGTCATAGTCTGATGCTCAAACCACTACGCCATGCTGGAATAGTAAATTACACACTGTAATAAATTACATGAAGTAAATTACACATAGTAAATTACAAGCTGAAAATTACAGGAAGCAAAATAGTTTGGACATGATAAATATGATATGATTGTTCCAGTTATTTTCTGGATGTATAATTTAATTTTGTTATTTGTGCTGCATCAAACCAGTAGCATGTAAATCTTTCTTTCTTTCTTTCTTGCAAGCTTTGCAGCAAAGGTGCAGCTTTAGGGAAACCCTTTGAAGCCTCTCCAAAAGATATTTCAAGCATTGCCAGTTTCATTGAAACAAAGCTTGTAATCTGCTACTTGAAAATGAGAAAGCCTGACCTTGCGCTGAATCATTCTCACAGGTAAAAAACCCCAAATGTTGATGTAATCTTTTCAGGGAAGATATCAAGCTCAAATGTGTTCATGCATGCACAAAGTTCAGGCTAGAATGGGAAAACATGTCAGAACTTATTTCAAGATGAACGTGTAAGGATTATGGCAACTGCATTGGTTATCTCTCAATTTGCAGACCATGTGAGGTTGTATGCATTGGTGTCTAACTTTACAAATGTGTAGTCCTTCTGATGGGTTTGCATGCACATAATTGGAAACATGATGCCAGCCTAAAACAAAAGATCTGACAAATTCTCTTTTTAAAAATGTAACTCCAAGAATCTCTCAGTCAACATGACCATCTACCATGCTGGGCAAGAGAATTTTTTGAATCATAACACCCAAAATTTGCCAAACTTTGGGCTATAACACTTTTCTCTGTCTCCCTTTGTTTTGGGGTGTTGTTGTCATTGACGTGTATGGGTATGGGGGTGGATATGGGATATGGGCTGCTTGATGATGTGGTGGATGCTTATGCTAATGTAATGGGAGCTCCTATTGAGGTAGTGCGGGGCAAGGGGAGGTATGGCGGTAGGAGAGTGGAGTTACAATGCAAAGGAAGGCGAGATCGATGAGTAATATCTATCTCTCCTTCCATCCACTCTCCTAACCAAAGAGATCTGAGGGTCAGTCCAGCTGTACCACAAACCCTGTTTCTGCTCCTGTGCAACGCCAGGTCTGTAAAAAACAAGACCTACATAATCTACGATCTACTGCAGGATAAGAACTGTGACCTGACGTGCATTACTGAGACCTGGCTTGGGCCTGAGAGTGAGGCAGTGTGGGCTCAGGCCCTCACAGCTGGGTACTCAGTCAAGGACCAGATCAGGTTAGGTGCGGGGGGCGGTGTTGCCATGATCTATAAGAACACCCTTTCCTTAACCAGGAACCCTGTCCGGAAAACAGACTTCATTGAGTGTATTTACCTAACCCTGAAGGCCAGAGACAGTCTGGGGATTCTGTTGGTCTACCGACCACCCCATGTGCTAACAGACTCCCTGGCCGAGCTGACACAGCTGGTCTCGGAACTGGTGTTGGAGTCCCCGAGGCTTCTTGTCCTGGGGGACCTCAACATCCCTTTCGAGGTCAGTCAAAATCCAACAGGTGCGGCTCGGGAGTTCATGTCTATCATGACTGCCATGGGCCTGTCTCAATTGGTTTCAGGGCCCACGCATTGTGCTGGTAATACCCTCGATGTCGTCTTTAGTATGGACATGGACACTCCGTGGGCAGAGATCTCTAATATCTCTGCCCTGTCATGGATGGATCATTTCCTGGTTGAGGCTCGAATCAAGGCTTCTACCTATTGCCCCCCCCCGGGGGTGGTGGACCTATTAGGATGGTCCACCTTCGAAGGCTGATGGAACCCAAAAGGTTCCAAGAAGCCCTAAAGGGATATGTGGTTGGAACTGACAGCGATTCTGTTGATGCCCTGACCAACACCTGGCATATAGATCTCTCCAGGGCTATACACAGTATCGCTCCCAAGCATCCTTTCAGGCCTGCTTCCAAAAAACAACCCTGGTACACGGAAAATCTCTGGGAGAGGAAGCGGGTTCTGCAACGACTAGAGTGCAACTGGCGAAGACATCAGCACTTAACTGACAAGGCACTCCTAGACTCTCTTTTGAAGGCCTATGGAGTGGCAATAAGTGCAGCAAAGCATTCGTTTTATGCTACATGTATTGCATCCACAGAGTCGCGTCCGGCAGAGCTGTTCAGGGTAGTGAGGGAGCTAACACATCTGCCCCCCTCCCTGAACCCTATTCTAGAGCCATCCAAAGCCTGCTGCGACAAATTTAACAACTTATTCGTGGATAAAACCTCTCGGATAAGGGCTGATCTCGACACCAGTATTTCTTCAGAATCTATAAGAGAGGTGTCCAGAGCTTCCGTGGACCCTGTTAAACTGGATCACTTTGAGTTTGTTAGTACCGAGGAAGTGGACAAAATTCTTCGAAACGTTAGGAAGACGACGTGCTCTCTCGATCCCTGTCCCTCATAGCTGGCAGCTCAGGGGGGGATGCTGTGCTAACTATGTTGCACCGCATAATTAATACATCTCTAAGTGAGGGACAGTTTCCATCTAACTGAAAATAGCAATGGTGAAACCCTTGCTTAAAAAAACCCTCCTTAGACCCCTTGATTCAGAATAATTATCGGCCTGTTTCGCTGCTGCCGTTTTTGGGGAAGGTGATCGAGAGAGCGGTCGCTTTCCAGCTTCAATCGATCTTGGATGAAACGGATTTTCTAGACCCATTTCAAACTGGCTTCCGGGCGGGCTATGGAGTTCAGACTGCCATGGTCGCCTTAGTCGATGATCTCCGTCTGGGCATGGACAGGGGAAGCGTGTCCCTGTTAGTGCTTTTGGACATCTCAGCGGCTTTTGATACCATCGACCATGGTATCCTTCTGGAATGCCTGGGGGAGTTAGGTATCAGGGGCACTGTGCTCCAGTGGTTCCGTTCCTACCTCTCGGGTAGATTCCAGATGGTGCAGCTGGGGGACGTTTGCTCCGATAAGGGGGAAATAACATCTGGTGTCCCTCAAGGAGCTATTCTGTCCCCCATGCTATTTAACATTTACATGAAACCGCTGGGAGAGATCATCTGGAGATACGGGGCGCGGGGTTATCAGTACGCTGATGACACCCAAATTTGTTTCTCTGTGTCTCCGACTGATGCAGTGACTAGGGATGGCATCTCTCCTCTAAATGCTTGCTTGGAGTCGGTAATGGGCTGGATGAGGGAAAACAAACTCAGTCTGAATCCAGAGAAAACGGAGGTACTGGTGATAGGTTCCCCGGGTCCAGGTGGTGAGATTTGCCATGCTGTTCTGAACGGGGTCACGCTCCCCTTGAAAGGACTCGGTTCGCACCTTGGAAGTGCTCCTGGACTCGTCGCTCCAACTGTCATCTCAGGTGGATGCGGCAGTCAGGAACGCTTGTTATCAGCTTCGGCTGATACGCCAGCTGCGCCCCTACCTGGACCGGAGGGACCTTGAAACTGTAGTACATGCTCTGGTAACCTCTCGATTGGATTTCTGCAAGGCACTCTACATGGGGCAACCCTTGTACCAAACCCGGAAGCTACAGCTAGTGCAAAATATGGCAGCGAGATTGGTCGCTGGTGGTTCCAGGTCAGACCACATAACACCTATTTTGAAAGACCTTCATTGGCTGCCTATTTGCTTCCGGGCTCAATACAAGGTGTTGGTTATCACCTATAAAGCCCTAAATGGCTTGGGCCCAGGGTACTTGGAGGACCACCTCTCCCCATATAATCTGCCCTGCTCACTCAGGTCAGCAGAGAAGAATCTGCTAGAGGTCCCAACTGCGCGTTATGCAAGGACCTCACTACGGGCCTTTTCCATCTCGGCCCCAAGACTATGGAATAATCTTCCAGATGAGCTCCACTCCACCACATCTTTAGATACTTTTAAAAAGAACCTTAAGATCTTTTTCTTTTCTCAAGCCTTCCCCCCATGAGATGTTAGTTTAAGTTCCACCCCCTCGGTTTGACGACCTTGTGATGTCTATGGATTTCCCCATTCAGCTGAACCTGTTGTTTTTATTGTTATTGTGATTGTTTTTAGATACTGTTTTAATTGTTTTTATCTTGATGTATTTTTCACTTAAACTTGTACGCCGCTTTGATCAAAATTGGAAAAGCAGGATATAAATAAACTATTTATTATTATTATTTATAAATGCTTGCATCTAAAAGTGTTGGGCTACTTCTTCCAGATGTATTACACTTCACTTCCCATCATCTCCAGCCAGTGATGTTGGGGGAGGCACACAGCTATGGCTTTTGATTTGTGTGCTCTGGAGGACAGAGAATTAAAACCAATAAGTTAAAAATTGTGGGAACCACATTTTGGCTAAACAATAAGGAAAAAACATAGCCGCCTGAATGATTCAATCATGGTACAGATTGCTGTAGGAGGCAGTCATCTTTCCTTTCCTGGAAATATTTAAGCAGAGGCTGTATGACCAGCTGTTAGGAAGGCTATAGTTCTTTGCTACATTGACTTCTTGTATTAAGCACAGAGCTGGATTAAATCAACTCTAAGGACCCTTTCAACTCTTTGATTTCTACAGAAGGATGAGGAGAAGTAGGACTGGTGCAAACCAGAAAACTGAAACAAACCCTAGGTTCTGAGAATAGATGAAGAGAACTAAACTAAAAACTTGAAGGTGGGCATGTCACAAGGTAGATGCTTAACCAGCAAAAATAGTTAAGAAAGAGAGAGAGAATAAAAGAGGGTGCATCTACACTGTAAAAATAATAGAGTTTGATATCACTTTAAATGCTATGGATTCCTGGGATTTGTAGTTTTACATGGTCTTTAGCCTTCCATGCCAAAGAATGTTGATACCTCACCAAACTACAAATCCCAAGATTCTGGACAAAGGAGCCATGGCAGTTAAGGTGGCATCAAACTGCATTGTTTCTACAGTATAGATGCACCCAAAGAGCCTGTTTGATACATATTTGGGAGTTTCTCTTTTAATTCTTGCTGTGAGCTATTTAGCCGCAATTTGAATATTAGGATTGAAACAATATTTTTTTAATTTGCATGTGTTGAATGGCACTCAGCTTTTATGTGACTCAGGGCGCTTTCATGCTTTTAGTTTACGGTAGTTAAATTATGTTTTTATTCATTTCCTGTTTGGCTCTCTGGAAAAGCTTTTGCTTGAAATATGTCAGGCACAATTAATGTTCCATGGGGATATATGTAATTTTTCAGCACCCTGGGCTATGTCTCTCTAAGGGTGCCATTTTGTATTATTATTATTCTTTTATTTTTTTAAAAAAAAGATATAGAAAGAAAAGATAAAGAAGAAAGATAGCAGGATGGAGCCAGATAAGAAAATAATGGAGGAATGAAGAGAAAAAGCAACAGAAAGATAAATATATACAGTGAAAAAAAGAAAGTGGGTCCTGTTTATCAAGCTGGAGTTATAGGTCAGCCTGAAAAGGCTGAAGGTTGCTGTTATTTTGATTATTATTTTTAATATATATAGTGCTATCAATGTGAATGTCACTTTACAGAAATACAAGAGAACAAACACCTGTACCAAGGGGCCTATAGCCTATAATTTGGCATAGGGAATAGGAAATGGGGTAAGAAAGGAAAGGGCTAGTAGACTGAGAAACAGGCTGTAAATCTTAATCTACAGTGTGAGTCTTCTATTTAAAGGTGTCATACATTTAAAGACATCCTTTAGAAAGAGAGATGCCGTCTCCTGCCACACACTTCATTACTATCACCTCTGATCACTGATTGGAGATTAAAAGGCTAGTAAAAGCACAGGAAAGTGTTGCATACACACAAATTCAGGGTTACAGCCTGGAAAGGTGTTGCATGGATCTGGGTTCTGATTCAGCTGATGAAGCTGTTACCTAGAAATAATTTCTGGTCTGCAGCCCAGGAAAGGGGTTTTGGAAGCTCTGTGCTCCAGATTCTGCCTATGTCTGCTCTTCTGCACCATGTTGTACTTGGCATTGTGCAGGCATGAGGGATCAGAAGGTTTCCTGTTCCTTCTTTACCTCCTACAGCTTCTCCTTTCCCTGCCCACCACTGGAATACCACTACACTTGTATTGGATGTAACTCTTTGCTAATGTTATTCTTGGTGGAACCAACAAATAATTTTAGCAGTTTTCTTCCTGCTGTGAGATAGTCTTTGAAAACTGTGCAGCAAACTGTACAGACTATTCCACTGTGGGATTCATTCTGTGCAAAATTCACATGTGATATTTTTGCATAGGCTGCCCCAAAATATTATTTCTGCATATTTTCTGTGTAGAAAATACTATTTCCTGCACATAAAATACTGGTATTTGAGAATGGGGTGGGGGGGCGGGGGGGGTGTTGCTTGTTTGTTCTTGCATAAAATGACCAAATGCAAATTTTGCATACAATGAATCCCAAATTTCAAATATATTTATCCATCAAAATTCATCTTGTCAGCTATTTTTTCATCCTTAACTTGGTCTAGGACAGTGTTCTTTGGTGGTTTCTATGTCAAAGTGGTGATGAATTCCCTGCTGGTTTTAGTCCAAAGTTTAAATAAACTATCCAAGATTCTTAATGCTGTTCCCAAAAATTTTCTTTTAAAGTTTGGATTAAAAGCTGGAGCAGATTCATCACTCCACTGACATGGAAGCCACCAGCCACTGCTAGACCAGGCTATTAAAAGGATCATCCTCTCTTGCTTATTAAAACCCTTGGTGAAGCTTTCATAGGACCCACACCAATGTCTTATGTGTATTTGGCTGATAACAGAAAGAAGGCCTTCCCTGTGATGAGCCTAAGCAATGAAACTCCTCATCAAAGAAGGTCCACCTTGCTCCCCGGCAGCTACATTTCCTATTTTATACAGTACAGTTCTCTGTTTGCCAGGGAGCTGACCTCTGCCTGAACATCCTTTATTTGACAGGTTGTCCTGTCCAATTGCTGTTCAGGGAGAAAGAACATAAAAAGAGAAAACAGGGACCTTGGTGATGCCCATTACTTGTTAGCCCCCATATAATAAAGCAAGCAAGCCAATCTCCTGATTAAAATCTGCCTCATGGTGGTGAGATGTTGCAGTGATTTGACACTGTAGTTATTCAAGATGGCTTTAAAGTTTGGTTAGAAGCATTCTTTGTGGACATGGTTATTAAGGAGATATTAATTCCAGTATCAGCAGCAAGATGGATCTAAATCCAGTTTCTGGGCAACCTGGGCAGAAGGGTGCTATATAGGGTTACCATTTCACCTCTTTTCCCCAAACATGCCCCCTTTTTAAGAATTGAGTCTTTTTTTGGGGGGGGGGGCGGATGGATTTTTTAAAAGTCCAAGGCTGTTCACCTCCTGCCCATTGGTGCTGCCACCTGATTGCCACCTTGCTCCATTGTGAGCTCTGCTAGGAAAAGGGATGGAGGACAGCCTGGTGGAGTGCTCAGAGAGACAGGAGAGGAGAAGGGGTTGGTGAGATGGCGTGTAGAGCAGATGAGACAGTTGTTAGAAGAGGTGAGGAAGGGGGGAAGGGAAGACAAAATATTTAGGGAGTTTAGGGAAATTAGCAATTATCAAAGTTTATATAGTAGGGGTATTTAAAGTGAGAGTCATCATAGCAATTGGAGGTTTAAAGTAATCAGTCCAGAAATGTGTTCCTTTTTTATTTTCCAAATACGATAACCCCAATGTAGCTCATGTTTGGTTTCTGGGCAATGCAATATCATCTGGCCAGGCTTGTGCACTTGTCCCTCAGGACTTTTCTTTTGCTTTTGTAAGTAATCCTGAAGAAGGAAGGAACTGATCAGTCCATTCCTGCTTTAACTGTTATCATCCAGCCTATGAGGGAGTTGACCAGGCAGGCCCAGCTCCATCAGGGCTAGCCTGGAAGAAGAGACTCTTCCCTTCATAACTGTCATCCTCTGGCCTGCGAGGGAGTTGACCAGGCAGGCCCAGCTCCATCAGGGCTAGCTTGGAAGAAGAGACTCCTCCCTCCATAACTGCCATCCTCCGGCCTGAGAGGGAGTTGACCAGGCAGACCCAGCTCCATCAGGGCTAGCCTGGAAGAAGAAACTCCTCCCTCCATAACTTTCATCCTCTGGCCTGCGAGGGAGTTGACCAGGCAGGCCCCCATCAGGGCTAGCCTGAAGAAGAAGAGCCCTCCCTCTGGTCCATCTGCCTTGGTCTAGGCCTGCAGAGGAGAGAAGAAGGCTGGACAAGATCCCCTCCCCCCCTCACCATTCCCTTCTCCTTTTGTGTCATGTCTTTTAGATTGTAAGCCTGAGGGCAGGGAAAGTCTATTATCTCCTCTGTTGTAAGCCGCCCGATTCCCTGTGACTGGGCGCATATAAATAAATCCTATTAGTTTAATTATTATTATTAAGACGCTGACTTTGAAAGGTGGCTACGACAAGGAATACCTTTTAGAGTATTGCAAGCAAGTCAGTGCTTCTTCCTATGCTTTACCTGGGGCATTCATCCAAAAAGACTGTAATGGACTAGACAAAGAGGAATATCTCAGATTAGTAATTTCTGGGTAAGGTGCTTCCCTCAATGGGTTGAGAGTCATGCAATTATAGATATGAGTCCAGAATCATCACAAAGTGTGATCCAGTTAGAAATCACTTGCCTATTAAGAGGGTACAAGTGGAAAAATGGAAGATGTTGAGGAATAATGGCCAAATTCACAATAATTGAATTCAATTTATAATGGAGAATGCAGAATAAATCTCCTGTCCCTGTGCTTGTCACATTACTAAAAGCAGGTCAGCAGGAGCGGTTACATACAGCACTTTAATATGAAAAAATTCAGGGATACAATTAACACAGACAGAAACTGAAGCATAATCAATAGCTGGATTTTTTCAAAGAAAAAAAGATAAATAAATTATACTGAACATTCCAGCTATAAATAGCTTTCAGCCATCCATTATGTGATTTGCTTATTCCTTCCTATTGAGTCTTAACTCTCATTGCTACATTAGAATGGTTTAGTAGCAATTGTGGCTCAGGGGGCAATTCAAACTTTAATTTTCTGTTTCCATTTTCTAGAAGATCCCTTGTTTCTCATGTGTTTCTTAGCTTCCCTGCACGTTTTAGCACATTAAATCAAGATTGTTGTGCTATTTGGGGACCTGTGTCCAAAAATTAGTTTTCTGGACAATAGAACCAATTGCCTAGAGAGGTAGTGGGGTCACCTTCTATTGTTGTGGTGTGCCTTCAAGTAATTTCTGTCTCAAGATGACTCTAAGGCGAACCTATAATGGGATTTTTTGGCATGATTTGTTCAGAGAAAGTTTGCCATCCGGCTGAGAGTATGTCACTTGCCCAAGGTCACCCAGTAGGTTTCATGGCCAAGTGGGGAATTGAACCCTGGTCTCCAGAGTCATAGTCCAGCACCCAAACACTGGTTCTCATGAATACATGGATGTAATTCTAAGTGAGTGCACTCAGGAGAAACCTTAGTCTAACAACTTTCACACTGATAAAGCTCTGTTAGTGCCTGGAAAGCACAATTCAGCTCTATCCAGAATATTTAAAGCATAACTACTTTTAAACAGCCTCTTATTTCTAATTAAACATTGGAAATAACAGCAGAAAAAGACTATAACATATTGGGAAATGGTTCCACTTCCTTGGAGCTATGGGATACATCAAGGTAGCAAATCATATGGTTTACAGGTCACATATTCCCCCACACACAGAGAGAGGGAGAGACACGGAACCATTATGTAATCTTGAGCTGTTTGGAGGGGGCTGGCCCATTTTTTGTTTTGTTTTGTTGTTTTTGGTCTTTCCCTTTAGTAAAAACTGGGAACTGCTTGTTTAACACAAGGGTTTTTCTTTATCTTTTACATATTCTATAGGCATGTTTGATTTTTGGTGGGGGGAGGGGATATGGGGGGGAAATCGAGTTTTAGAGACTATCCAGTAAGCAATAGATCCAGAGAGGGTGGCAGATTTAACCCTCCCATCTGTCAAGCTCCTCAGCTATGGACAAATACTTTGCCTTAGTACAAAGGCACATATACACACATAAGGCCACTTGCTATGTGATCCTGACATACTTTGGTACATGTACGTAAGACTCTGATGGATTCCCCTTCTTTGACAGCAAACCATTTGTGAATGACTTAAGGGTAGGAAAGTTTTGAAAGCATTTTATGACTGGAATCTTGTAACCTCTCCTGGCCTAAGACTTCCCCCAACTTGACAGAAACATGACTCACCCTTCCTCCAATCACTGGCAGATTGAATCTCCTTTTTCCTTCTCTACAAAGTAGTAATTCCCAGTACAGTTTGAAGCGAATCCTGATTCAGGCTATATGACCCTTGTTCCCACATGAACCCTTTCCAATCCTCAGTGGATTGATTCCAGTTAGGATGAAGCGGGGCAAATGCAAAAACCGTGGGGTTTTTTGATAGTAGTTTCTTTTTTTTTTTTTCATATGATCTTTATTAAATTTTGAACATATTAAAAAACAAACATATCTAGCATTTCAAAGTTACAGACTGATAATACAATTAAATATATCAGTTTCTTATTAATAAAAATAAATAGAATAGACAAAAAGAAATAATAATAATAAAGAATAAAAGAAAACAAAAGAAAAGAGACAAACAAACATACAAACAAAAGCACTTCCAAGTATCCAGAAACAAACATTGAACTTTTAAAATTGTTGATAGTAGTTTCAAAGAGGTTATTTTCCAAAGAATCAATTCTGACTCGTGTCCAATAAGTGGGAACACCACATCAGAATCGATTCTTTCTAAGAGGGGAGGGACAAATGGCAGAGGGGTGTGTACCATCCCCCCCTGAGATGTCACACACACACATACCACTGCTGCCTTTTTTTTAAAAGGGGATCAAAAATTGATAGATTCGTCAAGCAACTACATGTGAAGGCAGATAGTTGCTTGACCAATCTATCAATTTTATGATGAATTTAATAGCTGGATCAAGTGATCCAGATGTGGCAGGGGTGTTTTGGGACCCGCGGGGGTCCCCTTCCTCTATGCCATGGCTGGATCACTCAATCCGGCCATGACAGGGGTCTTTGGGGGACCCGCGGAGATTCCCCTCCCCTCTGCCATGACTGGATACTTTGATCCAGCAATGGCAGGGGCCTTTGGGGGATCTGCAGGGATCCCCCTCCTCTCTGCCTTGCCTGCATCCTCTTTGGCCTTCTCTCTGAGCCTCACACTCTCTCAGCCTCAGGGCACACATCTGTCAGCTTCGCACTCTCTCAGCTTCCAACCCTCCCCCCTCAATCTCCCAAGCTGCTTACATCACAGATGATTGACAGGGGGTTCTGGAGCAGCACTGCAAGTGGGGACAATAATCGTGCCCAAAAATAGCGATTCCACTCCAGTAAGGAAAAGACCCCCTTTCATGGTGGGAACAGGGGACTTTTTAGAATCGCTTTCTAAACCAGGGCAAGGGTGAATCAGGAAGCAATACATCCTGCCAGTGGGAGGATGAACGTTTAATTGCTTCTCAGTTTTTCCCATATTCCTTGAAACTTTCTTCCATGGCAGCTCCATTGTTTCCATGATATTTAGCAGCATCAGCCCAATTGCTCCAGGGCTGCCCCACCATCACCTCTGGATTAGGCAGGTAAATGATGTTTCCATCAGGCTTGGGGAGGTTGGACCAAGAAGTATTATTTAGTTATATTTAGTATTATTTAGTTAGTTATTATTTAGTTACATAACTAAGCATATGTAATTAAGTAGCTGATATAGGCTTCTGGCCCAACTTTATAGCAGGGGATGGGGTTTAATAATTGTAAACATGCTAGTTTGGCTTAACTATTTAAAAATATGTTGTACATGTCTTAGTTTTTGTTCCATTTCTTGGGAATCAAGCATTCGGGCATGCCTACAGATTAATGATCCCAGCATTTCATATGACTAACTATATAATTTCATCTTTCCTCTTGTTTCAAAGGTCTGTTTCAAATTCTGTCCGATGGACAATAAATGAAGGACTGAGGAGTCAAGAGTAGCCTCTCCAACCTTTTAGTAGTATTCAGTCCTTATCTAGGAACTTATGTAACTTGCTTGATCTCAAAACATTCTGAGAAAGGAGTTGGAGCACTTGTGCCATTTGTAAGAAATGCAGCTTTGATTCTACTTTTTGATTCTGAGATAGCATTGTAAATTTTGTTTGATTCTGAGATAGTGCTGGAAATTTGCATTACAACAGCTTTTGAGAAGTAAAAAGATTTCAAAAAATCTCCTGTATCATGTGTAAAATTTCTTAGGATCAAACTGTACATGATACAGGAGATCTTTTGAAATCTTTTTGAAAACCTATTTAAAAGGCAAAACACTGCTCTTAGAGATTTTCAGATGAAGCAATTCACTCAACATAGGGAGCAGTAAAGGAAGTGATCCACAAGGAATCAAGAATAACAAAATCTTGTGGGAGCATCTGCAGCACCAGGACATCATTTTGCCCATCCCTGTGTTAGATATCAAGGGAGAAACATACAAGTACTCCCATTGCATCTGTATGTTCCCCACAACACACAAGTATTGTTTATTAATCTTTCAACATTTATATGCCACCCACTAACAAAAGTGCTTGAGGCAGTTTACAAGAAAAGAGAACGTCTAGATAAAAGATAAAGCAATAAAACCATACAATCTAAGTATATATAAAAGAAACAGTGGGGAGAGAAAGATAAACCAAAGATAATAAAACTCACAGCAGCATCAGAAATGTTACAAACCTTAAACCTAAAAATGCCAGAGGATCAAGCCTCCCCCCCAAAAAACAAAGAATATAAGTTTAACCATTGAAAGCTAAAATCTCAAGAAATGAAAAGGTAGTCACCTGTAAAGGCCAGTGTGTGGCTCTCAAATGGGGTGCCCTTAAAACAGCCCTTACCATAGAATCCACCCCACTCACTATGTTTAATGAGCAGAGAGGCAGAAATGGCCTCCAAAGAAGATCTTGGAGGCCAGAAGAGTGTGTGTGTTTGTGTGTGTTTGTATAGAGAAGACAACAGTTTAAGTTGTGGTGGCCAAGATTGAACTGGCAGTAGGGTTCCCCACCATCAAATTTATTTTTGTGGCAGCAAAATAAACAAAACAAGATTTTTCTTTAAAATAAGGCCCATGTTCTAGGAGCACAATTCCACTTGTAAGTAAAACATACAGCAGAACTCCTTGCCTTAAAGGAAAAGCTGGACTCAGTTATGAGCTACCTTTGAGAAAAGGAGGAACAAACAAGGGGAAATCATAGCTCTTGGAGTTTGTCAGACATGATGTTTGTGCTAGAATTAGACATGACAAAAAACATTCAGTTCTTGCCCACAATGTTAGCTGCACATAGATGTTGCAGTAATGGAGGGCTAAAAATCATGTAGGATTGCAACTCCCAGCATCTTCCAGCATTAGCTATGCTACCTCAGGCTATAGGTTGCCCAACAACAGCTGGAAGGCTGTATGATTCACAACCCTGCTGAAATGCGTAGCAAAACATACCACATCTTCTGACCTCAGTATACCAACTGTTTCCTTGCCCATATCTAGCAGCACCAGTTAGAAGAGGAGGGCAACCTGATCATGCTAGGACATAAACTAAGGCCCTGTACAGACTGGCACTTTGTATAGACTGGTTTTGTAGGGCTGGACACCTGCACATGCCCAGCCTTACAATCAGTGTGCGGGTGGCATGATTGTGTGCGCCCATCCATATTGGGAATGCAATGATGATATGGATATCATTGTTGCACGCAAGGGCGCCAATAGCACCCGGCATGCAGTGCAAAAACAACCCACCAGGAGCGGGTTCTTTTTAGGCCTTGCGGAGGCCACAACATTTGTTTGCTGTGGCCTCTATCCGAGGCAGAAAGGGGCAGCATCTTGCCGCTCCTTTCTGCCTCTCTGTATCCCCGCTAAATTATCTGAAGATTATAAAGGGGGGGAAGTATCTTTCAGTGGTGTCTTGTTCTGTAATGTCTACAGATTTTATTTTGCCTTAAATTGCCTTTGATGAATTTAATTTCTCTTGTGTAGTATTTACATGGACATCTAATTGTCACTAATGAACGAAACAACATGGGGTTGGGTGGTGGTTGCATTTGTAATGTGAATGAGTACCTAGGCCAATATAAGTTTCATGTTCACCTTTCAAGCCACTTGGAGCAGGAACCAATTTAAGCCTGATGTGTCAAATTGGTATCTGTTTCCTGTGGATTCATTTTTTAGAAATGATTTGTGTGACTGGTCTGAAGATTACATTAAAAATGAGCCCAGGGAGAAGGGGGAGCCCTCATTTGATTAATATATATTACTGTGATGATCCAAAACAGGGAGATCTTCATCAGTTACAAGGGACTGTTAACAATTGAGCCTAGTTGTGAGTGTCCAAAATGATGGATGTATAATGTCTACAGTGACAATTAGGCACTCTTCCATACACCTGGTATCACTCTATATTTTGGGCATTGAACACACAAATGACTTATCATCTACATTCCCTTGCAATTGTGAACCATTCCTACACTTTGTGCAGTTTCACAAAGCATATTAATCACTTGATTACTGCAATAACATCAAGTGAGAACTTGCATGTGTAAATCGACCTTCACAGCTAAATAGCATGGTTGAAAGATTCATCTGAACCTCAAATGAATTTCATTTCAAGTCAGTTTGCACATTAATCAGATCTGCAATGGTACTTGTGAGATTTATACTTATGTCAATCAACCTATTGGAAGGCTGGATTGAGGGACCACGCATGTAGACACAATATCGATGTATGGATATTATGTATCATACATATATTATGAATGTACATATATTATGTAGCATGGTGCAGTGGCCTCAGAGATGGACTACAATTCTGGAAACCAGGTGTGAAACTGGAAAGGAAAAGCAAAGAGGGAGTAACTTGCAAATATGTTACTGAGTGGTTCTTGGATGAATGGGTGTGAAGCAATGCATGGAACAGCACAAACAACTGTATTGCCAATCCCAGCACAGAGAACACTGCAGAAATAATCTAGTTTAATGCCACTTTAACTGGTATGAATCGGTGCTATGGAATCCTGGAAATTGTACAGTGGCCCCTTGGTATCTGTGTAGATACCAAAATCTTTGAATGCTCAAGTCCAATTAAATACAGTAGTGTAATGAAATAATGTCCCTTCTATAAAATGGTAAAATCAAGTTTTGCTTTTTGGAATTTATGTGTGTGTGTGTGTGTGTGTGTGTGTGTGTGTTTTCAAGTCATGGATGCTTGAATCCGTGGTTAAAGAATCCATGATATGGAGGGCCAACTGTAGTTTGTTGTGGCATCACATCTCTCTGATGGAGAAGGCTAAATGACTCACAAAACTACAGTTCCCAGAATTCCAAAGCATTGAGCCATGGCAGTTAAAGTGGTCTTAAACTGGATTATTCCTGCAGTATGGATGCAGCCTTAATTGACTGAAAGGCAAGGTCTGGCATAGCTCAGGTTGAATATTGTTATATGGTTGGAACTAAGTACTGGAACTTGTTAAAGCATCTACTATTATACAGAATATAATGAACAACATGATTTCACTTGTTAATTCGTTAACTCTGATTCAGACCCTGACACAAGAGGTAGTCTCACACTTATTAATTAATTTCTATAGCACATTTGTCCACATTAAGATCATTTGGATCTTACCCAAATCCAGGAAGGGATTCTGAAGGGGGACCTTAGGGCAGGATGAGAGTACAGGCAGTCACACTCTTTCAGCGTCAGACGATGGAAGGCAGTAGCAAAAACACCTCTGAACAAATCTTGCCAAGAAAATCCCATGATAGGTTCACCATAGGAATGGCAAATTGGAAATGATCTGAAGGCACACAACAATAACATATTAAAGGGAGAAGAGTATATGTTTCTGAAATACTTTTTTATGAAGGAAAAATTATTTCATGCTCTGCTTTATAAATAATTACTACAAAGCAACAATATGAAAAAAAGATAATCAGTTACTTTGCTGCCAATTATAATCAAACCACTGGGAAGTAGAGAAACTGGAAATGTTAGGAAATCTTGGGTTACTACAATTTACAATCAAATGTGGGAGTAGGACATGCAAACCCATAAGAAAACTGTGGGTGAAGGCTCCAGCTTAGTCATAGAGTTAGAGTTGGAAAGTAACGTTTTTCCACCACACCTCACCCAGTTCCTCAGTCAGTATAACTGGCCATGCTGTCAGGAGAATTCTAGAAGCTGCAGTCCATAAAAGACAACAGTAGTGCTATGAGTAACAGAAAAACAAGCTGGATCCAGATTCAGTGAGATCCATAATGTCTGCAGCAGAAAGGCTTTTCACTGCCCTCTCCATGCTGTTTGTATCTGGTTTGTCAAATGTCATCCAAATAAAAGAAGCCACCTCTATGGAGACAGTGTTTTGTAATACAGGGCTGCTGTTCAAGACTGTCTTCAGGAAGCTAGAGTTCATTTTTCACAGCAACAGAGAGATTTGGATTTCATTGGCAAGACAATGACACTCATTCTGGAGTGACCTGCTTGTGACATAACTGGTTCATGTTGCTTCATGATATATGAACACAGCCCTCTTTTGTTGGGAGATGTGAACACTTATTCATAATGAGACTCTTTGGAATATGGTCAATATTATTATTTGGTCCGAGCTCCTTAAAGAAGTTGTGTGTATTACATCCAGTATCAAAGGGAACATATTTATTTTGGCTATATAGTATAATCACTGAAGTAGAATTGCTGGGATCAAGAAAAATGTGGAAGCATTTCCATGTGTGTGTCACTTGCTAGATTAGCAACTTCAGATATAAATTAGGTGCAAATAGAATCCCATATCCAGATGGACACCATCTTTTTGTTTTGCACTGCTTTTGCGGGATGCTTACTGGTATATGAATCCCTGTCCATAGTCTGAGGAAACCAGACATATAAGCAGAACACAGAAAAGTTCATTTGGGAAATGTAATTCCCAGGATCCCCCAGCCAGCATGGACAACATCTCTGCTGGCTGATGGATTCTGGGAGCTGTATTCCAAAAGGGAGAACTTTTTATGCTCTGACCATATTTAAATCTCTATGTGTCTAGAGCTGGGGCAGGGCAAATACTTCTCAGCTGCCTTTTATAAGGTATTTATTTCATACCAAGGAGCCCTGGTGGCGCAGTGGTTAAATGCCTGTACTGCAGCCATTTACTCAAAATCACAAGGTTGCAAGTTCAAGACCAGCAAAAGGGCCCAAGCTCGACTCAGGCTTGTATCCTTCTGAGGTCGCTAAAATGAGTACCCAGATTGTTGGGGCAAATTAGCTTACTTGCTAATTAGCTTACTTGCTGTTCACCGCTATGATCTTTGGAATAGCGGTATATAAATAAAACAAATTATTATTATTATTATTATTATTATTATTATTATTATTATTACTACTACTACTACTACTACTACTGCTACCATGAATGTGCTGCCTACCTTACACCCACAGCATAGGTCAAGATCCATATTCAGTTCAGCAAATAGTTATATGTGTATGTCACTTAAATCTTCCAAGAAAAAAGGAAAAGAGTCGTAAATCAAGGAAAGAATCACTAGGAAAGAAAACCCAGAAATTGTATCTTCTGTAAACCAATTATAACAAGCATCCAAGAATGTAAATCAGCACACAATAAATTCTGCCAAGGATATTACTCTTCACATGGATTTTCTTTTGAAGGGGAAGGGAGAATGGTAATTTTAATAAACAAAATTGTGCTTTATACACAAAGCTATTATAAGAAAGATTTATACTATTACAGGTCACAATATACAGTGGAAGGCATATATCTAGGCCAGTCTGTTGCCATGGTTTGTGATGGAAATGGTTTGTTGATCAATTTTGCATAAAAAATTGCAAAGTCTGCAGATGGGGAAATTATGATTGGAAGAGGCCTTAATGTTCTACCAGCTCTGCTCACAGATAGATTCTTCATCAGAAATAGAGATTAAAGTTTAAGCCAAAGATCAAAACAAGCTATACTTTATCTCATGAGTCAGAATTTCTCTCTTCACATTTCTGTGACATATGCAGCAGGATTGATTGCGTCCTAAATTCATTGTTTACAGGGCTAATAAATCCAGATGTTCCAGCCTCACCCAAAGCAACACATTCTATGGTGATTCATAATGTTCTAAATTAAAACAGAGTAGGCATAATTCAGGGAAAGATCAGCATATTTGTCCCACTGATTTCATAAATGACTTAAACCTCTGCATACCTCTCTCCCACTGAAATGAATGGCTGTTAAAAGTGCTATTCAGCTAAAGTTTTTGCATGTTTATTCAGAAGTAAATCTCAATGAGTTCAGTGAAATTTATATGCCCAACTAGGTATTTCGTGATTATTTTCTAATTTTGGCCAATTGTTTTAGATTATTCCTGAGGCTGAAATAGCCTCAGGAAGGTAGACCTTCCAAAAACGGTAAAGGGACAGGCCTGAGTAAACTGCTGAACTTTTATGGATGTATCCATAGCTCATCCAAGACAAGTTGTCCCTGTATAAATGTAGTGCTCTATTCTGCATTAAGAAGAATGAGCAAAGATTATAAAAACAAAAGGATATTATATGTTTGTTTTTACCTAAATGAAAAAGAAATATAATTTACCAAGCAGCTTAAGGCTCAGCTATGGTAGCTAGATGTACATCATATGTATCCTACTGCTATGTATTCTATCTCATAGAAGCCAGAACTTGAATATTCTCTCTTTTTATTAGTGAAACAAATTAGTGTTTGTTTGTCGAATCCTCTTCTCTGAAGCTCATTTAAGTTTCTGCCGTAATGCGGATTTCTAGCAAAAAAATTAAGGCAAGATTGGTGTCTCTCATATTAACTAAATTTAGCTAGAAAAGCATGCTGTAACCGAACAATGATTTTATAAGTGAATAAATATTACTTTCTCCCACCTGAAAATTTGATTTTTTTTTTTTTTTTTAGGGTTACATTCCCTCCAACTACTAGGTAATGTCCCACAGTTTCAACTGTATTATCTATTTTTCTTACCTAGCGCATCGCCTAAAATCAAGAGTCCTTTTCTTGATATAAAAACTATCCACTTAATCTTGACTTTTGCTTTCTGGGATGTAGTTCTTTACTAATTTTCTTTTCATTGGAAGCAATGAGTAATTTTAGCATTTTTATCCCCACATTAAATAAATCTTAGAAAATCACGCAGTTTTCGAACAGTTAGCAATTCACATGTGGTTGTTTTGCATGGAAAATAGTGTGCTGTTTTCAATGCAAATCAACCATGTGCAAAATTTATTCAGACTAAGCCCACAATTACAGCTCTGCTACTACAGGAAATAGCATTTTCTGCACCAAAATATTATGTACAGAAAATGCTGCTCCCTTTGTACAAAATATTATTTTTCTGCAGTAAACAACCATGCGTGAATTTTGTACTGAATAAATCCTGAACTGTAGATTCTTATCAATCCAGGATTCCTCTTGTCAGGATTTCTCAACATTCAGACAACATGTTTCTTTCAACCACTTTTCAAATATTTTCCAATATTATTTCCATCCCTACTGCCTACCAACAAACCTGCGTATGTTAAGAATGTATATGCAAGTAAAAGTCAAATTTTGTTTTCAGACAACTAATCTGTTTTCAGACAACTAACAGTCTAGGGTGAATCCTAGGGGAAGCTTGAAACTTCCATGGCAGCTATATACTGTTTAATCATCTCCATTTCTTTTAAAATTATGAACAAATGCTTCCTACTACAAAGCTTTAACATTCGTTCTTTCCCCTTTCCTTCCTGTATCTCACTTCTGCTTTGTTGAGTAAGAGTTCTTGAGAACTCAAAAGGCTTCTTGTGACATTTTGGTTAGCTCTAATAAAGACATTCCCTCTCTGTGGATTGTAGATCTTCTTTTTCATGGACCAACACTGCTTCAACTGCTTTCAATTTGTCTTTATGTGTCACTCTGCCAGTCTATCTATCTTCTACATTTTACCACAAGAACTACAAAGTAGAGTGCAAGGAAGATAAAAATATAAGTGGGAGCTGCAACAATATGAGGCAATATGAAATTGTTCCTTGCTAATATACTCCATTTCTTATTGCCCTTCTCATTTGATTTTCCATTTCCTTTTTTCTCCAATGGTCAGCCTACACTCAATAGTCACTGAACCCACTTAGAGGCTCTCCAGACTGCCCCTTTCCTTCCCAACCTCATGCTGCAGCCTCAATCCGACCTTTGGAGGGTGTCATAGCCACGGCAGCACAACTGTATGGCACCCCTTCAGCGCTGCATCATCTGGATGTCACACACCACCTGGAGCAGCACACAGCATCATGGCACCCTGAGAGTGGAGTCAGGACATGCATTGTCAGGACGATGCACCCTGAGTCCGCACACAGGCCAGCCTTTTGGGCCGGACTGTATAGGGCAGTGATGGAGAACCTTTTACAGACCGAGTGCCCAAACTGCAACCCGGACCCCACTTATTTATTGCAAAGTGCCATGTCCCTCTGGCTTTCTAGTAAGAAACTCTGGCAAACTCTGTGCTAGGGCAATAGCATGTGTGCCCACAGAGAGGGCTCTGAGTGCCACCTCTGGCACGCATGCCATAGGTTTGCCATCACTAGGGCCTGAGTCTGTATTTTGGTGGCTTCTCCCACTTCCAGCTTTTTCCTTTCCTAAATTTCCTAAATTTCTTCTCTTAGATATTTGGTTACCATTGGAAACCTTGAGGTCCACTTGCATTTTTATATTCTTTTCAAGCTGCATTGTGTATGTTGTGATAAACAGTTGGAGGACATCAAGACAGATAGAGACAAACAAAAAGAAGAAATAGTGCTGGATAGTCAGAAAGAAAATAACTCTATAAGAATTAATGCAACAATAAATAAACTAAAGGAAAACAAAATGCCAGGTCCAGATGGACTAACAGCTAAATTTTACAAAACCTTAAAAGAAATACTATTAATTCCCCTATTTGAAGTAATTCAGGAAATAGATCAAGGAAAATTCCAGCAACCTGGGAAAAATCATTTACTACCTTAATACTTAAAGAAAATAAAGAACCGGAGCTAACAATTACAGACCTATTACCTTGTTAAATCAAGATTATATAATTTATGCTTCCATTCTTGCAGAAAGACTAAAAAAAATATTATCTGTATGGATCAATAGAGACCAGGCAGGCTTCTTGCCGGGTAGAAATTTAAAAAACAATGTAAGAACAGTTTTGGGTATCCTTGATTATTGTGAAAAAAATAAGAAATGTAAAGTGGAAATGATTTTTCTAGACTTAGAAAAAGCATTCGATAAGATAAACTAGGACTTTATGAAGGCAGTAATTGAAGAAAGAGGAATAGAAGGTAGATTTTTAAACTGGATACAAATGATATACAGAAGCCAAAGTTCACAAATATTAGTTAATGGGGAAAGAACAAGATCTTGCAACATTAATAAAGGAACATGGCAAGGATGCCCCTTATCCCCTCTGTTGTTCATTATGTTAATTTAAATCTTGATTAGGAAAATAAGAAACAATAATCTAGTGCAAGGAGTTAAAATCAACAACCAGGTGTTTAAGATTCGAGCTTTTGCAGATGACCTTGTGATCTTCCTGGAAAATCCAACAAATAATATTGCAAGACTACAAGAAATCCTAGATCAATTTGGGGATGCAAAGTAAACAATAATAAAAGTGGGATTTTAACCCAAAATCTATCTGGACACAAAAAAGAAGATCTAGGGGAAAAGACAGACATAAAAATAATAAACAAGATCAAATACCTAGGTATTATAATCACAGGGGAAAATTCTGACATACAAAAATAACTACATCAAAACATGGAATATAATTTTAAAAGATTTTAAAAACTGGAGCAACCAGCAGTTATCCCTCCTTGGCAGAATTGCATCTATAAAGGTGAACGTACTACCAAAAATGTTGTTCTTATTCCAGTCATTGCCCATGTTGCTAAATAAACAACTATTTAACCTATGGAAGAAGGATATGCAAAGATTTATATGGCAGAGAAAAAGACCACGCATTAAAATGACAGCTATGTACGACCGTAAAGAAAAAGGAGGCCTAGGACTTCCTAATTTAGAATATTATTTTTATGCCTGCGCATTGATTTGGATAAAAGATTGGATATTATTAAAAGAAAAAAAGAATCTTAAGAGCTAGAAAGTTGTAACCTCTCAAAAGGCTGGCATTCATATCTATGTTACAAGAATTTCAAAGAAAAGAAAGAATATAAAGATCATTTCATTAGGAAACCACTACTGAGAGTGTGGTATAAATATAAAAACATTTCTATAATAAACTCCCCAGATGGTTTTCAGTGCAGGAGGTGCTCCACAATAAATTAGAAAAGACTTTTAAAAAGTCATGGACAGCTATGGAATAGAGAGTGAAGTAAAGTTATTTGATAAAATTGTGAAGGAAGGAAAATAAGGCATGATATCCAAATTATATAAAGTATTGATAGATATAGAAATAAAAGAAGAAATGATAAAAACCAATATGGTAAACTGGATGCAAGATTTTGGTAGAACTATTCCATTAGCCCATTGGGAAAAATCTTGGCAACTCACCCATAGATTCTCGAAATGTAACAATCTAAAAGAAAATTATTTAAAGGGTTTTTTTTTAGGTGGTACCTTATCCTGCCGAATTAGCAAAAATTAAAAGGTTAAAAGAAAATAGGACTGGAGCACGGCTTTGGTGCGGCTTTTGGACTCTAAGGACACATGCATCATTGAAATACCATACCTCCAAAGTGACTCGAAGCAGCTTTATTTTGGCCTGTCTGTAACAGGCCTATGTTTCCTTTTACTTATTTGTTTTTGTTTGTTTGTTCCGTTTCTACAATTCTCATATTTGCAAATGTTAAATAAGCAAATAATTAAAAAAAAAAAAGAAAATATGCAAACCACAATCTGGCTATGCTTTGTCTTTAAAAAAATGTTTATTGATTTTTAACTATGACAATTTAATACAGTGGTCCCTTCTTTTACGCGTGGAATCCGTTATGGACCCCCACCCCGCATAAAAGAAATTCCGCATATGCTTGAGCCCCATTAGAAGTAATGGGGCTTATGCTCACAGCAGCGGGGCGGCACATGCACACCACGCATGCATGTGCCATTACTCCTTCCGGTGCAAAACGCCACTTCTTCCATTTCTGTTTTCAGTGCATGCGTATGCTGAAAGCAGCATATGATGCAGGCGTACTGCATACAGTTGGGCCTCCATATACACTGACTCTTTATCCATGGTTTTAATCATCCACAGCTTGACAAGCTCCTTCTCCTGAGCGCCATTTTCGGAGGGACAGCAGGGAGGTCCAAAAATGGCAAGGAGAAGGCGGAACAGGCACACATGTGTCTATTCCGCCTTCTCCCTTCCCCCGCGCCAGTCGGAATGGCATCGCGTGCCACCCGTGGCATTGTACCATAGGTTCACAATCACAGTACTATGCCATTATATTTAATGGGACTTGAGCATCCATGGATTTTTGTACCCATAGTGGGGTCCTGGAACCAAATCCTAGTGGGTGCCAAGGGCCCAGTGTACTTATACGACCCATGTGCAAATTGTAATTTCTTATATGACCCATGGATAAGTCAAGGGTCAAACTTAGGGGCATACAGTCAGCCCTTCTTATACACTGATTTTTTATTCATGAATTCAAGCATCCATGGTTTGAAAATGTTCCAAAAAAAAAGTATAAATATCAAATATCACACCTTGATTTTCCATTTTTTTTATAAAGGACACCATTTTGCTATGTCATTATATTTAATGGGACTTGAGCATCTATGGATTTTGTTATCCACAGGGGATCTTGGAACCAAATCCCAGTGTATAACAAGGGTCCACTGTATAACAAATCATGGAAAGCACAAAGAAAAGCAAAATGATGTCAAAGAACTTCCAGAATTCAGGTAGGCATAACTGTTGGTGTTCACCCTAAAGGCTGGATAAGGATGGAACCATAATAAATCATGGCTGTGTGAGCTAAGCAACCTGGAGTTAAGAAAATGCTCACACACACAAAAAAAGATGAAAAGGCAAAGCAAAGAAAATGGTGATTTCATAAGCAGTGATTATACCCTTTAACTTTAAGGTGATGACTTTGCCCGATTTTAATCCAGAAAAGCCGACAAACTTACACAAATGTCTTATTTAGATCTTTCAAAGCCCAATTTCTCTCACCACTCCTTTGAGCGGAAGCACCAAAGAGCTGCAACTACCACTATTTTCCTGCCCAGGCATTCAAAAAGGTCAGAAGCAGCCCCATGGCACAGAGAGTCGAGGAGGGTCAGTGCTTCTTTTAGGTTATCCCTGGATGGACTAAGCTTTCATCTTTCACCACTCTACTCATAGAAGACGATAGTTCCTTTTTTTTAAGAGTTAAAGTATAATACTTACATTGACCCATGGATATTTTTGGGCCAATTTTTGAATTAAATTTCTAGATTTATACATGAGTTTATACAGTAAAGCTTAGACCAGTAACTTTTTGCTTTCTTACAAGTCCACCACATATGAAAGGAGGAGCTCCTCTTATCTTGCCATTGCCAACATTGGCTTGAAACATTCCTAGACAATTTAGACAACTAGATACCAGCTATACATCATCTGATACAGATTTTCCTTTAAATTACTGCTCAAAGTAAAATTTATATATCTTTGGGCCACATTTTCCCATATATATATTTGAATATTATGCCCAACATTTTGGGCGCACCTTATCTTTTACAAGTTCATCTTATGTCTCTTATTTCAAAAGCCATTTGTAAACTTTTTGACTATGTTCACGTAGTTTTTAATTATGTTCACACAACTCTAAATAAAATTCATGTTCTCCAACCTCTAATGCTGCATTTCACTCATCTTGACTAAGTCTGTCCTTAAGTTGCTTATAAGGAAATAAATTAATTGGCTTTCTTAAGAAACATGCCTCTCGATTTAAACTTCTATCTGTCTTGTTCAAAGTACAAAAGATCCTTATAAAACAACATATCTCTAAGCCGGGCTGTGAGGTGGCTAATATTACAATAGGAAAAGATGTCCTATAGCCATCCTACCTTCATTGTGATAAATTTAAAGTGCATACTAAATTTAAAAATCATTGTATTAGAAAGGCTCTTCAATAAATTTGGTATCAAAATTATCAAAGACATTTTCTAGAGCCAGAATGGTGTAGTAGTTTGAATGTTGGACAACAGTTCTGGAGACCAGGGTCCAATTCCCCACTAGGCCATGGAAACCCACTGGCTGGCCTTGGATAAGCCACATACTCTCAGCCCTAGAAAACCCCATGATGCTTTCCCTTAGGGCCACCTTAGGTTGGAAATGACTTGAAGGCATACAACAAACAAGATGTTTTAATTAGATGGCCGCACCTACATTGTTTCCTTCTTGTGTCATGATGGTGCCGGTCTTGTTTTGGCAGCAAGAATGGATCTTTTCCATTTCTCCCTCAATTATGTAGTCTATGTGATTTCTATATTGGCCATCATGTGATGCCCATGTACGCAGTCACTTCTTTGGTTTCCATCTGGGATGCTCCTCCATTTCATTTTGTACAACTGAAGGAGGCAGAAAACAAAGCAGTTTGCTAATTTATTTATAAATTTCTGTTCATTAATCACTTCAGTAAATATATATTTTCAGTGATTAACAGCATCCTTCTGCGATCAGAACAAACTTATTGGAAGTTCTGTTTGCTTTTAAATTGTGCATGCGTTTGTGTGAGTGTGTGTCTCTGTGTTTAAAGTACAGGTTTTGTAGTTAGGATTCTTCTAACATAATTTAGGGTAACTCTAGGCTTGCAAAATCAGGAATCAATTTTCATATAGCACCTTGATTCTCTTGCTGTATCAGTTTCCATGGAGCTGAGCTGTAGATGTGAACAACGAATTGTAGGAAGAGAATGATGGTCTAATATGAACATTCTTTATTCATGTGAGTCGATGGCTTTTGCTGTGGAGATGTGATGCCTAGATCCCCTCCTCACTTCCTTTGTTTTCTTTTTTTTAACTGAAGGAAAGATAATATGGCCAACACCATATTATTTTGAAGGCTTCTGAGGAGATGTCAACAAGAAAAAATGAAAATGTCAAAAAATGGGTTGATATACTGTATTACTTACAGGCTGTTTGGCTGAGGGAAAACTGACCAAATGATTTACCGAAAGCATTTACAGGACAGTCTTTAGATTACAGGGAGGATGAAAAATAAATGAAAATCTATTTTGTGTTTACTGTAGTGCAGCCATTTAAGAGTGGCAGGAGGGAAGCATTGGAGGTTGACAGATCATGTATAGAGTCTGACTTGCGTATTTCTTTTAATATAGATCTCTCTCTGTGCATTTGCATGTTAAATAGTTATCTGACAGGGAGATAGAATAGATGAATGAAGTCAAACGTCAATATTGTCATTGGGAACCAGTAGCAGCAGGTAACTCTGATGTTACTGGGGCAATGAATTTTCTCTGAGTTTTCATATGACTTTTAAAGGAGCTATTGAAAGGGCTGAACTCTATCCTTAAAATAGGTCCAGACACCTGGTTAGTTCCTTTAAAGGTCATCCCCAAACCTGGAGCAGAATCACTGCTCCACTAAAATTGGAACCACAAACCACCACTGATAACCTGGTAAAATAAATTCTCTTTCACTGTTGATGGGTCATCCTGCATAAACAATTAAAGATGCTGAAACTTATTTTCTATGTTATTTACTGATTTCCAATTATACAGGGTTCATGAATTTTCTTTCAACAAAGAACAGCCGGCGGACTCCCCAGTAAGGACTCCGTCAGTAAGCCCAGCATGTTTTGCTGGGGCCAAAAAATAATCTGATTGGCTGGCTGAGGGGCTGGGGAGGAACTTCCTGTTTTGGCCGCTCTAGGCGGCTCGGAGGACCTCTCTATGGTCCTGGTTTCCTGTCCTCCAGAGAGCTGATTGGTCGGCTGCCCTGGAGGGGAGGAGTGTGCTCCCGGCCCCTCCCTCTTTGCAGTGGCCTATATAAGGCCTTGTTGCCCGGCGTTCGGGGACATTTTTGCTCGGCTCCCCACCCTCCCTTCCTAGGGTTGGTGTGTTTTTTGAGGGGTGGCAGCATAGGCCATGATCTTCTGAGAGTGGTTTCCAGGGCTATGGAGCACTGGAGAGGGAGTCCTTTGGACCCGGGTATATTGAGGGCATACGTTATGGCCATTGCGGGAGCCATTACATTATTATGTTACCCGGTGACTAGGGGCTTGAGGGATAAGAGGCAATCAGAACTCCTCATAGCTGCGAGACTGCGTTCCCTAGCCCATAGGTCATCCCGAAATTGCGGTCATTGATCAACCGGGGTGTTGTTCGATTTTACAGATCATGACCTCATGCTTTGGGCCAACCCTACACTGTTTTAATGTTGAGTTAATAAAGTTGTGGCCATTCCTCCAACTATGGTGTTGTGTTTATTGAGGCAGCGCCCCTCCTAGGCAACCAAATAAATAAATACCAGCATGGTTTATGGAGTACAACTGGACAACTCTTAGAACAACCTATTCCTATCTATTCCACTACAGTTTTCTTACCTGACCAGAAACATTCCTTGAATCTTCATACAATGTTTTGGGCAAGTGGCACCTACCACTTCCAATTCTCATTGATATGGTTGTTAGAAGCATTGTGATGAACAAAGTCTTCTCTCTAGCTTTCTTGTTTCTGTTGTTGATTTTTGGGTCAACAAATGTCATGGAGTTTTGCTCCTCAAAACAAAGCTGCCAGAATGACTACCATTGTTTGTGTGTACGTGGCAGCCAAAACACACCCAGTGGCATGGACCAATGCTATACACATGTGATCCACCTATTCCCACATTCCCACACTCAGTAAACCTTACCAAATAAAATGAGCTGCATGGCTACCAAAAAAAGCGTTCTCAGTGGTCACACTCTAGCAGCGCAGTAGCCTCTGACAACAGACCACCAGATGCCTTTGCCCGTGATGTTTTGGGTTTGATTTTAAGCTGAAAACATTATTCACCTGGCATTTTATATTATTATTTTGCAATGTATTGTTGAATACTTGTGCTGCTAAACTGGTCTCTTTTTTTTTCTCTGCCAGTTTTATTTTTAAATTCTGTGCAATACATTTTGAATGATGAAGACATCAAAATAGTCAAAGGCCTTCTCTACCTTATCTCAGTCATAAATCAAAATGGAGACTGTGGTCAAGAAATCATAAGACTAGAACTTTGAAAAGCAGCTATGAAAGAACTAGATAAGATCTTCAAGTGTAAAGATACATCATCCAATACAAAAGTCATCATCATCTATGTCATAGTCCTTTTTTTATTTATACCTGAAAGCTGGACAGTAAAGAAAGCTAATGGGGGGGGGGGGGACAACTCATTCAAAATGTGATGCTGGGGAATAGTTCTATGAATATGACAGAATGCCAAAGTGACCAATAAATAAGTATAGAGCAAATCAAGGTTAAACTCTCTTTGGAAGCCAAAATGACTAAACTGAGGCTCCCATACTTTGGCCATATCATGAGAGAATATGACTCATTAGAAAAGACTACTGTATAATGCTTGGTAAATTAAAAGGTAGTAGGAAAAGAGGAAAATCACATTAAGGGGTGATAGATTCAATTAGGCAAACCACAGACTGGTGTTTGCAAGATCTGAGCAGAGCTGTTAATGTTAGCACGTCATGGAGGTCTCTCATTCATAGCATTGCTGTAATTTGATGCTGACTTGATGAGAATTAACAACAATAGTTTTGATCTTGCCATTTTGTTGTTCTTTTTTCTGTGAGCTTCTCATAGAACATATGATGTTCTCCATATCTGGTGTCAGCCACAGCCATCCTCTCCAAGCACAGTGAATGCCTTGCCAGTAAGGAAAGATGGAAGGAACACAGTGGGACCAGGAACAAGGACAGAGCTGAATGCTCTTCCATGTCTTTCCCTCCACTCACTACCTGGGAGGAAATAGGCTTCTAGGGAGGGGATGCCTGTAACTCAGTGTTCAAGTTGGGAAGGTGAGGGAAGACATCACATGTGACAGAACTGTACTGCTCCACAGTGAAGAATGAAAGTTGTAGGAGCCCCATCCTACATCCAGTCTGGTAACTCAATACGGGAATTAATAGTTTTCCATGCTCTTCTCTCAGCCAACATTATATTGCTGGCTCCTTTGGACCCAACAGGCATGAGAAGTGTGATTGAATATCACACTGCTAATTGTATTTTTCAGGTTAGGGTTGGGGAAACTTGCTCCACCCTAGATGTTGCTGGATTCAGATTCCCATCAAGTCCAGCCAGCCTGGACAATGGTAAAATGTAACATGATCAGGAGTTCAACAGCTTCTAGAGAACTGCAGGTTTCCTCTCCCATGTTTCAGGTGATGGCTGCAATACTGGTGAATATTATTAAAACTTTTGTCCTGATTCCTATGAGTAATTCCACTGTGAATGGACCCATTGAATCAAAGGGATTTACATGTTTACTGAGTTACCAATCAACAATGGATTAAATAGGTCTACTCTAGTTGAGACTAACAGGATTCAGGCCTAGATGTTGTAGTGTTAGAAATTATTATTATTATTATTATTATTATTATTATTATTAGAGGAGCAAGCTTGTTTTCTGCTGCTCCAGAGACTAGGACCCAGAGCAATGGATGCAAGCTCCAGGAAAAGAGATTCCACCCAACTCTACGATTCTATGATTCTATGATTCTATGATTCTATGATTCTATAATACATTGAATACTAAATGTAAATAATATTAAAATGCTAAAATTATTATTACTAGTAAAATGATAATTACTGTATAATCAGATAGCTCCTGCTTGATTATCAGGAACTGCATGTTTCTCATCATTCTTTGGATATAATTTTCAGTTCCAAGATATCCCTCAGGTCAATGATTTCCTTACTCTTTTTTGCATTTGGATTATGTTTTTCTTTAGAAAGGAAACCCATAAGATAAAGTAATAAAATTATGAACAGCATAGAAAAAATTGACAAAAGTAATGCCACTCTTTCTCGCTCCTGGAAGTAAGGTTTTCCCAACTGATTGGCAGTCAGAAGAGCTTTTCCTCAATTAAAGGATACTTTATGGAGTTCACTGCCATGAAATTTTGTGCTGGTTGCTTGACTTTAAAAGTTTGGAACAGTTACTTTTCAAGGATGGACTACACAGCATAGAATCACCACCACCACAGCCAAGAATATATCACAGCATACATGCATACATACACTACATTATTAAATAAAAATTGCTAGGTTGTACAGGTAAATAATAGGGAAAAGATGCAGTTGTGGTGTCCTGCTGGTTGGTCATTACTGGAAACATAACTTGGAAAGTTACTTTATGCAATATAGTTCCCAGAATGCTGGGAGCTATAGTCCAGGCAAGGAACTTTTCCAAATTCAGATTGGAAACAGGTTGCTAAACTAGCTTGTGTCTTGATCTGATCTTGCAGGGTTCTTCTGATTTTTGATGAGCAGATGCTACTAAGTAGTCTCATGTAGACTAGAAAAACATATAATTATGCAAACATTAATGTGAGCTAGGCCTAAACCAGTCACCCATCCTGCTGCAGAAATCATTTTCTCTACCTTGCAACCTTTTGAAAAGCATTGCACGGCTGGCCTAGTTTTAATCTCTTACTGCTTTTGCAATGTGTACTTGTTCTGAATGTGTTCACATCCTGGACATTTCCCACACAGCCAGATGGACCTTCCATCTGCTCACTTGTTTAATAGTTAGCTTTTCTTCCTAACCTTTCCTTGCATCACACCCAGTTTTAAGTGGTTGTTGTTTTTAAGTAACCCATCTACCATGGTTCTTGTTTTCCCATTAAACATAGGTTGGCTTGTTCTTCATATCTGGATTGCCTCACCATCAAATTATTGTGAGCTATAGAGAATGAAACCAACAAACCCTGATTTTTGTGCCAATGCAAGTTGCTTTCACACCTCCTCATAACAATGTACATTTTTCCATTGAAGAATACCTTTTGGTCAAGATGAGTTACACTTTCATTGTCTAAGGGCCACTGGGAAAATACATTCTTTGTTGTTGTCCCACAGTGATTCACTTTTTCACTTTCCCCCTGCTGCATATACAGGTTTAGGTAGACATATAGCACAATTAGGATTATTTATTTATCTGTTTAATATCCCGCCTTTTTCCCAGCACAGGAGTCATGGTGGTGTACAGCATTTAAATGCACAATATAATTCTAAAAAAGTCTAATACAAAAGTTTAAACACAATTAAACTAACTTTGATTTTTAAAACAGCATTAAAAACAGCATTTAAAACATAATAAAATATAAACAGTACAGATTTACTGTACAGTAAGCCCTTGGTATCTGCTGAGGTTTGGTTCCAGGACCCACCGTGTTTTCCAAAATTTGTGGATGTTCAAGTCCCCTTATATACAATGGCATAGTAAAATGGTATCCCTTATATAAAATAGCAAAATCAAGGTTTGCTTTTTGGAATTTATATATTTTTTTAATATTTTCAAGCCATGGATAACTGAATTTATGGATAAAGCATCTGTGGATATGGAGGGCTAACTCTCCTATAGTATTATAACTAAAGTATCACTTAGCAGATTTCCATGGCCAAGCAGGGTTTTGTAGCCTGGTGTCCCAGAGTCTCAATCCAACTTTCAAACCACTTCATGATCCTGGCTCCATAGTGGGTATGGGGACAATTTTGTCATGCTTCCCCCCCCCCCAATTGGAAACAATAGGTATAGGTAGGCCTTTTTAAAATTAAGACATCAACTTGAGTTCACTTTCTGTTTGAACAAATGTTTGATGAGGAAAAATGTGACGAAATTGTCCCTCGCATCCCTTACGATCATGTATCTGGGCGCCAAAAAAGATTTTTGTAAAATGTGAGGTACTAAAGGTTTTTAAATGGCCTTGAAGGTGTATTTTTCCCTGCAAGAACTTAAACTATACACAAATAATGAAATCAGCAATCAAAAAATATGTAGATTAACTGTTAAATGTTAATCACAAGTGCAAGGATATAGGTATAGCACTTCCTTTTCTTTTCAGAACCCAACAAAATTAAGATCGTTCTCCTCACGCTTTTCCTGTCATTTTTATGAGCTTTTTTATTTTTCCAACCTGTTTTCTTGCTTGCTTGAATTCTTTAGAAGGTATGTAGGGGAAATGCACAATTCTGGGCTTAAAACTTTGTTTTAAGACAGATGTAGACTAGTTGGAGAAGGTTAAGAGTAGGGCCACAAGGATGGTAAGAGGTATGAAGAATAAAACATATGAGAAAATATTGAAGGAATTGCTCATGTTCAGCCTAGTGAAAAGAAGACTGAGGGGCGAAGAAAGATGTGGGCTTTCTTTCTCTGGATGTCTCCAACAGAGGCTGGACAGCTACCGTATTTGCTGGGAATACTCTAGCCCCTTCCAACTCTATGGTTCAGATTCCTTTGATTATTTTTTTATGTAATCTTCCACAGAGCAAAACTGCCCCCATCACTTATCATTTCTAGTAACATTCTTCCATCCTCCTTCCACTGCATGTGGAAGACCTGATATGCAACTGGCTTTTTCAGGACTCTCAAGACTATACAGCCAACACTAAACATGGTGAGAACATGCTTTGAATAATCATCTGGTTAAACTCAGAAATTTATCCAGTAAACAAACATAGCTTACATTTAGCAATAAAATTACTAAGATATCAAGAAACACTACTGTATAATTCCACAGAGAAGAGACAGTGAGTTCTCAGTTAGGGTAAGGATGAAATAGGCCTGAATGGGGCAAAACCTGGAAACAAATTTGTTCAGTTTGTTACAACTCTCTCTGCTGTATGAGTGTGTGTGTGTGTGCATGTGTATACACACCTATCAAAACACATCATGCTCTAAGAGTAGGAAATGGGTGGCTAACTACCAGAAAATGATTGATTTTTCCACCAATGTTATTGCTTAGCTGTGGTACAGTCAGTAACCTGGTGCAGGAATCAATATAGCTATTACCAGTTGTTGACTACCGTTTGCAAAAGCAATAATCACCTTTAAAATATTTTGTGACAGCCTCAGCAATCATTCAGTTTGTTAACATGTTAAAGCTCTGAGTGAGCTCATCCTTAAAATGCCAAAGAATAATAATAATCAGAACACCATGAGGCTGCTTTATCTCATTTTTGCTTCCTCAGAAAGAACTTCTTTGTTACTAGTAGTCTACTATACTAAGTAGAACTGACAAGGACCTACAGAAAGAAAAACAGTGGATCCATTCCAGTCTTGTTATCAATTTATATGTTTATTCGAATGTGTAGCTTCTTTCCTTCCCAAATTCAGGATGGGTAAAGGAGGTCTAAAAACCTTCCTACATCCTATTGCTAGACCCAACTAGACTGAGCCATTAAACCAATGGGAACTAGGTACATGAACAATTACATAAGTTCTATTGATTCTATTAATTAGTTCTCATTGGGACTAACAATTGCGTTTTTATTCTGGCAGTCTTTTAGGAATTGACTGCAATGGACATTTAACTGTGTGCTGTCTTCCTGGTTTTTATATTTTGTTTGTAATAGACTTTTAAATAGTTATAATTCAATAGGTTGTTTTACAGTATTTTAAAATAACTTCTGTATGTTTTTACTTATGTTCTTGTACATGTTTTAACATTTATTTTTCTGAATACCTCTTGTAAGCTGCCTTGAAGCTCAATATTGGAGAAAAAGACCAGCACAAAGTGCCGCCTGTGGGCAGAGTCTGGGCTCAGAGTCCTGATGACACTTGCCCTAACTCCACCCAAATGATGTGTGCCATTATGACACGCCTCTGGTGCTATGTCCAAATGATGCAGTGCCGAAGAGGTGCCATAGAGTCACACCACTGCAGCTATGGCACCCCTTGGCTTTTTGTGGCTCTTTTTTGCACCCTTCAGAGGCTAGATTGGGGCTTTGGTGTGAGGTTGCCGTGGCCCCAATCTGGCCGGGAAATGGACGGCCTCCTGTCGCACCTTAGAGGCAATCTGTACAGCCCCTTAGTTACATAGGCATACCTAAATAAAGTCTTATAGCCCAACTCACCCAGTCCACCTTAAGAAACATCAGCAAGCACATCAGACAAAGACCATCTGTTCATTTACCGATTAGGGTACAAAGAGGATGATGTTTCCATCTCCCTCATCACTGATCGAGGATGTGATAAGTGTGTGTATGTGTGTGTGCACGGGATGTTGCTTCTCATTGTCACAGCCTCATTCACTGTGGGGAGGAGGCTGGGATGCCATCCTCTTTGCAACTGTCAACTGGACAGACCTCATTTGCCCAATCTGGCTGTTGGCTGTTCAGGTGGACTGCAGGGCATTTACGTAATCTTACAACAACATTACATAATCTTACTAAACACAGAGCAGGTATGGAGTCCTAACTCTAATTTGTAACTGCAATACTGAATACCAGGCAATAACAATAAGCCAATGTTGATCTGCTTTCCATACTATATTCATTGGATAGATGATCAGTTTATGACCTTGAATGTATCTTTTGTTGGATTTGCATGCCAGAGGGTCCTGTTTCAAAATAGCCATGAACAGTTTAATCGAGCCTAGAGTCACAGGGCTGAAGTACAGAGACTTTTTGACTAGCCTTCACTTACCACAAGAGTAGTTGTGAGCTTAAATGCAATCCTCACTATAGTTATGAGGAAAGATTACTTTTTACAGTACCTGTATTTTTTTTAAACTATCCCTGTTGTAATGCAAAGTGTTCGGGATTTACTCTTAAATATGTAATGAAAACCCATTGTGTTTACAAAAGACCTGCTCTTGGTGGACTGGGAAACCAAGCCCTTATTTGCACTGCAGAAATAATCCAGTTTGCTACCGTTTTAACTGCCATGACTCAGTGCTGCCAAATTTCCTCCTCCTACACAACCATTCAAGGTACAAGAGCCTAAGAAAACTCTACAGAATTCATAGGGTCACCATAAGTCAATAAACAATGTGAAGGCCATAAACATAGACACACACACACATACACACACACACACACACACACGGTTGAACTGGAGTTGAGGAAATTTGTACTGATGCATTAAAACAAGATTTTTTTAAAAAAAAAACCTGATCTAATCATAAGGAAACACAAATGCACATTCTGCAGCTGCCTTTAAATAAAACAAGAAATAGCCATGCTGTGATATCTTATCATGAAATCCCTACTTCATATGTCCTTTAGCCAATAAGATTAGTAGTTCTCTGCTTTCTGCTTTCTGATAATACTTTCCCTATTGGCTTGCTTGCCAGAGGGTCTGTCAATATTTGAAAGGCAACATGCTACTGAATCTCCATTGCCAGTGGGTTTCACAGAACAAGAAAAATATTAGTGCTAGCACTACTGCATCAACGTCGCATTGTTTTTTTGAAATAAAAAATGCTAATGTTAAAATGTTGAGGACATTTTATAAAATTATTTCTTTAATTATTTTATTTAGTAATTATTTAGTTTAGTACTTAAAACAACTAAAATGGAGAGTAACAAATTAAAGTTGCAAGGAACATTGATTGTTATGCAATCAAAAATAACATTACTGGCATTTAAATATGAAAGTGGCAAGTTCTAAAATCATTGTTGAAATGTTTAAAGCACTCTGACCAATTCTGAGTAACAAATTGTTCCCAGACTCCAAGCATCTGTCTGGTTAATGCTGGAAGCAAGATGGATTTTTTGATCAGGTCCATTAGGTTTCTTATGTTCTGATGCATGTTTCAGATGGGTCTGGTCTCACAAAGCAGCAACAGTAAAATAATCTGGAGCTGTATCTACACTGCAGAATTAATTCAGTTTGACACCACTTTAACTACCACGGCTCAATGCTATGGAATTCTGAGATATGTAGTTTTATTAGATAATTAGCATTCTCTGACAGAAACCTCTGGGGCCACAACAAACTACAAATCCCAGGATTCCGTAGAATGGAGTCATGACAGTTAAAATGATGTCAAACTGCATTGATTCTACAGTGTGAAAGCAACCTGGGATCCTACAGGGTGCAACGCTCAACAGATTGTTACATGAGCAGTTCTACTCTCTCCATGGTCATACAAGAAAAGGAAGGGGTAGATGCTGGTGGTGGCAAAAGGAGGATGAGAGAGGTGCCCATTATGCCTTGAAGGAGGCTGTGGTGAACCTTCTCCTGAAGAGGATTTCCCTGGACCCAGAGGTATGTGATCACTAATATCCCACCTTTGGGGAAAGTGCTTGAATGTGTAATGGCTGGGCAGCTTCAGATGTTCTTGGAGGAAACAGATCATCTGGACCCATTTCAGTCTGGTTTCAAGTCAGGATACCAAGACTGTCCTGGTTGCTCTGACTGAGGATCTACGTCAGGGAAAAGTCAAGAGGGAGTGCAACCCTGTTGATCCTCCTGAATCTCTCAGTGGCTTTTGACACTATTGATCATGTTGTCTTACTGGACTACCTCTGGTGGAAGGGAGTAGGAGGCACTGTTTTACAGTGGTCCTACTCCTATCTGCAAAGTCAGTTCCAGAGAGTAGCACTTCCACTCCTACTCAGCTCCATGGCCATTATGCTTTGGGGTCAATCATGTCTAATTTCGCAGCTGCTGGGAAAGGTCATTAGGACTTTTGGGGTTAGGTGCCATCAGTATTTCGATGATATTCAACTCTACTTCTCCTTGTAATAAGAGTCACCTGGGGCAGTGGAAGTGTTGGAACAGTGCCTGGATGCTGTAATGGGCTAGATGAATAAATTGAGGTTGAATCCTAATAAGACAGAGGCTCTATGGACTGGTAGTCCTTGAGTATGAGAATTGGGTAGGTTGCCTGCCCTGGATGGGATTGCACTGTCCTTGAAGGTAGTCTGGGAGTACTCCTAGATCCATGATTGGCACTTGAAGCCCAGACAGACTCAGTGGCTCAGAGTCCTTGGGGCTAGCTTTGATTGGGATGCCAGCCACACCTTTTCCTGGACAGGTATAACTTAGCCATAGTAGCCCATGCACTGGTAACTTGTCAATTAGACTACTGCAATGCACTCTATGTGGCACTACCCTTGAAGACAACTTGGAAACTACAGCTAGTGCAAAATTCAGCAACTACACTGCTTACTGGAATTCCATTCAGATATCATATAATCTCTATTCTGAAGCAATTTCACTGGCTGCCAATATATTTCCATTCAGAATTCGAGGTGCTGGCAATAACATTTAAAGCCCTAAACAACTTGGGAGCCTCAGTAATTGAGGGAGTACCTCTCTATATATCTACAGAGCACCTCTATATATGTCTGCCTTGGAGAATTGAGATCTATTGCATATCCCTCCTCTGTGTCCCATTAGTAGGGGAAATACATTGTGAGAGGACATGGGAGAGGGCCTTTTCTGTGGTGGCACCCCAGTTATGAAATTCCCTTCCCCTGGAGGAATTGATGCCAACACTGGAATCACTTTTGGACCAAGTTAAAACCTGTCTTTTTTATTAAAGCCTTCAGGCCAAACTGATTTTATCCAGGCTGCACATGTTTTATGGTTAAAATAATAATAAATTTTATTTCTATACCGCCCTTCTATATAATCAGGGCGGTGTACAACATTATAAAACATCAACAGAAAAGCAATCATTACAATTACATTAAAATTTACAACTACATTAAAACAATCAACATTAAAACAGCTTGCCACTGCTGACGGGGGGGGGGGGGGGGAACTAATTGGGGCCTGTGTCAGGGAATGCTGATTTGAACAGGTTGTTGTTGTTACTATTGTTGTTGTTGTTGTTGTTGTTACTATTATTAACCTTTATTTATAAAGTGCTGTGAATTTACACAGCACTGTACATACAATCTTTTTAATTGGACGGTTCCCTGCCCTCAGGCTTACAATCTAAAAAGACACGAGACAAAAGGAGAAGGGAGTGGTGGTGGGGAAGGGGCCTCTCTAGTAGGATAATACATATAAAATACATAGCAATACAGGAAATGATTCAATAAAACAGACAACAAAAGAACATCAAATAGCAGGTGACAGTTATGCAATGCCTGGGAACGCTTATCTGAACAGGATGGTCTTCAACTCCGTTTTGAAGCTGATTAAAGAAGTGGTGGCTCTTGTTCGTGGGGGAAACCATATGTTTTCTTTATTCTCCATCTTTGTGTTTGTTTGGGGAAACCAGCTGTGTGCTTGCACGGAGGCAGGCAAAAGTGATGCAAGTGGAGCCAGGCCATGAGGTCCAGCTCCTTGCATCCGAGAACTCAACAAGGACTGCAAATCCCATCACTGTGTGAGTAGCTAGGAAATGTATTAGCTAGTGCGTTTAGGTTTTGTTATGTTTATCTAATAGCTTGCCTGAAATGAATACTTTGTAACTATACTTTCTGTACCTGCAAGGCAAGGAGGCTTTGCATGAATGATATCTTCCTATCCTATTCTATTTCTTTAAAATAAATATCTTTCTTTAAAAGTATCTGCTGTCTCTCTCTGCTCCTGTACATGCGTCTTAGCTCAGTTACTGATTGTTTTAAGTTAGCAAGGAAGGAAACTAGACATCCCTAGCAAGTCTCAGTGTGTGCTTAGGGAAATATAGTTCATTGAATTTCACTGAGTGGTGGCAGCGAGATACAGGATCTCAAGGGGTCTCATTCAGCTCAGTAGGGAGTGGGAATAGAGACCTAGGAGATCCTAGAAGGGAAGTTTAAGGGACTCCCTGGGAGTAAGAGCCACGACAGAGGGGCTGTGTGTGCTGCTTGGCTCCAAGGGATCACCGCGGTTATTCATGATTGTTTTAATCGGTTGTAAATTGTCTATTTTTAAATAATATATTATGAAACAATATACATGTAAATAGATTTAGGCTGTGTGTATGGTATTGCAATTTAAGGGTATAATTTTGATTTTGCTAGTTGTTTATGTCACAACTATTGCCATTACATCCAATGATAGACAGGAATTGCTATTTATGAGTAACATTAGTACAAGAAACATTACTAAGGATTCTGTATGTTGTAGAATGGGAGAAGGTCAATGGCAGGGTGTGTGTGTGACACCATGAGTTACAATACTGGATGTGCAGAGGTATTACTAGGGGGTTGCGGGGAATGCAGAGTGCACAAGGTGTCACACTAAGGGGGGGTGACACTACTGCTTCCTGAAAATCTATCTTTTGGCAGACATGGGCTGTGGCATTCATCTGTGTCCCTTTAAAATGCTGCAGAGACACAGTGATTGAGGTGAGGCTCTGTGGGAGGGAAAAGGAGGAGCTCACATTTTTCATTTTTAATTTAAATTTTTTAAAAAAAATAATTGGTCTTTTAAAATTTTCTTTAAAAAACATTACATCTTGCCAAATGTTCACTTTAACCACATGAAACAATGTACATGTAAATACATTTAGGCTGTGCATATGATATTGCAGTTTAAAGGTATAATTTTAATTTTGCTAGTTGTTTATGTCACAACTATTGCTATTACATTCAATAACATACAGTCAGCTCTTCTTATCCACAGATTTTTTATCCATGGTGTAGTATGAGAGAAGGTCAATTGGGGGGGAGGGGTGACACCATGAGTTATAACACTGGATGACACCAGCCCTAGTGGCTTGACCATATGTGTCCCAGCTTTCATCTGTGAAATGTTACAGGGTATGCTCTATCACTGCACTGGGCAATGTAGGATCTTGGTTATAAAATGTAGACACATTTAGTCATATATCTAATCTGGCCTTTAATGAGAAATCTCTAACTAGCTTTCAAGAAACTTTTGCATCCCACCCCAACGCTGGAGGCTTGAAAGATATTCCCATATAAAATAATCATTGCAAATGTACCTTTAAAAAAAGTCAAGAGTTCTTTGCTGAAAGTTGCACCTCTGCCTCAGTTTAAAAGGAGCTCTGAGTGTAAAGTGTTTTAAATGGATTTAAAACAGGTGGAGAGCCTTGTTGTTGTGATATAAGGGGTGTTGATGAATTTTCTCCACCCCCTTCATATATTCCCATCCCAGCTGGGGTAGCTTGGTTTCAGCAATACTTTTAGTCTCGGCTTTGTGTTGTTATGTTGTCTGCATAATATATGCTTATTATCCCAACCTGTGAATGCAGATGACAGATAACAAAAGGCATTATTACAGTAAGGCCTAACGTCTTGCTGGTTTTTATATTCTTGCTAAACGCAGTAAAACATATGCTCACAAGGATTTTAACTGCTGCTTCCCTAATAGGCAAAGCTATGAATGAAATTACATTTATGACACAGCTGTAATAGACATTTTAATAATGCCTGTTCGTCCATCTCAGCTGTCAACAGAGTAGATGTGATCATTCATTGTTGAGGATTGAGAGAAATGCAATCAGCTTAGCATTGGTAGGAGGAATGTTTGTGCACACAGTGTGTATGTGTGTATACAGTGTTATCCAGATTTTGCTCTTAAATGATCTTTCAACAATATGCCATTGAAGGGTTTTGACTTGCATATTTATTTCCTTTTTTCTCCAAGGAGCATTATTCTGAACCCTGCCTATTTCCGTAACCACCTTCGTCAAGCTGCTGTTTTCCGGTGCTTAGAGAGATATTCTGAAGCCGCTAGGTAAGTATGAGCCTTCTTTATCCATACAACACTGTTTCTTCATTTTATCAGATGTCCCCTGGAAAAGCTAAGGATGGTGATTGAAGTGACTGGCTTGTTTTAGAATCAGTAAGTCATCACCATTCCTCCACCCTCATTGCAACACCTGCCATTTCCCACTTTATTCATTTCTCTCAATGAATAAACAGGCACTTCATCACTAATCTCCCACAGCACGGAAAATAATAACAGCAATAGACACAGGAAATGTTTAATTAACACTACAAAGGACTGTTGTTGGTATGCGTGAGCTTAACAATAGGCCAATGCTGATGGAACTCAGTATGCGATTCAATGGCAGTTTGTGGCTTCCATGTCATTTGGATAGTGAATTTTTAAAAACCTTTAACTATTTGCAGAAAAAAATGTTCTCAGTGACAGACATTATCTAATATTATTATGAAATGTTATGGAACATGAAGCACATGGACCAAAAAGATTTAAAAAATGGCAAAAAAGAAGGCAGGGAGAAGATGTCATCAAGAGATGATCAAAATAAACATGGCTGTTGGGGAAAGGATGCTAGACTATATTGAGTCCATAAGGATGGTAGTGTAGATGAGCTCGTCTTAATTTCTGCGTAATCTTAGAATTGCTGAAGCTCAGCAATCCCATAGCACTGTTTTACCAATGTCAACTAATGGAAATTTTGCAGAGGAGTTTCTAAATTGGGTTTGTTTGGATAGTGGGAGATGGATGAAGTATTAGGAGAGGGTCTGACAGAAAGGCTAATGATTTTTTTTTCCAAATGAGATAGAGTCCCAGGAAAGCTTCTGAAGAAACTGCAGTGAGGAGTTATGCTAGAATTATAGGAGGAATAACATGCCCATAAATAGGGAATGTTAAGGTTAATGTGATGGCTGTAAATCTTTAATGAACCAACACTGGTGTCCAGAAATATCTGCCTTTGAAATTAAGAGTCAAGGTCTATTCTTAGATATACAAGTGGATATGCTCATAAATTTACAGATGGATTCTTTTGTGTGCAACACCTTCCCTTTGTCTGTTTTTTCTTCCTTCTCTCACACTCCCCTACTCATACAATATTCATATCCACATCCACCATGAATATACTCTTGCACACACATACTCGGCCAACATTTTAACAGTGCTACTTCTTGCTTTCTCTGTTGAAATATTCCTACCTCCAATATAAAATAGTTTCTTCTGTCCTAGGGCCATGCATTGGCAGTGTTAGACTTTCTGAATAGCTAAAATGTTCATAGACATCTATTTCTTGCCAACTGAGGACAGCAATGCAAGGGAAAGGGGCTGTATCTTGCTGGAAGGGGAGGCAAACCCTGGGAATTCCCTGTAGAACACTGAAATGTGTATGTATGCATACAGGCATGCTAACACTTTCCTGAATCTTTTCAAAAGGGCCACTAGGGCTAAAGCAAGAGTGGACAAAAGTGGTAGACTGTAGGACAATATTGGCTGACTAGAAAATCTGAAAGGGGCACACACCACACCACACCTCCATTGCAAAAAGAAAACCCTTTTTGTTGCCCCCAAATGTCCTCTAGAGCAGGGGTTCCCAACCTGGGGGTCGCGACCCCTTTGGGGGTCGTGCGACCCTTTCTGGGGGGTCACCAGGTTGGGAATTCCCCCCCTGCCTCCCCCTCCCCTTCTCCCCGCGGGTGCCGGTGCTGGAGCAGGCATCGCGCGGGGAGAAGGGGAAGGGGCGGAGCTCCCTCCTTTATTATTATTATTATTATTATTAACCTTTATTTATAAATTTACACAGCGCTGTACATACAATCTTTTTAATTGGATGGTTCCCTGCCCTCAGGCTTACAATCTAAAAAGACACTGCGAGTGCCCGCGCTGGTACAGGCACGCACAAGGAGGAAGGGAATGGAGGAGGGGCCACCACCTCCTCCTCTCCCTGCCTTCCCGCGGGTGCAAGCACCCATGGGGAAGGAAGGGAATGGAGGATGGGCCACCTCCTGCTCTCCCTGCCTTCACCCGGGTCCACCCGGGTGCAGGCACCCACGGGGGAGGCAGGGAATGGGGCAGGGGTCCCTCCTTCTCTACCTGCCTTTGCGTGGGTGCAGGCACCCACGAGGGAGGCAGGGAATGGGGGTTGGGGTCCCTCCTCCTCTTTCTCTCTTCCCCCAGGTGCAGGCACCCTGGGGGAGGGCAGGGAATGGGGGGAGGGGTCCCTCCTCCTCTCTGCCTTCCCCCAGGTGCAGGCACCCATGGGGGAGGCAGGGAATGGGGACGGGGTCCCTCCTCCTCTCCCGCCTTCTCCCGGGTGCAGGCACCCAGGGGAGCAGGGAATGGGGGCGGGGGTCCTCCTCCTTTTTCCTCCCTTCCGTGGCTGCCAGACAGCCGCGGGGAGGAAGGCACGGTGGGGGCTGCCTCCTCTTCTCCCCGCGGTTGCCAGGCAACCACGGGGAGAGGAGATGGGGCTACAAGCCCCAGAGGCCTTTGGGTGGAAAGTCCCGCCCCTTCTCCCCTGGTGGCCTCCCTAATTGGTTGGGAAGCTGGGAAGGGGCAGGACTTTCTGCAGCAAAGCCTGCTGGAGCTTGTATGCAGCCGAAAAATCCCGCCCCTTCCTGGCCTCCCAACCTATCAGGGGGGCCACAGGTGGGACTTTCATCCCCAATGGGGGTCGCGGCCCAACAAAGTTGGGAAGCCACTGCTCTAGAGCCTGGAGGGGTATTTTTGTAGACCACACCCTGACACATTGAGACCCAGGAGAGGTCTTCTTAAAACAAAAAGCAGTTTTAAGTTTTAAAGAGGTATTTTCTGGGCTAAAATGGCCCAGGGAGATCCAAATCATGAGTATTGGGAACCAAATTCTTTTTGAAAAATATTGTGGCCTGAACTGTTGTGAGCTGAGGGCCAACAAAGGCAGACATGGAAGGCACACGGGGGTCCATGGTCTGCACATTGCCCATCCCTGGGCTGGAGAACACTTGCTCCTTTAAAAAAAAAAAGACAGTTGAAGTAAAAAGCAAAGCTGTGAGATTACTTGTTGAAATGGTTAGATAACATGAGTAACTGACACAATGCGCTGGCATTATGTGAGAGAGCGAGAGAGAAAAGCCCCTTCTAGGGTTTGTTAATTTGATTTTGCTCTGAAGGTTCCCTAACAGAAGACCCAAGTGTGTTGTGTCAAATAGAGAAACATGTCTAGCATAGACCTTCAAAAGCATCCATAATATAGAGTAAAACTATTGCCCTTTAGAAATGTTTTATTGTGAACCTTATAAGAAGTTTATGGAGAAGCTCAAAATTATCAGTGGTTGACTCTGAAAGTCTTCATCCTATCATTCATTGACATGGTCCTGTCTATTGCTGCTTTCCATTGTAGCTTCCAATGCAGTTAGAAATGCTTGCAAACATAGATTTTGTTCTTTGCAGAGCATGGAATGGTTTCTATTGGACCACAGCTTCTCTTTATCCTCCAGCTAATATGGCCAGTGGCCAAGCTAGCTTGGGATTGTGGGTCCAAAAAGGAAAACTTTCCCAAGATTGGACCTTGTGTTTTCTAAGACCTGATGTGTGAAGTTTGCTGAGCCTTCTTTAAGTCATCATTAGAGACGATGCTGTACAACCTTGATATAAACCTGAAAAGTAAAGTCTTTATTTTTGGTGACATTCTTTCCCTCATGCCACAATGGATGTTTGACAAGAAGGGCTTTCAATAATATACAGAATGAATTCTTCACATAATCATTTGTTGACCATGGTCAAAGATGGGTTTTAAAAGAGTTAGACAAAATCCCTGGGGGACAGAATTTTGAGTAGACTAATAGCTTTGACATCTACAAAGGAAACTTCCATATTCCGAGTCAGTGTACCTACACATGAGCAGACATTAAGACAAACAACATGAAACAGTATCTATCTTGCGGTAAGAGTTTCACTGGTTGATATATCTAGCTCCTATCGAGGAGATAAAGGCTAGCTAGAACTTTGGTCTTATCTGGAAAGTGTTCTTACAGCCTTTAAAATGAGATCCAAAGCAATGACCCAGGGAAGAAACAGAGTGCAAAAACAGATAATTTATAAAAACATCAGCAACAAGGTTTCACACTTGTGGCCCCTGTCTAAAAACAGAAGCCCTTTGGGGTTTTTAGGAATGTTTTGACAAATATGATCTGTATCTTTCTACTGATCAGAAAAAAAATGTACACCTGTGGATTAACTATATCATTATTTGTGTATGAAAGTTTTATGGTTGCTCTTTTTGTTATCAGGACAGAACCCCTGAAATTAGACAGAAGGAAAGGCTAAACATTTTTAGAGCAGCAAAATCATTCTGGAAGTACTTTGAACTGCATTGAAATGAGTTGTGCCTGCTCCTCTATAGGATTGAGCTCTAACCGAGAAAAAGAAGGAAAAAAAGAAAAGAAATCATCAATTTACACCAGAACTGATTGGCTTGGATACATGCAGTCATCAAGAAGCATCCCATACATTCCCAGGATATTATTAATTCAAGAATGCTTTTCTTTTCATTAATGCACTTAATGCGTGGATGATCTGTCAAGCTTCATGTGTTTCATGATACTTTTTTTTTAAAAAAATGGTAACTGAACACTTCAGCACTGGACTAAGTCTCTCTTGAGAGTGTGCCTATCTGTTATTTCAGCTACAATGAAGCATCTACTGTTTAAAGGAGATTTGCCCCTTTGTTCTTGCATTAACATCTATGTCTGGAAATTAATTCTTGCCTTCTCAAAGCCATCTCTCATGGTGTTGTGTTACACTACCAGAGGTGCAGCTATCTCACACCCTTTTAACAGTCACGGCTTCATTGTACAGATTTATATTTTGCTGAGGGATTTAGAATTCTCTGCAAAAGAAACAATTTGAAGTACCTCAAAAAAAATACAAATCCCAAAATTCTGTAGGTTGGAGCGTCCTAAGAGAAAAGGTTATAGACAATTAACTCTATAGCATAGGTAAGTTCTAAAGCTGGCATCTTGGTGATTAGTCCCAAAGTAGAGTAGACCCATTCAGTCATTTAATGGTGGTGAGGCAAACCCACAGGTTAAAGTCCATTGTTTCCAATGGGTCTCTCTAATCGGACCAAAAACAATAGGATTTAAGTGGATTTAAGTGCATTTTATGAAACAGAGCCAGGCAGCGTTCTCTAGAAAATGCATCCCACAATTTTTGCATTAGTTATGTGAAAAAAATCACAATCTCCTTTCATTGGGTTGCTCTGAACCCTACCTGTATTTTATTTCCATCCTTTTGTATACCAGCTGTGAGATTTGGAGGGGAGGGGAAATTTATGTGTATTTGAGCGTGATTAATGATTTGAGCATCGGGACTAGGACCAATATCCCTTCCTTTTTGGTCCACGTGGGAAACCAATGATACTGCATAGACACTGTTAAAAATATTTCTAAATTGTATTGAAAATGTTCAGATGTAGGCAAAATGGTTAAATAAGGTTTAAAATGGTTTCCTGTTGCAGGCAAGAAAGCCTAGGCCTGGAAGAGCAAGTCTTCAACGGAAATGTGCTGAGACATAATATCAAAACAAAGATTATGTATGCTCCTGGAGCCATGGGACTTCATGGGAAAAGAAAGAGGTGTCCACTTGGTGGGAATGTGATCTTTAGAGGAGAAAACAAAAAATATTGTCAAACACATTCAAGTTCTAGCATTGACTTGAAAGAGTATAGATGTATAGTAAGCTGCTTGTAAAAGTGTAAATAGCAAAAAAAAGTCAATAAAACCTCATTGAGTGAAATCTGTGTGGAGTTATTTGATACTGAGTACGAGAAGATGCATCTGTTCAAGTTTACCAGTCCCAAACCACGGTAACAAGAGACATCAACCACATCACAAAGATTTTTTTCTCTAACAAGTGGTAGCAGAGGATGGTTGCTGAGATGGTTGCCAGGAGGTTTGCCTGAGATGGTTCCAGGGTGGTTGCCAAGCTGGTGCTGAGATGGTCTTCTGGAGGGTCTGCTTTGCTGATGTTCCTGTTCACTGAGAGTCTGCGTGGAGTTTTCTTCCAGCTGAAGTTTGATCTGTGTTGTTCATCTTCCTGTGCGGAGGCAAATGGAGAATAACAGTGTTTTTGACAATTTGCTGGGATCTTGGCTGTTTTGCCGTTTGCTTTAAGTCATGGAGGCGGAAGCAAGATTCCCAAGCTAAACAAACACAACAATTAACAGCTGGGCTGTTTACACAAGCACTGTTGGTCGTGAGGGTCTTGGCGTGGTGGAAAACAAGGTCCTACTGATGCTACACGTGCTGATGATTCGAAAGGCACGAGCTACAATTTGCTCACTGTTGAGCTAACAGATTAATCATGTGAGGCTTAAAGACTAGTGCTAAAGCAAGTCGGACACTTTGAAGAATGTGCATGAAAAATAGCATGCCTGTCATAGGATGCTCTGTTCAAAAAGGTATAGCCTGAAAGAGCAAAGCAATCAGGATCTGAGAAGCATTAGAGAAAATGCATGACCTGTTGCACAAAGCAGCTGAGAGGTGTCACCTTGCCTGAGGAGCAAAAGGCGTACTCTTGCTTGGGAGTTTGTCCAAAGACTTTGAGCAAATTGCATAACTTCCAAGGGATGGCTGAAGACCAGATGATGCTGAGTTGTGTCGGCGCGGTCTTGGAAGAGAGCCAGCGACGAAATCTGAAGGCCGAGAGGCAGCAAGCGACAGATACAAAAGGTCTTCAACCACGGAGGTGTGGAAGAATGCCTGCAGGAGAAAGGGCAGGTCCAACAAGTCTGTTTTTATTGATAAAGAAGCCAGGGACGTCCAAAAGAATGTTGGAAGTTTGCAGCATCGAAGAAGAAGAAGCAGGGAAAAAGTGCTAGTTCCAGGAGTGGAGCAGCAGTGTGGCTGGGGACAATGACTGCAAAGCCCATCAAGCAGCCACATGAGTTCATCTGAGATGCGGATTGGGGCTTCAAACCATATGTGTAAGACAATAAGTTCATGAAAACTAAAGGTTGTGTCAAATGTTCAGTCTGTTGCAATGGTGATGGTTCCCAGAGAGGTAAAACATATGGGTACTTACATGTTCCTAGTTTTGGGGAAAGATTTTGAAAATGTTGTGTGTTCCAAAATTGCAGAATTGTCTGTTAGTGTCTGCATTGACTACTGCTGGTTATACTTTGAAATTGAAGGGATAAAAGCATAAATAGCAAAGGGAACAAGGTAGTTACAAAAAGCAACAAAAGAAAAAACAAATTGTATTTATGCTTACAAACGAGTGTGCAAGTGTAGTAATGTGCCTTTACATGCAGAATTGTGACATTATTTTCACAGATGTTTGGTCAATAGGGTTTAAATTTGAAAAGTGGGACAGGTTTGCATGAGTTCAAAATGAATTCTGTCCTAATCATCTTGAATGTTCTGTTAGCAAGACAAGATCAATTGAGAGCTTTTCCTGTGGCCAAGCAAACAAAAATGTCACCAAGAGGACGTTGAGGTGGTGCATGCTGATTTGGCTGGGCCTTTAAACAAAAAACTGTTGGAGGGAATCAGTATTTTCATAGTAATTGTAGACAGGCACACAAGGTACTTATTGAAAGCTTGAAGGAAAAAAAGGAGGTTGCTGAAGCTTCCAAAGACTGGGTGACCAAAATAGAGCGCCAATTTGACTACAAAGTGGGTTCTTTGGTCACTGGGACCAGATTTGGTGTGGGTGTTTTTGTGTTTGTGGTGGGTTTTGTGTGGGGGGGGGTGTTGGTTTGTTTTGTTGTTGGGGTTTTGTTGTTGGTGGGGGGGTGTGTGGGTGTTTGGGGTGTGGGGTTTGTGGGGTGGTGTTGTTGGTGTGTGGGGGTGGGGGTGGGGGGGGGGGTGTGTGTCGGGGTGGGTTTGGGGGGTGGGTGGTTGGGTCTTTGGGTGTGGGGGGTGTTTTTTGGGTGTGGGGGGTGGGTTTTGTTTGGTTGGTGTTTGTGTTGGGGTTGGGCTTGGGGGGGTGGGGGGTGTGGTTTGTTGTTGTGTGTTGGGTTGGGGGGTTGGGGGGGGTGTGTGTTGGTTGGGGCGGGGGTGTTGTTGTGGGGGTTGTGTGTGTTTGTGGGGGTTGGGGTTGGGGGTGTGTGTGTGGGAGGCAAATTTTTCTCTTCTGGACCTTAAGAATTGGTTGCAGAAGCAAGAAAGGGAGCTAGGTCACAACCCCACCAATCCTGCAGTTTCCACAGGATCGATGGGGTTAGCAGAGAGACGTATTGGTGTTTTTTGAAGCAGCTGCAAGACTGTATTTACTGGATTAATGTGTCTGAAAAGTTTTGGGGTTGAAGTGTTTAATGGCTAACCCTAAGCAAATCGGGTGTGGAATTCATCTGTAAAGGCCAAACACCCTTATTCCAGATGCTACATGGTAGACCCCCAACATTTAATTACCTTGCGGGGTTGTTTGGGGCAATTTCTGCAAATGTGTTTGTGCCCAGCAAAATCCGAAAGAAGGGTGAACGGTAAATGGAAAACGGTTGATGTTTGTGGGTTTTTATTCTGGCAACAGTTCAATTTTTACCAGTGTCATGGGAGAATTTTGTTGTCCAGAATGCCAATTTGAGCAAGAAAATTCTGGCTGGGAGAGATTTCATTCCAATCAGGAATTGTTCTGCGGACTGGGGACAAAGTGCTGGAAATGGCCGGTGTAAGTAAGCCCCCCCACATGTCACAATGTCTCCAGAGGAGGAAGAAAACACAGTATTTCACAACACACTAACACAGCCAAACTACACCCACCACCCATCCCACAAGTCAGTTTGAAGCTGTGTCAACGAGGACCACTGACGGTGCCAACTAGTTCAGGAGTTGCGAGAGTGAGGATGAGAGAGGTTAGAACAAAGGTGTTGATTCCTAGGAGGACTCAGAGAGTGCGAAAGCTCCTGAGAGATTTGTTGTTCCGCCTGCAACTTGCTGTTGTGCAGTGGCTGATGCGCCTGAGGTTTGAAGGCATTGCAAAGTTTTCTAAGGAGGCGAACGAGAACTGGTTTTTCTGCTATGGACCAAGAGTTCTTGTCTTCTAGTTGAGAAGCAGTGTTTTTGATATTGTGATAGGCTAAAGGACCACAAGGTTGTGGGTTGCAAGGGGGTCTATAAAAAGAAGGAAATGCTGATAGTAGTCAAAAGTACAAAGCCAGGTTGGTAGGCTAAAGGCTTCACACCAGCAAAGCTTTAAAGACATTTGACAAAAACTTCTCACTACTGCAAAGCCAGCACGTTTGCATTCGTGCTTGCATTAGCTGTAGGCAAGGAACAGTGGTAAGGCATGTTGATTTTGAGACGGGCTTATTGATGCTAAGCTTGAGGGAGGAAATTTACATGGAACAAATCCTGGGTTTTGGTAGTGCTACTGAGCCGAAAGTGTGTTAAGTTGACCAACGCATTGTATGGCTTGAAGCAAAAGTGCACGTTGCTGGACTCAGTGGTATTCCTGCTGAGCTGAAAGGCTTGGGTTTCAACGATTAAGGTTGCAGGAGCTTGTGTTTACACTAGAGGAGGGGTATTTTGTGATTATGTAGATGATCTTTGTGTACAGCTAATTCAGGAACAAGAAGTTGCAAGAGGTACAACAAGGAATTGTCTCAGACGTTCGCATTGAAGTGATTGGGGGACATCTGAAAGTTACCTAGGGATAGAGGTGGTAGGTGGACAGGCTGATGGCAGATGTTGTTGAGTCGAGAAAAAAGATTGAGAGGCTGGATGGAGTGTGGCTTTGCAGGATGCAAGCTGTGCAAAGCAATGATCTGTTATGCAGTGCAGCGTCTGCTGAAGTGTTGCTAATCCTTGAGTTGTACCGAAGTGTCATTGGGTTGTTGGTCATTGCTCACATACCCGGCCTGCTTGTTTTTTTGCAGTTGTTTATTTGCGTAGCCGTGCACCCGTCACGGTGGATAACTTGGAGGCTGTGCACGTGTTTGCGCTCTTTGAAAAGGTCGCACGCCCAGCAAGCTTGTTGTTTCACGGGAATTGAAGCGACTTAGTGTGTTAGCGTTCGTTTTTTTGCCCCGGAGGCCGGAACGCCGTCTTTTTTTTTTCCAGCCTCTTCTTAAAAAGTCCATAGTAAAAATATAAGACATTATTTACTAAAACCAATTCTCCAAAAGATCTATCTTCGCGTTTATCC
>NC_056524.1:256741904-256792132 GCF_019175285.1 Sceloporus undulatus | reverse complement strand
GGAATGGAGGATGGGCCACCTCCTGCTCTCCCTGCCTTCACCCGGGTGCAGGCACCCACGGGGGAGGCAGGGAATGGGGCAGGGGTCCCTCCTCCTCTACCTGCCTTTGCGTGGGTGCAGGCACCCACAGGAGAGGCAGGGAATGGGGGTGGGGGTCCCTCCTCCTCTTTCCCTCTCTTCCCCCAGGTGCAGGCACCCATGGGGGAGGTAGGGAATGGGGGCAGGGGTCCCTCCTCCTCTCCCTGCCTTCCCCCAGGTGCAGGCACCCATGGGGGAGGCAGGGAATGGGGACGGGGGTCCCTCCTCCTCTCCCTGCCTTCACCCGGGTGCAGGCACCCACGGGGAGGCAGGGAATGGGGGCGGGGGTCCTTCCTCCTTTTTCCCTCCCTTCCCGTGGCTGCCAGACAGCCGCGGGGAGGAAGGCATGGTGGGGGCTGCCTCCTCTTCTCCCCGCGGTTGCCAGGCAACCACGGGGAGAAGGAGATGGGACTACAAGCCCCAGAGGCCTTTGCGGGTGGAAGTCCCGCCCCTTCTCCCCTGGTGGCCTCCCTAATTGGTTGGGAAGCTGGGAAGGGGCAGGACTTCCGGCAGCAAAGCCTGCTGGAGCTTGTATGCAGCCGAAAATCCCGCCCCTTCCTGGCCTCCCAACCTATCAGGGGGGCCACAGGCGGGACTTTCATCCCCAATGGGGGTCGCGGCCCAACAAAGGTTGGGAGCCACTGCTCTAGAGCCTGGAGGGGTATTTTTGTAGACCACACCCTGACCATTTGAGACCCAGGAGAGGTCTTCTTAAAACAAAAAGCAGTTTTAAAGTTTTAAAGAGGTATTTTCTGGGCCTAAAATGGCCCAGGGAGATGCCAAATCATGAGTATTTGGGAACCAAATTCTTTTTGAAAAATATTGTGGCCTGAACTGTTGTGGCCTGAACTGTTCAATAATATACAGAATGAATTCTTCACATAATCATTTGTTGACCATGGTCAAAGATGGGTTTTAAAAGAGTTAGACAAATTCCTGCGGGGACAGAATTTTGAGTAGCTAATAGCTTTGACATCTACAAAAGAAACTGTTAGAGAAAAAGATCTTTGGGATGATTGATGTCTCGTGCTGCCGGTGGTTCTGAACTGGTACCAACTGGAACAGATGCAGTCTTCTCAGCTACTCAATATCAAAGTAACTTCCACACAGATTTTCACTCAAATGAGGGTTTATTAACTTTGTTGCTATTTACACTTTGCACAGCAAGCTACTATACATCTATACTCTTTCAGAGTCCATGCTAGAAGCTTGAATGTGACATCAGTCTTTGTTCTCTCAAATGATCAACCTTCCCACCAAGTGGACACACCTCTTTCCCATGAAGTCACCATGCTACACAGGAGCATAACAATAACACATTTGTTGATATTATGTCTCAGCACATGTCCTTGAAGACTTGCTCTTCCAGGCCTAGGCTTTCTGGCCTTCAACAGGAACCATTTTAAACCTTAGTTAACCATTGCCACATCTGAACATTTTCAATACAATTTAGAAATATATTTTAACAGAAACTTCCATATTCAGAGTCAGTGTACCTACACATGAGCAGACATTAAGGACAAACAACATGAAACAGCTGAGGGCCAAAAAGACAGACATGGAAGGCACACGGGGTCCATGGTCTGCACATTGCCCATCCCTGGGCTGGAGAACACTTGCTCCTATAAAAAAAAAAAAAAGACAGTTGAAAGTAAAAGCAAAGCTGTGAGATTACTTGTTGAAATGGTTAGATAACATGAGTAACTGAACAATGCCTGGCATTATGTGGAGAGAGAGAGAGAGAAAAGCCCCTTCTAGGGTGTTAATTTGATTTTGCTCTGAAGGCCCCTAACAGAAGACCAAGTGTGTTGTGTCAAATAGATGAAACATGTCATAGCATAGACCTTCAAGCAGCATCCATAATATAGAGTAAAACTATTGCCCTTTAGAAATGTGTTTATATTGTGAACCTTAAGAAGTTTATGGAGAAGCTCAAACATAATCAGTGGTTGACTCTGAAGTCTTCATCCTATCATTCATTGACATGGTCCTGTCTATTGCTGCTTTCCATTGTAGCTTCCAATGCAGTTAGAAATGCTGCAAACATAGATTTTGTTTCTTTGCAGAGCATGGAATGGTTTCTATTGGACCACAGCTTCTCTTATCCTCCAGCTAATATGGCCAGTGGCCAAGCTAGCTTGGGATTGTGGGTCCAAAAAGGTAACTTTCCCAAGATTTGGACCCTTGTGTTTTCTAAGACCTGATTGTGAAGTTTGCTGAGCCTTCTTTTAAGTCATCATTAGAGACAGACTGCTGTACAACCTTGATATAAACCTGAAAAGTAAGTCTTTATTTTTGGTGACATTCTTTCCCATCATGCCATCCAATGGATGTTTGATCAAGAAGGGCTTTCAATAATATACAGAATGAATTCTTCACATAATCATTTGTTGACCATGGTCAAAGATGGGTTTTAAAAGAGTTAGACAAATTCCTGCGGGGACAGAATTTTGAGTAGCTAATAGCTTTGACATCTACAAAGGAAACTTCCATATTCAGAGTCAGTGTACCTACACATGAGCAGACATTAAGGACAAACAACATGAAACAGCTATCATCATCTTGTCTGGCTCAAGAGCTTTCACTGGTTGATATATCTAGCTCCTACTAGAGGAAGAATAATAGGCTAGCTAGAACTTTGGTCTTGATCTTGGAAAGCTGTTCTTACAGCCTTTAAAATGAGATCCAAAGCAATGACCCAGGAGAAACACAGAGTGCAAACAGATAATTTATAAAAACATCAGCAACAAGGTTTCACACTTGTGGCCCCTGTCTAAAAACCAGAAGCCTTTTGGGTTTTTTTAGGAATGTTTTTGAAATATGATACTGTCATCTTTCTACTGATCAGAAAAAAAATGTACACTCTGTGGATTAACTATATCATTTATATTGTGTATGGAAAGTTTTATGGTTGCTCTTTTTGTTATCAGACAGAACCCCTGAAATTAGACAGAAGGAAGGCATAACATTTTTAGAGCAGCAAAATCATTCTGGAAGTACTTTGAACTGCATTGAAATGAGTTGTGCCTGCTCCTCTATAGGATTGAGCTCTAACCAGAAAAACAAAGGGAAAAGAAAAGAAATCATCAAATTTACACCAGAACTGATTGGCTTGGATACATGCAGTCATCAAGAAGCATCCCATACATTCCCAGGAGTGAATTTATAATTCAAGAATGCTTTCTTTTTAATAATGCAATTAATGCATGGATGAACTGTCAAGCATTCATGTGTTTCATGATACTTTTTTTTTAAAAAATGGTAACTGACATTCAGCACTGGGCTTAAGTCTCTCTTGAGAGTGTGCATATCTGTTATTTCAGCTACAATGAAGCATATACTGTTAAAGGAGATTTGCCCCTTTGTTCTTTGCATTAACATCTATGTCTGGAAATTAATTCCTTGCCTTCTCAAAGCCATCTCTAATGGTGTGTCTACACTACAGAGGTGCAGCTATCTCACACCCTTTTAACAGTCACGGCTTCATTGTACAGATTTATATTTTGCTGAGGGATTTAGAATTCTCTGCAAAAGAAACAATTTGAAGTACCTCAAAAAAATACAAATCCCAAAATTCTGTAGGTTGGAGTCCTAAGAGAAAAGGTAGACAATAACTCTATAGCATAGGTAAGTTCTAAAGCTGGCATCTTGGTGATTAGTCCCAAGTAGAGTAGACCCATTCAGTCATTTAATGGTGAGGCAACCCACAGGTAAAGTCCATTGTTTCAATGGGTCTCCTCTAATCAGGACCAACAATAGGATTTAAGTGGATTAAGTGCATTTTATGAACAGAGCCAGGCAGCGTTCTCTAGAAACTGTATCCCACAATTTTTGCATTAGTTATGTGAAAAAAATCACAATCTCACTTTCATTGGGTTGCTCTGAACCCTACCTGTATTTTATTTCCATCCTTGTTGTATACCAGCTGTGAGATTTGGAGGGGAGAGGAAAATTTATGTGTATTTTGAGCGTGATTTAATGATTTGAGCATTGGACTAGGACCAATATCCCTTCCTTTTGGTCCACGTGGGAACCAATGATACTGCAAGACACAAATATATTTCTAAATTTGTATGAAAATGTTCAGATGTGGCAATGGAAACTAAGGTTAAAATGGTTCTGTTGCAGGCCAGAAAGCCTAGGCCTGGAAAGCAAGTCTTCAAGGACGTGCTGAGACATAAATAAACAAATGTATTATTGTTATGCTCCTGGGAGCATGGTGCCTTCAGGGGAAAGAGGTGTGTCCATCTTGGTGGGAATTGATCTTTGAGAGAACAAAGACTGATGTCACATTCAAGCTTCTAGCATGGACTCTGAAAGAGTAGGATGTATAGTCCTGCTGAAAGTGTAAATAGCAACAAGTCAATAAACCCTCATTGAGTGAAAATGTGTGTGGAAGTTACTTTGATACTGAGTAGCTGAGAAGACTGCATCGTGTCCAGTTGGTACCAGTCCAGAACCACCGGTAACAAGAGACATCAACCATCACAAAGATGCTTTTTTCTCCTAACAAGTGGTAAAGAGGAGTTGCTGAGATGGTGCGCCAGGATGGTTTTGCTGGAGATGGTTCCCAGGGTGGTTGCCAAGCTGGTGTGCTGAGATGGTCTTCTAGGGTCTGCTGTTTGCTGATGTTTCCTGTTCCACGGAGAGTGCTGGGAGTTTTTTCTTCCAGCTGTAAGTTTGCTCTGGTTGTTCATCTGTCCTGTGCCGGGAGGCAAATGGAAGATAACAGTGTTTTGTTGGACATTTTGCTGGGGACTCTTGGCTGTTTTTGCCGTTTGCGTTAAGTCATGGGCGCGGCAGCAAGATTTCCAAGCTAAACAACAACAATTACAGCTCTGGGCTGTTTAACACAGAAGCACTGTTGTGTCCGTGAGGGTCGCTGGGTTGGTGGCAACAAGGTCCTACTGATGACACGTGCTGAGATATCGAAGGCACGAGCACAATTTTGCTCACTGTTGAGCCTAACCAGATTAATCATGTGAGCTTAAGACTAGTGCTAAAGCAGTTCCTGACACTTTGAAGAATGTGCATGAAATATAGCACGACCTTGTCAGGATGCTCTGTTGCAAAGGCTAATGCCTGCAAGATGCAAAGCATCAGGATCCGTGAGAAGCTTTAGAGGAAATGCATGACCTGTTTCACAAGTGCAGCTGAGAGGTGTCCCACCTGCTGAGGAGCAAAAGGCGTACACTTGCTTGGGAGTTTTGTCCCAAGACTTTGAGCACATATGCATAGCTTCCAAGGGATGGCTGAAGACCAGATGACTGCGGAGTTGGTGTCGGCGCGCGTCTTGGAAGAGAGCCAGCGACGGAAAATTCTGAAGGCCTGCAGAGGCAGCAGCGACAGATACCAAGGTCTTCAACCCACCGGAGGTTGTGGAGAATTGCCTGCAGTAGAGGCTGCAGTGTCCAGTCTTGTTTTTATTGTAGAAGCCAGGGCACGTCCAAACAGAACTGTTTGGAAGTTTGCAGCATCGAAGAAGAAGCAGGGAAAAGGTGCTAGTCAGGAGTGGGCAGCAGTGTGTGGGGGGACAATGACTGCAAAGCCCATCAAGCAGCCACAGTGAGTTCAGTCTGGATGCTGGATTCTGGGGCTTAAACCATAGGTGTAATGACAATAATTTCCTGAAACTAAGTCTGTGTCAAATGTCGTCTGGTTTGCAATGGCGGATGGTGTTCCAAGAGGTAAAATAGGGTACTGTACATGTTCCTAGTTTTGGGGAAGATTTGTGAAAATGTTTTGGGTGTTCCCAAATTGCAGAATTGTCTTTGTTTAGTGTGTCTGCATTGACACTGATGGTACTTTGAAATTTGAAGGGGAAAATGCATAATTAGCAAAGGGAACAAGGTATGTGGCAAAAGCACAACAAGAAAAACAAATTGTATTTATGCTTGACAAAGCTGAGTGTGCCAGTGTTAGTAATGTTCCTTTACATGCAGATTTGTGGCACATATTTCACAGAGTGTTTGGTCATAGAGGGTTTTCAAATTTGGAAAAGCTGGGACAGGTTTGTCCGGAGTTCAAAATGAATTCTTGTCCTAATCATCTTGAATGTTCTGTTTGCAGCAAGATCAATTGAGAGCTTTTCCTGTGGCAACAAAACAAAATATGTCACCAAGAGGCGTTTGGAGGTGGGGTCATGCTATTTGGCTGGGCCTGTAACTAAAACTGTTGGGGGAAGTCAGTTATTTCTAGTAATTGTAGACAGGCACACAAGTTACTCCTATGTGAAAGTCTTGAAGGAAAAAAAGTGGAGGTTGCTGAAGTCTTCAAAGACTGGTGAACCAATAGAGCGCCAATTGTGACTACAAGTGGGTTCTTTGGTCACTGACAGAGGAGGCAATTTTTTATCTTCTGACCTTAAGAATTGGTTGCAGAAGAAAGGGATACGCACAACACCACTAATCCTGCAGTCCAACAGGAAGATGGGTTCGCAGAGAGAGTATGGTGTTTTGAAGCAGATGAAAGACTGTATGTTACTGGATGTAATGTGTCTGAAAAGTTTGGGGTGAAGCTGTTTTAATGGCTAACCATATAGCAAATAGGGTGTGGAATTCAGCTGTAAGACAACACCTTATCAGATGCGACATGGTAGACCACCAATTTAAAATACTGAGGGTTGGGCAATTTGCAATATGTTGGTGCCAGCAAAATTCAGAAAGAAGGTAGAACCTAAATGGAAAAGGTTGATGTTTGTGGGTTTTCGGCAACAGTTATAAATTTTACCAGGGCATGGAGAATTTGGTTGTCCAGAAGTGCCAATTTTGAGAAACATTCTGGCTGGAAGAGATTGCATTCCAATCAGGAAGTGTCTTTCTGCGGACTGGGGCAAAGTGCTGGAAATGGAGGGGTACGACAGCCCACAATGTCCACAAGGTCTCCAGAGTGAGAGAACCCAGTACTACACAACACACTCAAACACAGCCAACACTAACACACCATCCCACAAAGTCAGTTTGAAGTTGTGCAAAGAGGGACACTGAGTGCACAACTATTCAGAGAGTGAGGATGAGAGAGGTAGAAAAAAAGGTGTTGATTCCTAGAGGACTCAAGAGTGAGAAAGCCTCCGGAGAGATTTGTTGTTCAGACTGCAACTGGCTTGTTGTGGCAGTGGTGATCAGCCTGAGAGTTTTGAAGAATGCAAAGTTTTCCTAAGAGGAGGAAAGAGAAATGGTTTTCTGCTATGGACCAAGAGTTCTTGTCTCTATTGAGAAGCAGGTTTGATATTGTTGATAGGCCTAAAGACCACACGGTTGTGGGTTGCAAGTGGTCTATAAAAAGAAGGAATGCCTGATTGTAGTCAAAAGTACAAAGCCAGGTTTGTAGCTAAGGCTTCACACAGCAAAGATTTAAGAATTTGACAAAACTTTCTCACCACTGCAAAGCCAGAAAGTGAGATTAGTGCTTGCATTAGCTGTGAGGCAAGGAAAATGTGGTAAGGCATTTTGATTTTGAGACGGCTTACTGAATGCTAAGCTTGAGGAGGAAATTTACATGGAACAACCTCCTGGTTTTGGTAGTGATCTGAGACGAAAGTTGTAAAGTTGACAAGCATTGTATGCTGGAAGCAAAGTGCACGTTGCTGGAATCAGTGATTCATGCTGAGCTTGAAAGGCTTGGGTTTAAACGAAGTGTTGCAGATGCTTGTGTTTACACTAGAGGAGGGTAGTTCTGTGATTTATGTAGATGATCTTTTGTGTTACAGCTATTCAGAACAAGAAGTGCAAGAGTCAAAAGGAATTGTCTCAGAAGTTCGCATGAAGGACTTGGAAATCTGAAAGCTTACCTAGGATAGAGGTAGAGTGGACAAGATGAGGCAGATGTCTGTTGAGTCAGAAGAAAAAGATTGAGAGGCTGAGTGAGAAGTGTGGATTCAGGATGCAAAGCCTGTGAAAAGCCCATGACTCCGGGTATGCCAGTGCAGAGCTGTGAATTGTTTGATAATCCTGAGTTGTACAGAATGTAATTGGTAGCTTGTTTTCATTTGCTAACAATACACGGCCTGATGTGCTTTTGCAGTTGGTTTATGAGTAGAAGTGCCAAATATCCAAAGGTGGATAATGACGGCGTGTGAAACTGTTTTTGAGATATTTGAAAGGTAGCAAGAACAAGAAGCTGTGTTCAAGGGAGTGAAAGAGAAATCGAGTGTGCTTACGCAGAGATTTTTTGCAAGTGAGGCAGAAAAGAATCAATAACAGGACTTTTGATTAAGTTTGCAGGTAGTCCAGTTGTTTTGGAGAAGTAGAAAACAGAATTGTGTAGCACTTAGTACTCTGAACAGAATTTGCTGCATGTCTGATTTGTCTGGAAAGTGGTTTGGATTAGACAGTTGTTTTAAATGATCTGGGAGAAAATTGCACTGAGCCTACTTTGGTTTATGAGGAGGATAATCATGTATGGGATGGCAGAGGCCTGAGAATTGAAGTGCAGAACAAGTACATGGGAGTAAGGTACTCAGAATGTGAGAGAGTAGTTCATAATGGTATCAAAGCTAGAGTACATTGACACAAAGGATAACCTGGCAGATGTTTGACAAAGCACTTTCTGGAGAAGACATGAAACACTTTCTTGTGCAATTTGGTATGGTTCCTTAACTTCACAAAGTTAAAAAAAGTAAATAACACTGTGTTATTGCACACTGCTACATTTTGGAGGGGTCATGTAAAATTATATTTCAAATTGTATTGAAATGTTAGATGTGGCAATGGTTAACTAGGTTTAAAAATGGTTCCGGTTGCAGGCCAGAAAGCCTCAGGCCTGGAAGAGCAAGTCTCAAGGACATGTGCTGAGACATAATATCAACAAATGTATTATTGTTATGCTCCTGGGTAGCATGGTGACTCATGGGAAAGAGGTGGTGCCACTTGGGGGAGTTGATCTTTTGAGAGAACAAAGACTGATGTCACATTCAAAGCTCTAGCAGGGACCTGAAAGAGTAAGAGGTATAGTAGCCTGCTGTAAAGTGTAAATAGCAACAAAGCAATAAACCCTCTTTGAGTGTAAAATCTGTGTGGAAGTTTACTTTGATACTGAGTAGCTGAGAAGACGGCATCTGTTCGCAGTTGGTTAACCAGTCCAGAACCACGGTAACAAAGACATTAACCATCACAAAGATTCTTTTTCTACTAACAGACACAGCCTTCAGGAGATCAAAAGGGATTATGAGGCGCTTGGGAGGAAGCTGAAAGGAATGGATGCACAGGTTGTCATCTCGTCTCTTCTGCCAGTCGAAGGGCATGGTCCAGAAAGGGAGAGGAAAATAGCGGATGTGAACAACTGGCTCCACAGATGGTGCACACCGAGAACGATTTGGATTCTTTGATCATGGGCTGTGGTTCCATGAGGAGGGACTTGCAACGGATGGGTTGCATCTCACACCAGTTGGAAGAAATGTTTTTGCCAACAGTCTCAAGAACTTGATCAGGAGGGCTTTAAACTAAGTTCCGTGGGGAACAGAGACAATATTAAGGAAGGTGAAAGGGCTGGAGAAAATAGTCAAACAGACATAGAGGAAACAAGAAAAAAAGTGCAAGGACCCAACAGTGGGAGGCAAATAAACTTGCACAAGCAACAAGTAAATGGGAACTGTGGTCTGCGATGTCTCTACACTAATGCACAGAGCATGGGAAATAAGCAAGATGAACTTGAACTCCTAGTACAACAAAGCAAATATGATATAATAGGCATCACTGAAACCTGGTGGGATGAGTCTCATGATTGGAATGTGGAAATAGAGGGGTATAACCTTATTAAGAGAAATAGACCAAACAGGAAAGGAGGAGGAATAGCACTATATGTCAGAGACATCTACACCAGTGAAGAGATCCAGGACATCAATACTGACAGTATTGGGGATAGGATTGGGGACAGCTGACTGAATGAAACTACGTGTGAAAGGGATCTGGGAGTCCAAGTAGACTGCCAGAAGTTGAACATGAGTGAACAGTGTGACGCGGCAGCTAAAAAGGCCAATGCAATTTTAGGCTGCATCAATAGAAGTATAGTGTCTAGATCAAGAGAAGTAATAGTGCCACTGTATTCTGCTTTGGTCAGGCCCCACCTGGAATATTCTGTCCAGTTCTGGGCGCCACAATTCAGAAAGGACATTGAGAAACTGGAGTGTATCCAAAGAAGGGTGACTAAAATGGTGAAAGGTCTGGAAACCATGCCCTATGAGGAACGACTTAGGGAGCTGGGGATGTTTGGCCTGGAGAAAAGAAGGTTAAGAGGTGATATGATAGCCCTGTTTAAACATATGAAAGGATGTCATGTTGAGGAGGGAGCAAGCTTATTTTCTGTTGCTCCAGAGAACAGGACCCGGAACAATGGATGCAAGCTACAGGAAAAGAGATTCCACCTCAACATTAGGAGGAACTTCCTTACAGTAAGGGCTGTTCGACAGTGGAATGCACTCCCTCGGAGGGTGATAGAATCTCCTTCCTTGGAGGTCTTTAAACAGAGGCTGGATGTCCATCTGTCGGGGATGCTTTGATTTGGATTTCGTGCATGGCAGGGGGTTGGACTGGATGGCCCTAGTGGTCTCTTCTAATTCTATGATTCTATGACACTTGGAAGGCAAGATTCAAATCCCAGCTTGGCCATGGAATCTCACTGGGTACCTTGGGCAAATCACATACTCTCAGCCTCAGGCAATAGCAAATCTGCTCTGAAGAAATTTTTTAAAAAAACCTCTATGATAGGCTCACCTTGGGGTCTTCATAAGCTGGAGACAACATGAAGGCACACAACAACAACAACAAACATAAAGTATGTAAATTTTTATGCCAGTCAGTCAAACTTTACCAGGCATAGAAAAACAATATGCATTTACAATAAAACTTCAGGATCGTTATTAAAATTTGTTGCCTCTACCAGAAAATTGGCCATTAACCTGGTAATATGTGGGTTCCTATGTGGGTAGTATGTGGGATCTACCAAATGTTTATGCATTTTTCCTAATATATGCATTTTTCCCATTCTCTTGTCTTCTATAAGAGTTGTCTCTACTTTTTTGTTTCCTTAAGATTTGTTGTGGCTAATGGCAGTACTGATAGTCAGCTACATGCCATGAGAAGGACCTGTGAGTCAAATACTGCATCGTGTGTTTGGCTGGCAACAAAAAGCTTTATTATGTCATACAGAAATGAACAAGTGACCTATCTGCACGAAAATGTGGTAAATTGTTCTCTTGACTAAAGTGGGTAACTGGCAGCAGTTGGGTCTGGTACTAGTAAGGCAGAGAATTCAGAATGCTTTAAGAAAATAAGGTTAAGTCTGGAGGAATCTTCACTAGAAGCTGGTTGCCCATCTATCAGTGGGATGGTAAATCAACTTTGGATTTTAGTCCAGCCTTTAAAAAAATTATCCAGGATACTGAATCTATTGGAGGTTAGTATTCAGAACCTTGGATAGTTCCTTTAAAGAAATGAGATTTAACAACTATCCCTGGCTAATGATGGGTGGTCTTTTTCCTAAAAAGCCCCCAATAACACAGAATATAAAACTGAACTATAAAAAAATTTTTAAAAAATAAATAGCTGGAATGTTTTCACAGTTAATTGTATAAACTGTAATACTACCACACCGTTATAGAAACTTTGCCATCAAATCATGATTTGCCATGGTATCAAAATGCAACAAACCATAGTTTGGTCAAACTGTGCATATTACTCTTTTATGTTGCTCTCAGTCATAAGTATATCGGTGACACAAAATGAACATATGTCAGTCCTACGAATCACTATCCATTCTATGGAAATTCCCAGTACATTATTAAAATCCAGTCACAATTCCCCATGTAAGTGCATTTTCCTCTTCAGGACTTTTTTTTGGTGCTATCCACTTATAACAGTTTAGCAGTCTCTGTATAGAGGCTTAGCAGTTTTCTCCCACTCTAATTTGGAAAGCATTTTAAAAACCACTGAAAGCTATAGATATTTTGCATTTTCCTACCCTGCAGAAAATTCAAGAATACCAGTTTAGTTAGAGCATAGTCAAAAAGTCCAGCTAGACTTCAGGATTAAATTGAAGAATTAAGAAACTTGACCAGGAAATGACTGCAGTTATCCTCCATTTGTCTTCACATGACAATGGAGCTGGAAGGAGTTTCACCCCACACATTTATACTTTAAACAGTCTAATTCAGTAAGACTATATTTCTCTCAGCTGTATAAATGGAGCACTCTTGGATCAATGGAACCTGCCAAGATATCACAGCTATAATATCCTGTGGAAAAGTCAGAGCAGACACCTCTCTCCCTATGCGTCTGCTTTCTCTCCAGCTCAAGGAATCATTTTTATCGCTAACGGTGTGTTCCACCTCAGAGTATATGATGTCAAGCATTCCTGTCATTTGCCAAGGGTCCATCAAATTGTATTTACAGGCCTCCTTAGGGCAGAATTAGGTGTTAGTTTGGCCAGCACATTTTCCCAGCCTTGTGCATACTGAGATAACAGAATGGAGGGTTGGTAAGAGTGACATGGAAGGGAGGATCAGCAAGCAAGAGGAAGGATGCTTAACCCATGGCTAGCCCTACCATTAGGCAGAGTGGGGTGACTGCCTCAAGCATATTTTGGCTGTCATGAAAAAACAACAAATTGTTAGCTATTTATTTTCTTGTTGTAGCATTTTTTTAAAAAATCCAAGGATGAAAAAAGGCACTTGGGGTATATCTTGGCTGTGCATCTATGTGTGGGTGAGTGGGGAGAATAATTTGCTGCTTTGCTTCAAGTGGCAAAATGTCATAGGATGCTGCCACACTGCAGAATTAATACAGTTTGACACTGCTTTTGCTGTCATGGCTCCATTCTATGGAATCCTGGGATTTATAGTTTGTTGCTCTCTGACTGAGAAGGCTACATATATCATAAAACTACACATCCCAAAATTCTATAGCATTGGGCCATGAAGGTTAAAGCTGTGTCAAACTGTATTAATTCTGCAGTGCAGGTGCAGTTTTAGTCTCACCCTCTTGACTTAGGCCCTCTAGATTTTCTGATGCCCTTTGCCCCTCAATTTCAGAGCCTGGCTGAGGATGGAGGGGTTGAATTTAACATCTGAAGAGAACTGTTGAATGAGAGAAGGCTAAATGCACCCTGATGGCCCTTCATTCTCCTTTGCAAATTGGTTGATTTATTTCTTTAATTTATATCCAATCTTTCTCACAATATGGGAACCAAGCAGGGACATAGCCAAGGGGGGGGGTTCTTGGGGTCCAGACCCCCCCTTCCATTAGAAAAATGAATGGTGTGTGCTGCTGCGCCGCCGTACCCAAGCCCCATTATAATGGTGGCACTTAGTCTGGACCCCCCCCCCCTTCCTAAAATCCTAGCTACATCCCTGAACCAAGGCAGCTTACCAGGTAGGTTAAAACTCACTACAACCAAACCAATAAATAGGAAATCCTATTAAACATTATTTTTTAAAAAACTTAAAACTGAATAAGAATAAAAGTCCAACACATCTTATTAAAATACCCTTCAGCACAGACCAATTAAAAGTTGAAGATCTGTCTGAATAAAAAGTTGTTTGTCAGCCAGCTGACTGAGTAAGTACAGGAGGGAAAAACCCTTGCAGCAGACGAGAAGAAGAACACCCACTCTAGAGCAATTTTCGTCCTCCATTCAAGCTGTCACAAACCTACAGTAGATTTAGGTGTAGAGATTTTGCTTGGAGCCCAAGATGGAGCTTGGGCCCTGAGGCTCTGGTTAAAAGTTGGAGACCAAACCAGGACTGGCTTAAAATGTTATAGCTCCAATTTGTTGTTTATTGATTAATAGGTTCTTACCTTTTCTGAGCAATGGTGTCAACAATGGTGCAGGGAGTGCAGACCACACTGTGGGGGGCACCCAGTTGAGTCTCCTCAACATTAGGAAGAACTTCCTGACAGTAAGGGCTGTTCGACAGTGGAACACACTCCCTCAGTGTATGTGGAATCTCCCTCATTGAGTCTTTAAACAGAGGCTGGATGGCCATCTGTCGGGGATGCTTTGATTGGATTTCCTGCATGGCAGGGGTTTGGACTGGATGGCCCTTGCAGTCTCTTCCAACTCTCTATTCTTCTGATTCTATTTTGTGAATCCTGCTGCAGGATAAGAAGAGTCGTGTGCCCTTCTGGCTTTACCTGCTAGTGGTGGCCTCCTAGGAGATGACCACCACAGCAGCAAATGAAAAAAAGGCAAATGTGCCTCTCCAAGCTTCACTGTGGCAGCAGATGATCCCTGAGGAGGAGACAAACCACTTGCAGTGAAGGAGGAGGAGTGCTTGTAGCAGCAGACATTAACAAGCATCCCCTCCTGGCTTTACTGATGCAGTTTAGCTCCCCTGAGGAGGAAGTCACCCACCATAGCAAAGGAGAAGGGTAACAGACATCTTTTTGGCAACCACCTCTCTGACCCTCCACCACTGCACAGGGTGACACCAAGGGTGCAGATGCCACTTTTTCCCAATCAATCTAATGAAAAGATTTTGCATTAACCTTTGATCATGTTTCATGTATTCCTTCATGCGTGGAGGAGGCTCAGAGAAGAACAGGACAAAAACAGTGTGTCCACCTGTAAGCAGGGAGGGAAGGGAAAGATGTGTTTTTATGTGGTATAGAGCTAAAAAGACATCATGAATCAAAGAGTTGGAAGAGACCCATCGTCCAATACCTTGCCAGTCTATGTGGCTGTGAGCTTCACTGTTCCTCGGCTGAATCTGCACTGCAGATTAATCCAGTTTGACAAAGCTTTCACTGCCTTGCCTCAATACTATGGAATTCTGAGTTTAGTACTTTTGTGAGGACATTTATCCTCCTCTGTCAGAGAGATCTGATGCCACACTACAATTCCCAGAATTCCACACAATTGAGCATGGGGGTTATGATCGTATCAATCTGGATTTTCTGCAGCGTGAATGCTGCCTTAGGGAGTCATGCGAAAGCGCCCACTAAAATGAGTGCAAAAAACTGCCATTGACATTCATCTGGATCTGATGAGAAAACTCCCAGGGGTGTCTTCATTAATTAACTAGCATAGCATATGATGCAAGTTGACATCTGGCAAACACTATTCTATGGTAGAATCAGAGAATTGTAGAGTTGGAAGAGATCACAGGGCCATCCTCAATCCAAGCACCCACAGGAGGTCTCCAGCCTCTGTTTAAGACCTCCAAAGGAAGGAGACCCCACCACACACCGAGGAAGTGTGTTCCACCGTTGAAAAGGTCTTACTGTCAGACGTTCCTCCTAATCCTGAGATGGAATCTCTGTTCCTGAAGCTTGCATCTATTGTTCCATGTTTCTGATAGCCCTATTTAAATATTTGAAGGGATGTCATACTGAGGGGGAGCAAGCTTGTTTTCTGCTGCTCCAGAGACTTGAACACGGAACAATGGATGCAAGCTCCAGGAAAAGAGATTCCACCTCAACCTTAGGAGGAACTTCCTGACAGTGAGGGCTGTTCGACAGTGGAAACAAACTCCCTCGGAGTGGGGGAGTCTCCTTCCTTAGAAGTCTTCAAAAAGAGGCTGGATGGCCATCTGTCGGGTGCTTTGTGATTTCCTGCATGGCAGGGGGTTGGACTGGATGGCCCTTGTGGTCTCTTCCAAATCTGTGTTCTATGATTCTAGTCTCTGGACAGCACAAAAACAGCTTGCTCCATCCTCCATGTACACCCCTTCAAATACTTAAAGAGGGACCCCTAATCATCATCATCATCATCATCATCATCATCATCATATTGCCTCTTAACTGTCTCTTCTCCAGGCTAAACAAACCCATCTCCCTAAGTCTTTCCTCATAAGGCATGGTTTCCAAACCCTTCACCATTTTAGCCTCCCTCCTTTGGACACGTTCCAGTTTCTCGATGTCCTTTTTGAATTGTGGTGCCCAGAACTGGACACAGTATTCCAAGTGAGGCCTGATCAAAGCAGAATACAGTGGCACTATTACTTCTCTTGATCTAGACACTATACTTCTATTGATGCAGCCTAGAATCGCATTGGCCTTTTTAGCTTCCGCATCACACTGTTGACTCATGTTCAACTTGTGGTCTATTAGGACTCCTAGATCCTTTTCCCATGTAGTCTTGGTGAGCCATGTGTCCCACATCCTATATCTATGCATTTCATTATTATTTTTTGCCCTAAATGCAGTACCTTACATTTCTCTGTGTTGAAATTCTTTTTGTTAGCTTTGGACCAGCTTTCTAATCAATAAAGGTCATTTTGAATTTTGATCCTGTCCTCTGGGATATTAGCTATTCTTTCTAATTTGACATCATCTGCAAATTTGGTAAGCATGCCCTTTATTCTTTCATATATGTCATTGATAAAGATGTTGAATAGCACTGGGTCTAGGACAGAACCCCGTGGCACCCCACGAGTCACTTCTCTCCAGGATGAAAAGGAGCCATTGCTGAGCACCCTTTGGGTTCAGCCAGTCAACCAATGGCTTTGTCTGACCCACATTTTACTAGATTGTTTGCAAGAATGTCATGAGGAATCTTGTCAAAGGCTTTACTGAAATCAAGGTAAGCAATATCCACAGCATACCCTTCATCTACCAAGCTGGTAATTTTATCAAAAAAAGAGATCAGATTAGTCTGGCATGACTTGTTTCTCTGAAACCCTTGTTGACTTTTTGTGATTATGGCATTCCCTTCTAAATGTTCACAGACGCTCTGTTTAATGATCTGCTCTGGTAGATTCATTAGGCTTCCAAGAGTCCATGTAGGGTTTTCAAAGGGGTTACAAATAATCATTGCTTCAAGATGAACTAGACAAATCAGTTGGTCTTCTTGGGTTAGTCAGGCTGAATCAGTCAGATTTGGATTACTGATTAAGGTGGTGGTGGTTCTTTTCCCCCCAGCAATATATTATCTCTCTCGGCAATTTATATTTCCTGAATGCTGCCACCATATGCTCACAAACTGGGAATAAGTCTCATGGAATCTAATGGGGCTTACCCTTCAGGAGATTTTCTGTAGGATTATACTGTAAAAGAGATGGCAATACATCCATAAGAGAAGAGAACACAATAGAGCTGAAATAGCAGTCTTATCGCTGTACCTGGTAGACGCATTCTAAAAACAGAATAAATGGCTCCTGTATAATCAGTTAATCACAATTTTGCCATCTAGCAACAAAGCGCCTATCACCATGAGAAAGTACAGGACAAAGTCCTAGTTCATCCTGAGATATTAAACTTCTATCTGTATTGCAATTTACCATTTTAGTAAAGGCTATACTAGACTTCAGTGGTTAGGGGGAGGCCTTAGTTGACTGAATGCTCCTCTGTACAAGTATATTTCCTCCACATTAAAACATAGGTGCAACAGAGGGGGCGATTTTCAGGAATGCTTGAGAAGCATTCCTGAAAATCGCCCCCTGGGGAACACATCCAGAACATGATGGGAACATTTGGCCGCAGCAGCAGCATTCTCCCTGTGCAGTGAGAAGTGTTCTATGCTGCCTCCCATCCCCATCACGTTCCCTTTTAGAACGCAACAGGCCCATTCCAGAGCCTGCGCAATAAAGTTCACAGTCTGTCAAATAATCTGGACCAAAGCTGTGTAGGGCTTTATAGGTCATGACCAGCGCTTTGAATTGTGCCCAGAAATGAACCGATTGGCAATGAAGCTGATTCAGCAAGAGAGTTATATGCTTCCTGTTACTAGCGCTCTCAATATTCTGGCTCCGGTGAGTAGAGGTTAGAAAAATTACTTTTGGGGTTTTTAACACACAGAATCCCCTGACCAACATGACCAATTCTAGTCCATACGGGGTGGGGGGGGTGGGGGGGGGGGTTACCACGCTCTGGATCTGGAAAGATATTTTTATTTTGCTGGATCAATGCTCATGGCAAAAAGTATTCATTTGCCTATGGCAGAAGGGGAAATCATACAATCCTCCAGTCATTTGCATGTTCTAGTAAACATATTCACTGATGGAAAATTTGAAAGGTACAGCCTCACAAAATCTGGAGGGCTACAGGTGCATCTACACTGTAGAAATAATGCAGTTTGACACCACTTTAACTGCCATGGCTCCATCCTATAAAATTCTGGGATATGTAGTTTTGTGAGACACCAACACTCTTTGCCAGAGAATGCTAAAGACGTTATAAAACTATAAATCCCAGGATTCCATAGGATGGGATTACAGCAATTAAAGTGATGTCAAACTGCATTATTCCTACCATACAGAAGCACGATCTATGACCTATGGTAACAGTGGGGAACCTGTGGCTTTCCAGATGTTGTTGTGCTATAATTTCTACTATTTTTGAGCACTGGACACTGACTGAGGCTGTTAGGAGCTGCAGTCCAACAGCATCTGAAGGGCCACAGGGTCTCCTACCCTAGCCATGAGTGTATAGCTGCCCCTCTCCTAGTCACCTCTGTTGTGCACTGCTCCAGACTGCCTTACAAAGGCAAAACAGAGCATTATGCTCTGGTTAAGACAGTTGGCCCTCTGTATCCATTGATTCTTTATCTACAAATTCAATTATCCATGGCTTGAAAATGTTTAAAATATATATAAATTCCATAAAGCAAACCTTGATTTTGCCATTTTATATAAGGGACACAATTTACCACCCCACTGTATATAATGGGACTTGATCTTCCACAGATTGGGGGGGGGGGGGTTGCAGATATAAAGGGCATACTGTACCTAAGAACCAATTAGAACATCACAAAGTATTCAGTGAGATTTGAGGTGCCACATTAGACTCCTTCAGTCTGAATTTTGAGAAAAATCAAAACATGCCGTATAATGAGAAAACAACTTATGGCATGATAATAGCTTCCCCTTGCCAAATCTCAGGTTCCATCCTGAAATGGAGTCAGGTCTGTGGTACAGAACTTGATAAACTGTATAGTTGCCAAAAATAATCTGAGGCTGTTTTGAAGATTGTAGGGGCAGGAATTGGGGTGGGGGGATTGGACAGCACTGTTGCTCTCAGATCCACTTAAAATACAAAAACTAATTATTTAGGGGGGGGGGGAATCTACATGTGCTCTTTTGCCCTCAGCTATCCCCAAAAAAGCCTTTCAGAACTCTCTTGGCAGGCTTTGGCTTTGATTTGTGATCAGTCCAGCAAATCTAAGCTCTCTGGGAACAAAAGAAACAGTTATTTGCATTTTCAGATGCAAATCTCTAATATACTTGTTTCTGTGGGGCCACTACAATGAATTGAAAATGCATGTACAATTTAAACAGTTTATTAGGTTTATGTAAACCTTTTTCAACTCAAAGCCTAACAACATATGCATATTCACTGGATCCAACAGGTATTGTTGTGTGCCTTTAAGTCATTCGACTTATGGCAACCCTAAGGTGAACCTGCATGAGGTTTCTTGGCAAGATTTGTTCAGATGGTATTTGCAATTGCCATCCTCTCCGGCTCCTAGTGTGTGACTTGCCCAAAAACAGGGATTCAAACCCTGGTCTCCCAGAGTCCTAGTTCAACACTCAAACTACTACACCACACTGCTCCCCCAGTCCATATACAATTTCTAAAGTTTCAGCACCCCCAAAAAGCATCAGTGAAGGATTTGCTTTCGTAATCTTTAGACATACTTTGGAAGTATGCTATTTAAACAACACACACATTTTAAGAGGCCCCGAAGCTGGCCAAAGGTGCGCTCAAGTCCTTAGGGACTGGAACGTGGCTTTGGCACGGCCTCTGGCCTCTTGGACGCATGCATCATTTAACAACCTACCTCTAAAATGACCTGAAGCAGCTTTATTTGGCCTGTCTTACAGGCCCAAACTCAGCTTTTTTCTTTTTTATCCCTGCAACCCATGACCTATAGTAAGCTGCTTCCTTTGGGTTTCCTACCCACCGAAAGGGCTAAATCGTAACTCTATGGGTTCATTTGCATAAAATAAGAACCAAATTAGATGGGGAATCCATGGCATGTTTTTTAAAGATGCAATGCAGCACAATAGGAGTGGGGAAGACAATTAAGACTGCAGGAGGTTCAGAGGGGGAATTAAATGTTTCCTTCTGTGCTGCTACCTTAGCAAAAATCCATCCTGTGCTGCTATAATCCCATTGGTACAAAAGCAAACACTGCATCAGGACTCATCAGGAAGTAAGTGTTAAACCCCCCCCCTTCAGTATAAAACAACAACAACACAGTGATTGCTTTTTTTGCAATTTATAAAACATATATATTCAGTTCATGCATTTAGCTTAGGTCTCCCTTACCTTGCTTTATTAGACATAAGGGCTAACAAGCCCCTCCTTTTCCACATCCGGTACAAGCTTTTGTTATTGACTTTCAAAGCCCTCCATGGATTGGCCCTCCTTACTTTCTGACCCTTCTTCTCTTACATCCTACTCGCACCCTCCACTCTGGTGTAAGGTCTCCTGTCACAGTGTAGGACTACCACTGCCCCCTCCCGATTCGTCCCTTCTCGCTTGCTGCCCCTTACTCTGGAACCTTCTTCCCCCACATGCACACCTCATCACTTCTCTACCCAGTTTCAAAACCGAGTTAAAGACTATATGTGTTTAGAGAGCATTCCCAGAGGCTAGCCCCTCTCTGACCCAGGAAGCCTCCTTTTTTTAACTTAATTAAGAGCCAAACACTTCTCCAGTCCATCTGCCTTGGTCCAGGCCTCAGAGGTGGAGTACTGCTGTGACTGATCCATTCCCACCACCATCCCTTCTCCCTTGTTGTTCGTGTCTTCTTAGATTGTAAGCCTGAGGGCAGGGAACCGTCTAACTAAAGATTGTTGTACAGCACTGTGTAAATTTACAGCGCTTTATAATAAAGGTAATAATAATAATAATAATAATTATAATAATAATAATAATAATAATAAATAATATCGTCCTTAGATTTGCTTTTCTTTATGTCTCTAACTGTTTTGTTCCATCACGGTTTTCTGCTTTTGCAGTCTATCCGTTTATGCCTCCCTTTGGGCGGTTATGTCTTTCTTGAACAGACAATCACTGACATTTTTAAAAGGGAGGCTATCCTCTCCTTTTTTTTTCTTTTTTTTTTCTTTTTTGGGGGGGGGTGGGGGTACCACTCGCGTTTGTTGGACTTGCACTGTACTTTCTCGACTGTGACATTCTGCTTTCCAATAAAAACATTACCGCTTATACACGGAAAATGGGTTTCTTTTTATGGCAACTCCTGTACTAGAGAGAAAGGGGGGGGCTCTCTGGCCAGCTGTGATGTTCAACGCCTTGCACGAGATTTATTTATCTTCCTATTCTTGGTTTCACATGGCCTAGGGGTCACCTGGGAATCTGCACATTATGTAAAGCAGCTAGACCCTTGTGGAACTGCCTTTTGCAGCTTCTCAATGGTTCTTTTTATGTGATAAAGGCTCGAGTTGGCAGGTTGCAAAGGGAGTTCAAGTCAGCCATATAATTACCATTCACAGCATTAAGTCCAAGGGAAGTGTAAAGGTGGATAGAGAAGATATTATTCTAATGGGCAGGAAACGATTTTGGGCAGTTTGGCATATGTGGTTTCAGCTATTTTCCAATTTCCTGTTTGGTAGGGACAGTTTAATTATTCCTCTGCCATCGCCATTTTCAGCTTCTTTTAAATGTCCCAGTTTCTCTCTCTTCTTCTCTTTACTTCATTTTGCTTCTTGGTTCTTCCTTGGTTATTTTGTTTCTGCAAACTGAGTTCAAAGTGCAAAAGTAATTTCATCAATCAACAACTCAGGACAATGAGGAGGAAGGGGACCCAACCTTGTACTTCCAGTAGGCTCAGCAAAAGCACACTGGTTGCAGCTTCTTCTAGGTAGTGTTTGTTCTTTCATTAGTAACTTTTGCCATCATGATCACACTCTGATGTTGCTTGGTTACACATATTCTGGTTTTCATCTATAATATTTTGGGGAGTGGCATAGTAATTTGAGTGCTGGATTTGACTCTGGGACCAGGGTCCAGTTCCCCATCAGCAAGGAAACTCACTGGGTGACCTGGGCAAGTCACATGCTCTCAGCCTCAGGTGAAAGCATGGCAATCCTCTTCTGAACAAACTTGCCAAAAAAATCCCTGCTGGTTCAATAGGATTGCCAAAATCAGAAACAACTTGATGCACACAACACACAACATGCCTTAAGTGAGGAATATATTATGTTTTAAGACAAATGGTAAAGAAATAAACAGAGATTAAAGCTTCTCCCTCTCTCCTCATAGCCTTAAATTAACTAGTGGGTCAAACTACTCTATTTTTCATCTTGCCAAGGATGTATGAATGAAGGTACGAATGGCTTTGGATCCAGGTATGTTGCTGAAGCATTGTCAGAGGTATCCAAAAAAGGATTCCCAGATCTCAGGGATTGGACACTCTTCTCTGGTCTTCAGAGCAAGAAAGAGTATGGGAAAATGGTATATAGTTTCCACACTTGAAATTTTCCTCGATGTCAAACTTGGTACAAATGCGGTTGCCTGGGAGGCCGCGCAAATAACACATAACACAAGCTGGAAGAAAGCCCAAACTTTATTAGCACAGCAAACAACAAATGGAGGGTTGGCTCAAAGCATAAGACAGGATTGAAGCATCGGACTAACCTCCGTGTTTCAATAAGCAGCATGCCTGCTGACCGCAGCCGCTGAGATGACACGGGGCTAAGGAACCCATGTGGCAGCATAACACAGGCGCTCGCTGTTCTCAAAGCCCTAGTCACCGGGAGGCGTATCCTCGTCGGGTCCCCAATGGGCCACAACGCATGCCCTGCTCGCCCCCGGGGTCCCTACTGACTCCCCAAACCAGTGCTCCCAAAGCCCTGGATCCACAATCAGATCCATGGCTATGCTGCCACCCCTCAGTTGTGACAAAACCCACAGACCCTGGGAGGAGGGTGGGGAGAGCCAAGCGGCAAAGGCTGCGGGCCTGGCTGCATGGGCATTTTTAGGCCTAGGCCCACCCAGTCACCCCATGGGTTTGGGCTCCTCCTCAAGGCAGCTCACCATGAGCTGCCTTGGAGGACCGAAGCCCCACCATAGAGTTTTCCTCCGCCCGTCCTAGAGTAACGCAGGTGGAAGGGGCGGACCCTTCCGCTCCGTGCCACCATCAGGGCAGAGGGCATGCCCCAACCTGGAAGTTTGGGGCGAAAACGGCTCCGCGACGGCTCCCGAGCAAACGCAGCCCGCCCATAAGCGGCGCGCCACATTTGATGGTTAAAGTATCATCCTTAAAGTTTTGAAAACCGTGCCCTATGAGGGTGGCCATCTGTTGGGGAGCTTTGATCGTGTATTCCTGCATGGCGGGGGTTGGACCTTGATGGTCCTGAGGTCCCTTCCAACTCTGGATTCTATTTTCTAGGACAGGAGCGCTAATATCCAAGAGGTTGTCCCGGGACCTACTTGTTTGAGCTGGCACCTTAATTCAGCACTCTTTTCCCACCATGGTTACAAGGCTCACTAGCACCTAGAAATACAACAAGGAAGGGTTCCCAACTGTCTCTGTTGAAATCCAGGTATTCTGAATCTCTCTATGGTGGACAATTAGCGTCAGTGTAGAACATTCATTTGGGGCAAGTATTAGAACGTGTGGTGGCCTCCCATGCCAGGTTCCTGAATGAATCATAATGGGTTTCAGACCTGGTTAGGATTACAGATGGCTTGTTGCCTTGATGGTGACTTTTGTCAGGAAATGGGCAGTGAAAATATATCCCTATTGTTTTGCTGATCTCTTAGCAAATTCAATACAATCAACCATAGTATCCCGTGGTCTGCCTTGCTGTCATGAGACTTGGAGAAAGTGTTTTTCAATGCTTTGTTCCATCCTGGAGGGGAAGCAGAGATGGTGGTTGCTGAGGGATTGCTGTCCTGCCACTGGTCTGTGAGACCTTGAGGGTCTTGCCCTACTCCATTCATTTAGCAGACAATGAAAGCACAGAAACAAGTGGAAAGTTTGTTTTCCCCCAGGAGTCTTCTCTGAGCCCTTATTTGTAAAATTTGGCTTACAAAAAAATATTTAAGATAAGTGTTCTGTATTTCCCTATTGTTTCCATAGGCTGTATTGTAAGACTTGTACAGCGCTCTCTTCATTACAGCCTGGGCTTGGTTCCATTTGTCAGTTCTTTATGTCTGGCTAAAATTTTCTTTGTTTTACCAATCTTGTGGCTTTGCTGTATTTATGGGCTTTTAATTTTGTTTTGCATGCATAATGGTCCCTAGTACTTACAGTTACAATCAGGAGAGTTTCAGTTCCCAGTTATAGAAGCGTTCTTTTTCTCACTTTTCCTAAAGACAAACCTTTCTTTTTCATCTCGATGTGCCTATTCTTTCATCTCTCCTGTCAGTTTCTTTAATTCTTGAGTCAATCAAGTATTCTGTTCTTTTCACTGTTTCCCATTTTTCTTCCATTTTTTGCAGTTAGGAAAAATAAGAGCCTCACAGATGAGTCTTGTGCTAACCCAGGCCTGATTGGAGGATACCAATCCAGCACCAGATCTTATTTTACATGGCTGTGTACACTACAGCTGGCTACAGCCTTGCACTTCTGGCGTAGCAATGTAAGGAGGATCATCCGAGTCACCTCCTCACACCCACTGTTATACTAATGATTCTGACTGGGCCCATTCAGAGAAAAGTAAAAATAATTTTAAAAAAATTATGTCCTCATATACTACAGCCCAGGAAACTTCGTCACTGACTAGTGGCAGAATTTTGGAGAGTGGGTTTGTGTGGAAGGTGTACCCACATTATATATTGACCTAACAAATAACATGTGTGGTGGATGAATGTGGAGAACCATCTCCTTGATACCAGCCTTCTCACTTCTTTTGCATGCTATTAGCTTAGAGTAAAACCTATTATTTACTAATATGGGAAGCAAGAGGTGTGCTTCTGGTTCTCATTTTCAGCAAAGGTTATGTTTTGTAAGTTATTTATTTCCAGTACATATATTTATCTTATGAACCACTAGAGGCTAGAATAATCTGAAAGGGGTGGGGAGGGACTGAGGGAGGGAAGATGAAAGTCTGGGATCTCTAGACTGCAACTTCCATCATGAAAAGGTAAACCTTTGGATCTAGCATAACGTAGTAGTTAAGCAGGCAACCCACTTTTTGTGACCACTTTGTTGACTCATACCACTGGGGAATTTCGGGATTGTCATTTTCCCAACTTTGGCCTGAGTACATTCCCCTGGGTTATCTGTCTAGTGGTTTCATACTGCCATTACTGTACTTCATACTGAACTTCATACTGACATGTCTGACACCGGGGGGCGGGGGGGGGGCAACATCATCCCACTCGTTTTCTTTCCATCCATTTCCTCACTCCGTGCCCCAAACCCGTACGATGGTGGAGAGAGAGAGGGAGACTGAAATGGATCACTTGCAAAGACTTCTGAAGATAGCTAAGGAAGTCATTCCAATCAAGTTGAGGATTTCCAGGGTGGTTCATCCTAATGAGAGCCTGAAAAATTACCATATTTTAGACTAACCTTCCAGTATCCTTCAGGGGCATGATCACTGATCAGCTGGCTGGATTCTTAAATAGTTGTCGCCTGAAACAGTAACTTTCCCAAACTCTTGCCCTGACTTAGTGTGACACTAGACCAGGGAAAAGCCAGATGAGAAGACTCGGGGCTTTAGACATTATTTATATTATTAAGCTTTATTTATAAAGCGCTGTAAATTTAACACAGCGCTGTACTACAATCTTTTTTAATGGATTGTTCCCTGCCCTGGGCTTTACATCTAAAAGACCTGACACAAAGTGAGAAGGGAAAGGGGTTGGGAAGGGGCCTCTCTAGTAGGATACTCTATATAAAATACATGCATTACAGGAAGTGATTCAATAAAACAGACAAACAAACGAACATCAAAATAGCAAGTGACAATTAGCAATGCACCTTTTTAAAACAACTCTTGAAACTAGCCACCTTCGGAGATACTTTCTCGCATGATGCCATCACTGCCTTGCTGTCCAATGTGATTAGGTGCATCTTGTCCTTTGATGGGGAGGAAAACTGCCTATAAGTCCAAATGCAACAGTGTGTCCCATTAGCCTCAGGTGTTGTAGTCACCAGTTCTAGTATTGGGGATCATGTGGTGTCAGTCTTCTCCTCTCCCCTTCTCCCCCTTGCTATTCCAGAACCAGAGCTTTTTAAGTTTCTAAAAAATTTCATTACTTATTTTTTTATCTTTTTTTAAACAAAAATTGTATTAGATACCTCTGGATTGCATTAAAATTTAGAACACCAAAATAAAATAAAATCCTTAAAAGGCACACACTTGGTAAGGCATAGGGTAGGATGTGGCATACAGGAGAGTGCAGAAGAAGAGTGAGGCTCATTTGTGCTATTGCAACGATGTGTGAGAGGGAAATGTTCAAAACCAGTATGATTGGTTTCCCCTTACTCGGAGCTGATCCTGTGTGAGAAAGGGGCTCATGTGATAAATTCCTTAGTCATGAAGTCTGATGAGTTGGAAGTTGAAGAGATCAAAGACCATCCGTCCAATCCCTGCCATGCAGGAACTCACAGTCAACGTCCCCCAACAGATGACCATCCAGCCTCTGGTTTAAGACTCCAAGGGGACACTCCACCCACTCTCGAGGGAGTAGTGTGTTCACTGTCCGACAGCTCTTACATATCCGGAAGTTCCTCCTAATGTTGAGTGGATCTCTTTTCCTGTAGCCTTCCATCCATTATCTTGATTCTATTCTCTGTAGTGCAGAAAATGAGCTTCTTCCATCATCAGTATGACACCCCTTCAAATACTTAAACAGGGCATCTCTTACTTCGTTAACCGTCCTTTTTCTCCAGCTAAAATCCTCAGATCCTAAGTCTCTCCTCATAATAATGGTTCCCGACCATTCACTATTTGGTTGCCCTCCTCTGGACACACTCCAGCTGCCAGCATCCTTTTAATTGTGGGCCCAAAACTGGGCACAAATATTCCAGGTGAGGCCTGACCAAGCAGAAATGGTGGCCATATTACGTCCACTACCTTTCCACCTAGTCTCTGCCTTACAATAAGGCAGTTGTGGGGACAAAAATGGGTAGATGCGAAACCATGTCAGCCACCATGATTTTCCTAATCTCTCACCCCCTCCCGATGTGAAGAAACTTATTCACCATCCCATCAGCCATTGGCCTGCAAATGGGGGGAAATGGGGAATGTAGTGCGCAACACACCTGAAGGGTGCCTGCTAGGAATGTCTTTTCTTAGAGGGAAGCAGGATATCCATATAATACAGCCAAATGTTACTACTAATGATTAGAGTGTAGTTGGGTGTGAAAGGGGCACTGTTCCTGTCGTTTTTTAGAATGAGTGGTTTTACACCACTCACTGACAGTCTCCAGCTATAGACAGTGCTTGCCCAGGCAAGCCATGTGGTGATAGCAAATTTTCAGTGCTTCAAGGGGTAACACTTCTCTGGAAGATTGTTTGCATTTCTAATTAAAAGCTACAGGTTGCATTTCAGCAGGCTGAAGATCTTTTTGTTAAAGTCAGGGTGCTTTTACACGTGGAATCATACAATTCAAAGTGAAACCGGACTCATAGACAGCTATGAAAAGTTTGCATCATGCCTGTGCACTTCAGTGTGAGATACTTAGTGGTGTGTCATTAATTTGTTTTGGAGAGTGTCTGTATTTTCTGACATTTTGGAAACTTTTGTTTGGATTACAGTTTCCAGCACTCCCCAGCCGAGGTATCCCTTTTCCAAGCTCTGGTTGCATGATCAATCATTTAACCTATGTGTTTGGTTCCCCAACTTTTGGACTTCAGCTCCCAGAATTCTTACCTGTGGCCAGGAGCTCGCTGGAGCTTCTGGGAGCTTAGTCCAAAACCTGGAGGCAAAAGTTTGGGAAACACTCTGTGTTAGATCTTTGAATATAACTAGGACAATCGCCGATATAACATACATTATGGGCGGCGTTCGAGACAGATCAAGTGCTTCTTTAGGGACCTTTTCACAGACGCGCGTATGTGTATTTCAGGACATCGTTGCGGACCCTCGCACCGGGCTCGAGGAGACTCGGCACGTATCCACGCACACGCTCTCTGTACTACTATCCACCCCCACTCTTCTTCTCCCTATATGTCCTTCCCCCTTGCTCCACCCCACACCCCTTCCACTCCTATCGCGAGCCGGCCCTTGGAGCTTTCCTTTCTCCCTTTCTCCTTGTGCGGCCCCCGGCCGTCGGCTATGCGGTTGTGTTTACCAACCCTGCCCTTCTCACTGGCGCGCTCGATACCTCCCACACTGGTCAGGCCACCTCTATGGTGTAGTACGTGCATTGTTCGCAGGACACTCGCGCGCCTTGCTCACCAACTCTGATTATCCCACCCTTGCGTTCCTGCAGCCTGATTGTTCCCTCTACTGTAATCCGCGCGCGCACCATCTCGCCGTTCGCTGCCCCCCCCAGTTGTCACATCCATAACCATCCCTGACGCACTCCGATGACCTACACCCCGCTTCTCCACGGGTTTCCCTCGGCCTCTGCGCAGTGTTCCCACAGAGCACCAGAGCGCACATGCAGACCAAACTTGTGTATTGGCGGGTTGATTATCGCCATCACCGCATACGGCCGTGCGCTTCACGACGCTTATTGATGTCTCCTATCCGCTTATGCGCTTCTCCGTCCCCATCGACTCCCGCCTGTGTTTTTCCGTTTAGGCGGTCCGAATCTATATTATGCGTGTGGTATTCGCGCGTCTACCATACCCCGAGCATGATTCCTTCTCGGCCTGTGTGCTGACCCAGGACGGGTATAAGCCCGCGCTGACATATTCCCCATGCCCTGCAGTAATCCTTCGTCCTTTTTGCTCCGGGTCGTTTGTATCACGCACGCAGCACGCACGCGCACACTTCTGTTGCCCGCACGTTTTGTTTCTCTCGTCCTGAAGTTTTTTGCTTCTTTGCGTGCATTTGTTGCGCCGCACTCGCCTCCTCATGTTTCGGCTCCATTCGTTCGCCTGATGTTACCTATCGTCACCAATTACTATTCCAAGCGACTTTTCCGGTGCAACTCCGCTGCCCCCATCACAGGATGCCCGCCCTTGCACTTGCCCGCTTCCTGTCCCTATTTTCCCTTGGCTGACCCACGCGCGACGCCTGAATGCGGGCACATCCCCGTGCCGCCAGTATCGCCTCCATGTTCGTGTGCACCTTCCAGAATCACCTATCTTCCTTGCTGTATTTTGTCCGGCAGTGTTATTATCCACCCAAGTGGACGAAATTCGATGCGCAAAAGTAAAATGTTGCAATTGGTTTCTGGAATACATTATTCCGGGGATATTTTCTGTATGCTAGTTTTAATATCGCTAATTGTGTTTCCATTTTAATGTCTATACCATCGTGCTCCTTTGTTGCCAACAATAAAACATTGTTTTCGTCAGATCATGCGTGTGTTCTACGATGCTTGGGACGATGACTTGCTTGATCTTAGCCAGAAAAGGGAGCCGATTTAGAGAGCAAATCACTTATAAAGCTCCAAAATCCACAAGAATAGCAGACTCCAGTTTTAGTCCAGACGAGAGTTTCTGTGACAGTCGACATCGTCCCTTTGATCAGTCTCTTTGTGCTTCTCCTGGTCTCTGCCCTGGCCTAGTTTGGTCTGTTCTTAGAATTCATGTGGGCACACTGTGCGCATCAGCTCATGCTCTTGGAAGCCCATATATTCTCCGCTCTCTGTTTTTTGGTGCATCCACCCCGGATATAATCCTCGACAGACACAAGATCTTTCCTCCGCGCAAACATACTTACTGCTGACGAAACTAAGCGCACTTTTGCGACTCTGGACACTCCCCATTTCAAAGGCTCAGGACCCCCACCTCTTTTTCTCCCGGCACTCTGCCTCAAGGCCCATCCCCATTCCATCAAGGTGGGGATGGAATAAATAGATTTTTGTCAATCGGACTTATTATGGGATGGAATAATAGGACACATATCTTTGGGTTCACTTGTATAGTTGGTCGTTCATATTGATGTTGTTGGCTACATGCTGTCAAAGTAAACTTTGACTTCAGGTGACTTCAGAATGAGACACCTCTATGATCCAAAAACACACAGACGAAATAATCGAGTTTCGGGACTGTTTTAATTGCCCGGGCTCACTGCTAGGTAATCCTGGGAAATGTGTTATTGTGGCACCGATCTCTCTGACAGAGAAGACTAAATGCCTCACAAAACTATAGTTCCAGAATTCTCTAGCATTGCGCAGGGCAGTTAAAATGTCTCAAACTGGTTATTTCTGCAAACCTGTATCACCCCTATCATCAACAGTTCTGCTCAGATCTTTTAAACTCAGAGTTGTGGCTCATTTTTTGAATCAACCCGTCTTTAATGCCCTTCCCCTTTTCCAACTGCTTCCTTTTTACTAAGCGTATCATCATTTGCTGTGAGATATGCCCAGTATGAAAACCTCTGTTTTGTCGATTGTCTCTAGTGAGAGTTCAGACTTATTTGCTCTCATGGCCCATTGATTTGTATTTTTAGTGGACTTTGCTATCCATGAACTGTTCTCTAGCATCACATATCAAATGAATTTACTCCTTCTGAGGCAACTTTCTTCACTGTCCAGTTTTCATAACCATACATAGAAATCAGAATATGTGGCACAGATGATTTCAACTTTGGTATCTGATTACTTTTTGTTTATCTCAGATTGGCCTTTTAGTCATCAACGCATTGTGAGAAAGTGCGGGATGAATCCTCCTGAATCTTCGTTCACAAAGAGAAGCCAGGGAGATATAATGTCAATAATATTAATGACAAAAGGCTAAATCCAGCTACATGAATGGACTTTCAATCCTGGATATTCTCCTCCTTTAAGCTTTCAATGGGCACACCACACACACACACCCAAACACCCCTGGTGGAGATATTCAATTTCTGGTTTACATTTGGAGGAACTTCAGGATTTGGGGGGGGGGGCAGTTTCAGAAGGGTACCACGCATTGAAATCTTTTTAGCAGTAATGGGGGCTTTGAGGGAAACAAAAAAACTGGCCAGAGGGCCTCACACAACATGGGCCACAATTCTCCATCCATGGTCTAAGACCTCTGTATGGTCTAGGACTCCATCATGGTACCTCTCCCACTTAGATGAATTCTTACTCTTTCTTTTCCTGAATAAATAATATCTGTTTAGCAATGAACTTTGAATGGAGTTCTATATAGTAAGGCCATATTCCTTGACAAGTAAGAACCTGAAGAGTTCTTGCATAGTTCAGGCAAGTCAATCAGGCATGGTATCAGACAAGTTCGGGCACCACTAAATGGTTCTCTTGGACTCCAATAATTTTCCCCCTAAATCAGTGTTACTCAAGTGGTTGTCCACAAAAGAGTGGCATTCATGAGCACCAATCCAATCCCTTCAGGGTTTCCAGGAAAAAGGGGGGGAACAACTGTAGGCATAAATATGGTACCAGTGCATGGCAATACGGAAAATATATATATATAGCTTGGGAACCATTGCTCGTGTGTCTTGTCCAGACCTAACAAATGAACCAATTCTGTCTGCCCATCTTCAGACACAAATATGGAACCGTTGCTGTTAAAGATGTACCGGGCTGTACTGTTGAGTCCTGGAGCCTTCTGGGAGCAGCAATTTTCCTTTTCTTGAAAAGTTTGGAGGAGCATCTGAGAAGGGTCTAGAAAGGGCCATGTTGCCTCAGAATGGTCCTGGGTTATACATACAACCCACAGTCATTGACTTCCCCCTGACCTCATGACATCGTAGGAGCAGCCATGGCATTTATTGCATAAGCAAAGAACAAAATGGCAAACACCAAAAGATATCCCAGTTTCAAATGCAAATGCTAACCGACTGCATCTCTTCTTTCAGCACTGATTGCAGGACAGTATTGTCTACTGTACTGAGGGCAGAAGCTAGCTCAGGGATTGTCTATGTGTGCCCCTAGCCTGTCTTCAGATGTCTTTCCAGGTTCTCCTGTATCACCCTGCACTTCCTACCTAATGCAACATCCTCAAACTGCCTATGGTATGGCTGACCCTGATGTCATGGCCAAGTAAGTGCAGTAGCCATAACAGAAGGATGGAGGGAATCTGACTCTGGTCTGGCATTTCAGAGACAGACCATTGTCTTATAATGTGCAGCTCCACTCAGAATCATAGGTGTGGGCTGGCTTTATGCCTGAAGGCCCGGAGAGAAAGTTGACATTTGTAATCCTTCTAATGGATGGAGGATTATCTTTGCTGGCAACATGCGTGGACAAAGCAAACCACTAGCTTTCGCTGCCACATCACACATGTGCACATACCCACACACAACTAGTTTCACTTGGACAGCCGGAGCTACTTGGCACAGCCGTGATAACATTTATTCCAAAGAATGGAAGAGAGAGTGACATTTGCAGAATTTATCTCTTAAACTACAGTTGCTTTGGAGCTCGATGCGTGAATGAATGAAAAACGGGATTATATAACCAGCATCTTTTCAAATAAAATCAAATAAAAGTTGCACCCTCCAACTCCCTTCTGTTATTTACATTCTGATTTATAACATCTGTATGGCATGGACAAGATCGGGGTTAAAACATGGACAGCAGTTCTCGAGTTGTAAAGAAAATTTATAAGTCCAGAAGCTCAGGCTAGGAAAACCATCCTTTCAAATCCCATGTCCACCATTCATTCCCCCATGACCTTGGAGGAGTTAATGGGCAAGTCCCAGACAGAGAGGAGAGAACAGTGCCAGATGTTGGGATTTATTTGTAGAACAGGGAAGGGGAACTCATCCTCCCAAATGCAGCCTCCATGCCCCCAAAACTGGTTGGGGCTAGTTTTCAGCCACTCAGTCTACAGTCTGTTGTGTTCTATCTGGTTTTGCCTCCACCCCAGGATACACTCCCAAATCTGGTGGCAAGTATGTGCTAAAGGTCAATTGCCAACCAGGAAAGCTCCTGCTTCCAGTGTTTTAATTGCTTTTTCCATGGTGATGCCAGATGTCAGCGGTATGTTGTGCTCCTGAATTTCAGCATCATGGCATCAGGTGTGCAGCCCACAGGAGATGGCAAATTAGGCCCTGAGTCAATGATGTTATCCACAACTGATTTAGCCCTGGACACAAGTATTTGCTTCCTGCGACTTGCTGAGGGCAAATTCCAGGATTCATTGGTCAAGAGCCTAGATTAATAAATCCCAAGAGCACTTCCATTTTACACTGTATGGATCGTGCGAAACAGCAAAGTCAGCTGAGCGAATTCTCAATTTATCGGACATTGGCCCATGCACGATGGTACCATACAGAGGACCGCGTTGTACATTAAATGTGCTCTCTTTAGAGGTTATCATGGTTCATCAAGATTTTGCGCTTATTTGCCGTGGCTTGCAAAAGATCTGCCAAAGCATCCTCAGTGTTATATCTACATGCACCACCAAAGTATTTTGCTTCCACCGGTGAATTCAAGAGACAGATGCAACTGCATATTGTTACGCGTTTTCTTATTTCTAGCTAATGGATATTGCTGCCGCATTCTTTCCCCACTACACCCAGATAATCTGAACGTTTGTGATTTAAATCCTCAGTTTTCCTTTATTTTCATTTGGCCATATCTCCTTAAGACCATAATGCAGCTAGGAAACACATGTTCGAAAATGGCATTACTACTAGCCTGGGATTAGGGTTTTATAAACATGTAACTAGGCGAGCGATTTAAATTCAATTTACAGTAATGCAGGAGCAATAAATATATCTCGCGGGGTGATGGCGGGGGGGAGATGGGAGGCTACAAGCTGATAGGAAGCATAAACAAATAACTTTTTGTGCTAGTAATTGGCCACCAAGATTTTATATGTTTAATTGACTAAAGTGACAATTTGGAATTACATCTAGTTTCTTAATTGGATTGGAATCTCCAGAGGAAAGGAAACTGAGATCGGTATTGGAGGAGCAGCCAAAAAAGCAAAGCAGTTTTCTGGAGTCTGTTGAAGCCGGCATTAATATCCATAGCACAATGTTTTTAATATCCTCCCACCTAATAGAGAAATGTGGCCGTTGTTAACACACACTCAGGGTACTAAAGCTACTGAATTAGCTGGAGTGTGTGCCGTCTCCTCCTCCGTACCCTACCATTCCATAACAAGAGGCTAATTTAATCAAAGGTGAACGTGTTTGACTTCACCACAGACTGCAATATTCTCTCTGACACTGGCATCACACTATACAAACCTTGCACCACTGTCTGGAAGACATTTTGACGGTATATAATGTGGGAGTCCGTAAATACTTAAAGCAAGCCGGAATAAACATTTTGAGTGGCATTATATTTCCACACAGTAAAAACAGAAAATCCTATCAACTGTTAGGGTCGTTTCCCCTCTCCCATATACTTTGTTGCTCAATAGCCCTTGGAGCTCCCAATCATAGACCATGGACTGATAATTGTGAATCTATAATATAATGTAAAATAGTAAAAATAGATGCATTTATAAATAACCCTTAGTCCAGAGTATGCATACCGCTGCATCTTGAAGAGAATTAGTGCATCTGCCTCTATGCTAGGAGAATTGACACCACTTTAGCTGCCATGGCTCCGTGCTATGAAATTTTGGTTGGGTGAGTTTGTGGTGAGATACTAGTTTCTTGTCAGAGTTCTGGTACCACAAACAAATACAAACCACAGTTTCAGAATGGAGCCATGACAGTTAAAGTGATGTCAAATTGAATTATTTGGCAGTTGTAGCAGCAGTCATAGTTCATGGTAATAATAAATTTCAATTTCCATCAACAGTCACTTACACAGGTGACTGATCAATTATGGCAACCCTTTGAAAATTAGGGCAGAGTTCATGATTTATTACATTCTACCCCATTCCCAAAACGTGTGTAAATATGCTTTATACCTGAGTCCTTAATACCACTCAGTACTGCATCCAAAGTAGTGGGTTTATATCATGAAAAGGTCATGCAAAAATAAAAACCAGTTAGTCTTAAAGGTGCTACCCTTCCTTTGTTTTTTTTGTTCCCCCTTCCTTCCTCCTTCCTTCTCCTTCCTTCCTTCCTTCCTTCTTCTATTATGCATCAGTTATAAGAAAACCTTTTAGTTGGTAAAGTGATAATTTACCATGTTCTAGGAGTGTGGCCAAACCCCTTGATATCTCTGGCCCACAGCACATTGTGGGAAGGGTGAAAAATCTGCCTCCCCACCATCACCATCAAAGTGGTTCCCAATGTTACTATGCTTAATGACAACTTCTTTTGCCAAAGCAATTCTAGGTGAGATAACATGTGTATACCGTTGTCTCAATCTAATTAAACCTGGGCTGTACAACCCAGAGGGGTGCAATCAGCTGAAAAGGGGAAGCCTAATGGTGCAAGCCCAAAAGGTGATGAACCTAGCACATATATCTGCTCGGTTCCAGATCCAGTCCCTCCACTAAGCTCAGTTTGTCAAGCAAGAGTCTATTGAACCAAAGCACCCGAACAACATCTTTGAGCCAGCTCTTGACATGACCAGCACCTTATGCTTCGGTGACAGTTTTAAGTGTCCAACCTTCCCTGATATATCTATCAATCTAGATATGCAATTTTAAGACAGTGGCATGAGAGATACTATTTGTGAAGGCATCCTAGTACCAGATTAGGTAGTAAATGATACATAGCTGTGGCCATACAGAAAGACATGGGATGGTGAAGCTTACTAGAAAGAGCATTTGCACACACATACTTCACTCTGCATTTCAGATGGACACAGAAAGCCAATGGTTGAGTTCTGCCAGATCAAACACAAACCCCTTCCTGTCACTATTACTGGGGACTCCGTCTTGTCTAGGTGTTGTAAGCGTCTATGAACGCTCATCAATCAACTCAATTTCTCCATCTCCCAAATACCAAACAAAACCCCACCTTTTGGAAACTTTTTCCAGATTCATTGTAAGTCAATCCTACTTTTAGTTTCCCATGGAACTCTCCTGGTTAAGGGTATAAATATTACCCCTGAAATAAACCTTTTTGCTGCAGTTGTGGGGCAGTCTGTTTTCCCCTGCACGCATGACCTGTTGTCTCAGGCTTTTGTCTGAGTCCTTTGTTCCCCTCCTCTCCCAAAACCTGCACATGCTCAAGCCTCACTGGTTGAATCTTCATGTTTCTGGCTTTCCATGGGACCTTGTCTTCAAGACAGGGTCTATTGCCTCAAACCAACCATTTCCATTTTCACTGTCCTCTTTAAGTTTTCTGTTATTTTCTGTTACTCGCTCTGTATGCTAGCATTTGATATATTATTTTAGGAGCTTATCCCATTAAAATAACTGGCTTACCTCTTTCAGCTTGAATCAGGATCCGGGTGCTCCCAGATGTTATCATACCTGAATCACCACCTATGTAGCAGGGATGCCATCGCCCGGAGGCATCCTGATCAAAGTACTGGCTGAGTGAGGTTTTTCAGCTTGGGATGCATCCAGGCAGCGGACATCCCAGTCGATAGGTGGCAATTTAGTATGATGATAACATCCGAGGGCATCCGGAGCCTGATTCAAGTCGGAAGAAATAAGACGGCTTATTTGTCTTGCACCTATTGATATGATATCAAGATTGATTAAATACCATTGCCCCCATCTCCCCTCCTCTAGAGGAAGACTCATTTCTAGCGCTATCTGTCTGAAATTTTAGTGCATTCATAGTGGACAGTTTTTGAATTTTTATGTTTAATCTTTTTTTAGGGGATTGATCACTGTTTTTATGATTGGGGGAGGGTTGGGGTTTGGGGGTTTTAAATTTATAATTTTTATGTTTGATGTTTTAATTATACTGTTGGAATCCGCTTTGATTCTTTGTGAAAAAGCAGAATACAAATAAATAAATATTATTATATTATTTATTTTTTTATTATTATATTTATTTGTTAGTGGGGATAAGCTCATCAGTGTATATGCTACTCTTATTTTTTTTAATAAACATGTATGCATGCCTGGAGGTCTCCATGGAGGTACTGCTATAGTTTGTTACCCAATGTGTTGTGACTAGTAGAGCCTCCACTAGTAGCTGCTTATTAATTTGGGGAAATAGTCCACTGAATTAATTTGAGGGATACTCAACTTAGCTATGTGAGGAGGGTAGCATAATATGATAGAACCCAGCACCAACTATACCACCATACAATATAGAGACCACCAGGCACTCCACTCCATTATTCCAGGTTCATTTCCCTTCCACACTTCATTTTCCTTCTGGACTGGTAGTGTTGGCAGGGGGAATACACATCAGTGGGCCGATTACAGGGGACTGCGTTGTGGCTCCGCAACCATCCAGGAAAAAACTAATTTTCTGGATAAAACTCCCAGAGCTTTCCACCACCAGCATTTGCTGACTACGTGCTACTGGGGGATTCTGGGAGTTGTAGTCCTTAACCTTAACTTTGCCAGGCAGGCTCTGGCCACAGCCTGTTGATGCAGTGTTAGAAATGCATTCATATTAGTCTTGAGCCTGGCATTCTTGCACTTTCCCTAGCCTCCTTTCCTCTCTTCAGTTATTTCATTGTTTATTCTGTTTTTGTCACCAGGAGCACGATGGTTGCTGACTACATGATACTGGTTGTCTGGAGGACGGGAACAGCATACCCGCAAGCTCATCAAACTGTATTGGCAGGTAAAAATTGATGGGCCAGCTCAGAAGGAGGAGGCCCATGTTGTCTGTTAGAACCCAAATGAAGGATTGGTGCTTAAAAAGACTGACAAGCTAAGGTAGCTCTGGGGCTTATCAATCAGAGGAAGCCATTATACAGAGTACGTATTTATAATGAGGTAGATTTTTTTTTTCCAAGACTATTTTAGGGTAAAATTAAGGTTGTTAACCCTTGGCTCTACTTCAATTTTACAGGACAGACATAAAATTTCATTTGATAGTGTATCATCCAAGTGCTACACATATACCTCTATCTCCACATATAGTTAGATACCCATCTTGGTCTTGAGGCCTCCCTGAAAAAATTATACACAATATTGATAAGGCTTTCCTGCTCTTTGCAAACAAAGAGGAATTCAGCATAGAAACACATCTCTTCTTACACCGAAGTGTTTTGTGCAGTGTCATCACAACATTTTTTCTATAAAATCTAGACAATTGCAGATCAGAACTTTGCTGGTTGGGACAGATTTCACAGTTCGCTGCATGATGGGAGGCAGTCCTCATGGTCTAAATGCACTGACCGCATACTTAATATGAGAGAGAGAAAATACACATTTTAAAAAAATAATGAGACTTTCTTTTAAAAGCAGATTAAGCAGGAAACATAATGGACCTATTGGTTTAAAAGGTGTGGAACAGTCTTGGAATGGGCACATTTCTGTCTCAGAGCCTGGAAAACTTATTTTCTGGACTGCATCCTCCAGAATCCCCTAGCCGTATAGAGCAAGGCATGGCTGTCTGGGGACCGAAGTTATAAATTCGGTGGTGGTGGTAGGATGCTGGCTGACTTGATGCTCTGGTCTATCCCTAGTGCAAATAACTCTATTACTCATTGCTTTTGGATTATGCCACAGAATGCAGAGAAATGTGGAGAAAAACTCAGGAGGAGAACTCCAGGATCACTAATCTGTTTTAATTGGGAAGAAACTATTACTCACTTCTATATAAATCTCTTAATGAGGAGATGTGGGAAAATCCAGTTTAAAAAAACGTTTTTCCTATCATATGAGAGTCAGCTATTAAAAGCAAGGAGAGGGGGGAAAGATTTGTTTGATGTAGTTTTTTTGGGGTTTTTGTGTTGGGCCATGTTCTAGAAGATTTCTTCCTGATGTTTTGCCAGCATCTGTGGCTGGCATCTTCAGAGATGTTTGCTGGGGAGGACTGGCTATATATACTGTGGACCTGGAAAGGTAGGAGTGATTGCATGTATATGTTGTTGCTAATGGCAGGCCTCAGGTTGTGAGGTCTGCAAATGAGGTTAATGGTCTGCTTGATAGTGCTCATTGTCTGCTGGGAGAGTTCTCATTGCATTGTGAGTTCTTTATTTGCTATCTTTCAGGACTCGTAACCAAACCTTGTTTACTTTAAGGGTTTCCTCTTTCCTGTTGAAATTGTCCAGGTGTTTGTGGATTTCAATGGCTTCCCTGTGCAACTGACATGGCAGTGGTTGACATGGTCCAGAACTTCAGTGTTTCAGGACGTATTTTATGCCAAGGATTGTTTGTGGCATGTTCTGCTACTGCTGATTTTTCTGGCTGGCTCAGTCTGCAGTGCCTCTCTGTTCCTTGATTCTTGTTTGCACACTGCGTTGTGGTTCCCTATGTAGACTTGTCCGCAGCTGCATGGTATGCGTATAACTCCTGCGGCTGTGAGAGGGTCTCTCTGGCCTTGGCTGAGCGAAGCATTTCCTGGATTTTCTTCATTGGTTTGTAAACCATTTGCAGGTTGTGCTTCCTCACCACTTGCCTATTCTGTCTGTGACTCCTTTAATGAAGTAAAAACCTTCCCTTTGGGTGGCTGCTTGTCTTCACTCTTTCTGGGTTTTCCTGGCCTGACAGCCCTTCTGATGTCTGAGCTGGAATAACCATTGGCCTGTAGAGCCCGGTCAGTGCTTCAGTTCATCTTCCAAGACAGTTTAAAAAGTTAAGTTTAAAAAACTCTAGGGAGAGTGTGTGTTGCAGAGGAGGGGGCTTCAGTGAGTCAATCTGTGAGTCACTAGGGGGCGAAGCTAGGAGACTAGATCTAATACTCCTCCCAGAGCCTTTTTATTTCATTTTTTTCCCAGGAAATCTACAGCAGAGGCAGAGTTATTGAGCTCACTGCCACAAATGTGTGAAACATCAGGGGCTTTACGTTGGTGTTTCTGGAGGATTTTTTTTTTTTCAGGAGAAGCCCAGTCCTGTTCCAGTAATTCTAACACTTTTCGTATGGACACTGACGGAACCACGGGCAGTCACCTGCAACACTGTGGGATGTTTGTCTTCTTGCCTACGAAGTGGAGAACTTCACATGCCCCAAGTGCAAGGGAGAGCCATTTGGGCTGAAGGGCAGGGTATAAATACCTAAATAAATAAAAGTTGGTAGCACTCTTGGAGGAGAAAGTGCAGCAGTGGGTCCAGGTAGCTACACTTCAGCATATTGGGAGCAGGAGGATTTCCTGGACACAACAGAACTAACAGTCCTGACGAGTACCATGCAGAGGAAGTTGCTGGAACGGAAGAGGTCGCTTCACATACCAGGAGGCAGACGCTGGAGGATGTCACCACGGAAGTGGCCAGAAAGGATTGTTCGGGGAGCTTGCAGCTAGAGGACTCGTTCGAAGCTCTTTCCCTTATCAAGGAGGACGAAAGAGAGAGCATGGACAGGACTTCGGGAAAGAGCAGGCAGCCTGAGAGTCCCACCAAGGGAACAGCCGCTGCTAAACCTTGGAGGAGGCATGTGGTCATCGTGGGGACTCCTTGCTGAGGGGTACCGAGCAGCGTGATTTGTAGGCCTGACAAGCTGAAAGAATGGATGCAACGGGTGTCATCTCGTCTCTTCTGCCGTTGAAGGGCAGTCCAGGAAGGGAGAGGAAAAGCAGATGTGAACAACCTGGCTTCGCAGATGAGTGCCGCCAAGAACGATTGGATTCTTTGATCATGGGCTGTGGTTCCATGAGGAGGGACTTCTTGCCACCGACGGGTTGCATCTACGCCGTTGGAAGAAATGTTTTTGCCAACAGTCTCAGAGACTTGATCAAGAGGGCTTTTTTAAACTGAGTTCTGTGGGGGGAGGGAGATAATATTAGGAAGGCAAAAGGGCTGGGAAAATAGTCAAACTGAATAGAGGAAACAAGAAAAAAGTGCAAGGACCAACGTGGGAGGCAAAAAAACTTGCAAAGCAGCAAGAATGGGACCGTGGTCGAGGCTCTACACTAATGCATGGAAATAAGCAAGATGAACTGAATCCTAGTACTAAAAGCAATATATAATAGGATCACTGAAACTGGTGGGATGGTCTCTGATTGGAATGTGGAATAGAGAGGTATGACCTTTTTAAAGAGAAATAGGCCAAAAAGAAAGGAGGAGGAATAGCACTATATGTCGAGATATTTAACCGTGAAGAGATCCTGGACATCAATCTGGAAGCAGGAGGGAGCATCTGGATAAAATAAAGGGGAGGGGAAGCAACAAGGATGTTATGGTGGGAGTCTTACAGATCCCAAGTCGATGAGGAATTGGATGATATCTTTTAGAACAGATGACCACACACTCAGAAAAGAGGTGGAGGTGTAGTGTGATGGGCGACTTCAACTACCCTGATATTGCTGGAAGTCAAACTCAGCAAAATCCTCAAGCTCTAGCAAATTCCTCACTTGCCTGGAAGGACAATTCATGGTCCAAAAGGTGGAAGAGGCAACAGGGGGTCAGCTATTTAGATCTGTCCTAACCAACAGGATGACTTGGTTAATGGGGTGCATGTGGGATCATTAGGTGGGAAGTGACCTGTTCTCCTGGAGTTTTATACAGTGGAAAGGAGAAGCCGGCTAGTCAGACATGCATCCTAGACTTTAGGAGAGCGGATTTCAGTAACTTAGAGAAGTATTGAGGGCGTTCCATGGTCAGAATACTAAAAGATAAGGAGTTCAGGACAGATGGGACTTTCTCAAGGGAGGGTACTGAAGGCACCCAATTTAAACAGTTCAGTGAGAAAGAAAAGGGAGGGGTGTGTCTAAGAAACCAGGATGGATGACTAAGGACTTTCAACCGGAGCTAAGTTTGGAACGGAAACATGTATAAGAATGGAAACAGGGGAAATCACCAAAAACGGAATTCAAAGAAATAGCAGGCATGTAGGGGTAAATCAGAAAAGCTAAAGGCGCAGAATGAACTCGGCTGCTAGAGAGGTTAAAAGAATAAAAAGGGATTTTTGGATATGTCCGCAACAGAAGGAAGAAGAAGGAAACGGTAGGGCCCTGGTGGAGAAATGACAAAATGCTAACAGGGGGTCAGAGGAAAAGGCCGAATTACTCAACAACCTTCTTTGCCTCAGTCTTCTCAGAAAGGCAAAGGGTGCTCAACCTGGGCTAATGGAGCAGAGGACAGGATGGGGATTTCAGCACGAATAGTAAAGAGATAGGAGGAACACCGTATTAATCTAAATGATTTAAGTCTCCAGGACCAGATGAACTACATCCAAGGGTACTAAAAGAACTGGCAAATGTAATATCGGAGCCATTGGCACTAATCTTTGAAATTCCTGGAAAACGGAGAAGTCCCCAGCAGACTGGCGGAGGACAAACGTTGTCCCCATCTTCACAAAGGGGAAAAAAGAGGATCCCAACAATTATCCCCCAGTTGTCTGACATCAATACCAGGAAGATTCTTCGAGCAGATCATTAAACAGAGGTCTGTGAACATTCAGAAGGGCAATGCCATAATCAAAAAGTCAACATAGGTTTCGGAGAAAAGTCATGCCAGACAAATGTAATTTCTTTTTTAAATAAAATACCCGCTTGCTAGATGAAGGGAATGCGGGGGTGAATTAGTATATCTGATTTCAGTAAGGCTTTGACAAGGTTTCCCATGACATTCTTGCAAACAAGCTTGTAAAATGTGGGCTAGACAAGGTAACTGTTAAATGGATCTGTAATTGTTGACGGCCGAACCCAACGGTGCTCCAACAATGCTCCTTTTCATCCTGGAGAGAAGTGACGTGGGGTCCACAGTGGCTCTGTTCTGGGGCCCAGTGCTATTCAAACTCTTTATCAATGAACCTGGATGGACCAGAATTGGGCATACTTATCAAATTTGCAGATGGACACCAAAATTAGGGGAATAGCTAATACCCCAGAGGACCAGGATCAAATTCAAAAATGACATGAATAGACTAGAAAAGCTGGGGCCAAAGCTAACAAATGAAATTCAAACAGAGAAATGTAAGTATTCACTTAGGGCGAAAATGAAATGCACAGATATGGATGGTGAACACTGCTAATGACTACGTGTGAAAGGGATCTAGGAGTCCAGTAGACCCCAAGTTGAACTGAGTGAACAGTGTGATGCGGCAGCTAAAAAGGCCAATGCTATTCTTAGGCTGCATCAGTAGAAGTATGTGTCTAGATCAAGAGAAGACGTAATGTGCCACTGTCTTTGCTCTGGTCAGGCCCCACCTTGAAATATTCTGTCCAGTTCTGGGCACCACAATTCCAAGGACATTAGAAACTGGAGCGTGTCCAAAGGAGGGCAACTAAAATGGTGGATGAAGGTCTGGAAACCTTGCCCTGATGCGGAACGACTCAGGGAGCTGGGGAGTTTGAGCCTGGAGAAGAGAAGGTTAAGGGTGATATGAAGCCCGTTTAATATTGAAGGATGTCATATTGAGGGGGAGCAAGCTTGTTTCTGTGCTTCGAGAACAGGGACCCGGAACCATGGATGCCAAGCTACAGGAAAATAGATTTACCTAAACATTAGGAAAGAAACTTCTGACAGAAGGGCTGTTCGACAGTGGAACACTTCCTCAGAGTTGTAAGTGGAGTCTCCTTCTGGAGGTCTTTAGATAGGCTAGATGGCCATCTGCTGAGGATGCTTTTGATTTGGAATTTCCTGCATGGCCGGGGGTTGGACTGGATGGCCCGTGCGGTTTCTCTTCCACTCTCTGATTCTATGCTTCTTAAGTTGATTCGCAGATGCGTTTTGCTCGGTCTTCAGATTGTGCTTCTTTTTTGTCCTGGGTGATGGTTGGAGTTTTTGTGCACGTATCTGTCTGTATGTGTGGGTTTTCTGTATACTGTGTGACCCAAATGTTGGTTCGGTTTGCGGATGACTAGGACATCCAAGACTGACAGTGTTCCTTCCTTTTCTTTTTCCATAGTGAATTGGATGTTGGGGTGGATGTTGTTCAGATGGTTCAGGAACACAGCCAGATCTTTTTCTCCATGGCTCCAAATGGTGAAGGGGCCATGCCTCCTCCACCCTTTTTTTAAAAAATGCACCTGCAGAAGATTTGGGAACAAAATTCTTCTTAGTCTCCAATGTATGTGTGGATTTGGGTAAAATCCATTAGGCTATTTTAGGTCTAGGAATGGTATTAGTTTTCAGCTAGAAGGACCATTTCCAGGTCACTTCCTATTGCAGAAAAAAGGGGCTCTCCATGAACTTAAATTGGCCTAGGAGCCAAAATGTGGTGAAATTGCCCCCACAACCTCTGGAGGGAATCAGAGGGGCTGAATGCAGCCTACAAGCCACACTTTCCTCACCCTGGTTTAATTAATGCAGACTGATGGTCCCAACATCAATGGGAGTATGGCCCTGCTCTGTGTTTTATTTTGAACTATAAAATGGAAAAAATGAAATACATAGATACAGAATGTGGGACACGTGGTTTAACACTACTACAGGTGAAAGGGATCTAAAAATCCTAGTAGACCACAAGTTGAACATGAGTCAACAGTGGGTTGTGGCAGCTAAAAAAGCCAACACGATTCTAGGCTGTATCAATAGAAGTATAGTGTTTAGGTCAAGGGAAGTAATAGTGCCACTCTATTTTGCTTTGGTCAGGCCTTGCCTGGAAGACTGTGACCAGTTCTGGGAATTACAGTTCAAAAAGGAAATTGACACGCTGGATTGTGAGGAAGGCGATTGAAATGGTGAAGGGTCTGGAAACCATGACTTATGAGGAGAGACTTGGGGAGCTGGGTATGTTTAGCCTGGAGAAGAGACAGTTAAGAGTTAATATGATTAACCCTGTTTAAATATTTGAGGGGATATCGTACTGAAGATGGAGCAAGTTTGTTTTCTGGAGCTCCAGAGAACAGGACTCAGAACAATGGATGCAAGCTATAGGAAAAGAGATTCCACCTAAACATTAGGAGAAATGTCCTGACAGTAAGGGCTGTTCGACAGTGGAACACACTCCCTCAGAGTGTGGTGGAGTCTCCTTCCTTAGAGGTCTTTAAACAGAGGCTGGATGGCCATCTGTTGGGGATGCTTTGATTGAGAGTTCCTGCATGGCAGGGGGTTGGACTGGATGGCCCTTGTTGTCTCTTCCAACTCTATGAGCTTTATCACACTAGCAGGCAAATGGGATTTAAACAAGAGTTAAACTAGAGCAGTGGTTCCCAACCTTCCTAATGCCGCGACCCTTTAATACAGTTCCTCATGTTGTGGTGACCCAAACCCATGAAATTATTTTCATTGCTACTTCATAACTGTAATTAAATAGATGTTTTCCAATGGTCTTAGATGACCCCCATGAAAGGGTCATTCGACCCCCCCAAAGGGGTCCCGACGCACAGGTTGGGAACCACTGAACTAGATAGAGAAAGCCAGGAAATGCCTGAACTTTATCACACAACATTTCATGGGTTTCTCTAGTTTAACTCTCTTTTAAATCCTGTTTGCCTGCTAGTGGGATAAAGTTCTATGATGATTCTTCTATGATTCTGTTTAGAATATCTGTGTAGGACCTTATGGATTCCTATTTGTATGATATTGTTTAAAGGGCTACCGCACTTGTCACAACAGACTGTATTTCAAAATTCAACTGTGTACAATCTCCAAGTTCAGATAATGCCAAAAATAACTTGTCACAAGTTTGTACACATATGTCTCCGGTAACCAAAGCAACGGCAGCTGATTATGTACTTGCACAGTAGCCATCTACATCCTCCTGATTTTTTTTAAAGCACTCATGCGACTCTTGAGAAAAATAATGAATGATTATAAAGAAGGGCAAGAGTGTGTGTGTGTTTTTATAACAAAGGTCAAAACATTTGCCTTCATTTGTAGAGAGAAATCTTTGAAGTTTATTTTTTTAATAGAACTCAACTGAAACTGCTCAGGTGTGCATCTGAACATTTTCATCAGTACTGTGTCCTCTTTTCAGTAATTGTTCTTTTCCAAAATGTTTACTTATAGTGTTACAAAGGGGCTCCTTCATAGGACGTGCCTTTATGAATTAATGTACTTACTATAAATGAATTTATTCCATATTCATCTACATTAGGAATGGGTGAACATGTGGCTCCAAACCATTTTTGGTGACAATATCCCTCCAGATCCAATCCAGTCAAAAAACGGTTTTCTAACTCTTGGACACCTCCAGGAATTATAAATTTGCTATGAAAGAGGACACAGAACTCTCTTACATGGCACAGCTGAAAAATTAAACTGAAAGTAAACAGGCCGCTTCTGGCCTTGATTTTTCTTCATTTTGGCATATTTTTGAAAATATTCCAGCCTGTGGTGTGCCTGTGTAAAATTAGCCCCAGGACTGTCCAAAGGTGTCCACATTATCGTCTGTTGCTCACATCTGTCTATAATTACCCACACTTAACTTTCCATATTGTTTCCAGCATTGTAAAATCTCTTCTCCTTTTCCCTTTTTTTCCTATGCAAAACAACCACATTTGAACTATAGAGAACCACTTTCCAACCTTTTCTATGCCCCTCACCCTTAGGAAATGTTTGATAAATGTTTCCACCCTAAAAAAGTAATATCACATTTGAAGAAGATGAGTTCTAATTTCCAATCGTTGAACCATGAATTGAGTCACATACAATACAGCAGGGTGAACAAATTGAACTTTAAAAATCAGCTTTTAACTCAGTGCATAAAATGCAAATCTAAACTGAGCAATTAGATTCTAATTTATTCAGAAATAAATGAGTGATGACTCGTAACTCGTCACTCAAGGACACAAGCCACTTTTTGTCTCATCCCTCAAATACTATATTGCATCCTCTGGAGGTGGAGATACCAACATTTGGGAACCCCTCGGTGTGCAGAATAAGTCCCAAAATTGTGAACAGGTGCCAAAAACTGTACAGTTTTTGAAGACTCTCAGAGGGGGAAGAAATTTGCTAAAAATTACTCACTGCTTCCTTTGAGAAAAACATTAGTGAAGAGGTACACCCCTACCCTATTGTAGATCCAAGAAATTGCTACAAGCATCCCCCCCCCCCCCCAATGAATAGAATTGAGTGGGCACAGAGGTAACAACAACTGGAAAAAGCTAAGGAGCTACCTTGTGAAAACTCATTTTTCCCCCTGGAAGAGCATTTTAAAAAAAAAACTCCCACCCAAAAACACATTTTAATACAATACTTGCAACAATCAGACAGCTGTAGTTCAGTAGCTGGTAACATTTCACCTTGTAAAGGACAGGAGAGATAAGCATGCCATGGGCATGGGCACTGCATGTTTGCCACTTTAAAAATAATAATCATAATCTGAGGTCTGCTTGCTTTCTTGGTGGCAAGTTTTCATACAAACAAAAAATACAATCTACAGATATTGTCCAGTGAAGTTGCCTTAACTCTGTGCATTAATGAAATGCTTTGCCTGCTGGTTCTCACATGCCAATTTGCTATTAAAGTCATTGGAGATTATGTTGGGTTGCCATATTCAAGGCCAGAAATCCTTTAAATGATAGTAAATCAGGCAGCCACCCAGGTTTGTTAGGCAACAAAGCTCACAGATCCAGGCCTGATGCTGTCTGCTCTAGCCACATGCTGGGACATTCAGGGAATGAGCAAGATGGCTATGGCTTACAAACACCTGTTTTGTTTTTTTAAGGATGGTCTTTTTTCTCCTTTAAAACCTTACTCAGACTCTCACACCACCCGTGATCCCTTTTCTTCCAGGTTTCTCCTCTTTCACCATCCTGTTCTGGGTGCAGAGCTGTTATTTTGCCTTAGGCAGATAATAAATTCACCTGGATTGAAGTACTTTACAGCCAGGTGGGATGATTATCTACCCTGACCTCCTACATAATGTGTAGGGCATACCATTTCACTAGCAATTCCTTCACAAAGCTTAATAGCTCAGTTGCATTACAGTCTATCTTCCATCTCTCTGTCTCTCCCGCCTTTCTGTCCCCCAGCTGCCATGTATATGCCCATCTCTCTCCTGAAGATTTCTGAGATAGGGAATCCATCATGTTCCTTTGTAAGCTGTCTGACTGATTAATTACTGGTTTGTTTGTTTTTCTAACTGTGCTTGGTTTTCTTGTTGAATTTGTCTCGATCCTGCCTGTGCCCAGCCGATCTTATTACAACATATTTTGTAAGATAAAAAGATCTGTCAGTTGGCAGGTATTCCCATATAAATAAAATGCAGTCAGGCAAACAGACGAGGGGGCATAGAAGAGGGAAACAGAAGAGTATGTTCATCTAACATCTCCTTTATATTCCATAGTCATTTGGGCTCTGCTGATACAGGAGTACTAATAGCTGCTTAAGGGCCCTTTGAGATGAGCCTAAATAAAGTGGACCTCAAAATCCACCAACACTCCAGCCTCTGCTTCTTGTTGACCCTCTCAGTTCCACAAGAGTATCCCCATTTTGTAAGGTCTCACCAGTCTAGCTGATGACAACTCTCAGTGCTGCTTGTTGGCAGGCCTGGCCTGACCATTAGACAGGGGTAGGCAAATGCCTCAGGCAGCAGAGACCCCTCTAGTGGAGGCAATGCACTCTGGGAGGACATGAGAGATGGCTTTCCCATATTTCCCATTAGTCTTCCATTTGTTTTGAACTCAGCTCCTGGAAACCCCAGCCAACTTGGCCAACAATCAGGAAATATGGGAGATGAAGTCCAAATCATCCAGAGCACCAGAGGTTGGGAACTGCTGTAAAACTTTACCTATTGGGGAATACCCTCCCTTTAGAGGTCCAACTGGCCCCAGCACTGGCATCATTTTGAAACTAATTTAAAACATGGGCTTGAATTCCACATGGACTACTTAGGTACACATATATGTAATTAAGTAGCATTTTCTGGCCCTACCTCTATTCCAAATCTATTTTATGGAGCTTCAGCCTCACTGGCTGGTAAGAACAGGGTGGCAATATCATCTACCCATGCCCCAATCACTAGCAGAACTGATCTCCTGTTCTTAGTGTGCTTGATGCCTGCTCACGCCAGTGGGCAAAAACGTTTTTGCCAATAGTCTCAAAATTTGATCAGGAGGGCTTTAAACTGAGTTATGTGGGGGAAGGAGACAGTATTCTGGAAGGCAAAGGGGCTGGAGAAAATACTCAAACTGTCATAGAGGAAACAAGACAAACAGTGCAAGGACCCAAAAGTGGGAGGCAAAAAAACTTACACAGGTAGGGGGGACTAATGGTTTAAGATGTCTCTACACTAATGCACGGAGCATGGGAAATAAGCAAGATGAACTCGAACTCCTAGTACAACAAAGCAAATATGATGTAATAGGCATCACTGAAACCTGGTGGGATGAGTCTCATGATTGGAATGTAGAAATAGAGAGGTATAACCTTTTCAAGAGAAACAGGCCAAACTGGAAAGGAGGAGGAATAGCACTATATGTTAGGGACATTTACACCAGTGAAGAGATCCAGGACATCAATCTTGAAAGCCAGTTGCAGAGCATCTGTATAAAAATTAAAGGGGAGGGAAACAACAGGGATGTTATTGTGGGAGACTACTACAGACCCCCAAGTCAGACTGAGGAATTGAAGGATGTCTTTCTATAACAGATGACCACACACTCAGAAAGGAGAGATGTATTAGTGATGGGTGATTTCAACTTGTTTGGGCTTTTTTGGGTATGTCCACAGCAAAAGGAAGCAGAAGGAAATAGTAGGGCCACTATAAATAATAATAATAAAAAAACTTTATTTTTAGCCCGCCTTTCCAGAGATCAAGGCGGCTTACAGCATATAGACCATACAATCCAAATTACAGTAAAAACATCAAGCAATAAAACATCAATTAAAACATACTACAGTACAATAACTTTCCAAACTAGCACCATAGTGCAACAGTGAGGGGAAAGAAGAAGTTACTTCGGGGGTATTAGGGGTATGCCTGCTGGAAGAGGTATATTTTAAGCCCCTTTTTAAATTGGTCCAGGGAGGTGGCCAAGCGGAGCTCGCCGGGAAGCAAGTTCCAGAGCTTGGGAGCCGAGGTGGAAAAGGCCCTCTGTGTGGTGGTAGAATATTTTGCCTCCAGAACTCGAAGCAATTGCTTCCCGGCCGACCTGAGTGAGTGGGGCAGATTGTACGGAGAGAGGCAGTCCTCCAAGTACCCTGGGCCCAAGCCATTTAGGGCTTTATAGGTAATAACCAACACCTTGTATTGCGCCTGGAAGCGAATGGGCAGCCAATGGAGGTCTTTAAGGACTGGTGTTATATGACTGGTCCTGGAAGATCCAGTGACCAGTCTAGCTGCCATATTCTGAACCAGTTGAAGCTTCCGAGTATGGTACAAGGGTTGCCGCATGTAGAGCGCATTACAGAAATCCAAACGAGAGGTTACCAGAGCATGTACCACCGTTTCAAGGTCCCCCTGGCC
>NC_056524.1:256725276-256741879 GCF_019175285.1 Sceloporus undulatus | reverse complement strand
GGGATATTGTAGTTTGTTGAGTGAGACTCTGTGAGTGACACCAACACTCTTTGCCAGGGATGACTAAAGCCTTATAAACTCTTAATCCCAGGTTCCATAGGATGGGGATTACAGCAATTAAAGTGATGTCAAACTGCATTATTCCTACCTACAGAAGCCCGATCTATGACCTATGGTAACCGGTGGGAACCTGTGGCTTTCCAGATGTTGTTGTGCTATAATTTCTACTATTTTTGAGCACTGGACACTGACTGGGCTTGTTAGGGCTGCAGTCCAACAGCATCTGAAGGGCCACAGGGTCTCCTACCCTAGCCAGAGTGATAGCTGCCCCTCTCCTAGTCACCTCTGTGTGCACTGCTCCAGACTGCCTTACAGGCAAAACAGAGCATATGCTCTCGGTTTTACGACAGTTGGCCCTCGTATCCATTGATCTTATCTACAAATTCAATTATCCTGGCTTGAAAATGTTTAAAATATATATAAATTCCCTAAAGCAACCTTGATTTTGCCATTTTATAAGGGACACAATTTACCACCCCACTGTCTATAATGGGACTCTGACTTTCCACAGATTTGGGGGGGGGGTTGCAGATATAAAGGCATACTGTACCTACAACCAATTAGAACCTCACAAAGTATTCAGTGAGATTTGAGGTGCCACATTAGACTCCTTCAGTCTGATTTGAGGAAATCAAAAATATGCGTAATAATAGAGAAAACACTTACATGCATGATAAATAGCTTCCCCTTGCCAAATCTCGTTCCATCCTGAAATGGAGTCCAGGTCTGTGGTACAGAATGAATAAACTGTATAGATTGCCAAAAATAATCTGAGGCTGTTTTGAAGATTGTAGGGGCAGGAAATGGGGTGGGGAGGTTGGACAGCACTGTTGCTCTCAGATCCACTTAAAATACAAAACTAATTATTTAGGGGGGGGGGAATCTCCATGTGCTCTTTTGCCCTCAGCTATCCCCAAAAAGCCTTCAACAACTCTCTTGGCCAGGCTTTGGCTTTGATTTTGTGATCAGTCAGCAAATCTAAGCTCATCTGGGAACAAAAAGAAACCGTTGATTTGCATTTTCAGATGCAAATCTCTTCATATACTTGATTTCTGTGGGGCCACTACAAATGAATCTTGAAAGCATGTACAAATAAAAAAAGTTTATAGGTTTATGTAAACCTTTTTCAACCCTAAAGCCTAACACCAAATGGCATATTCTACTGGATCCAACAGATTTGTTGTGTGCCTTAAGTCATTTCAGACTTATGGCAACCCTAGGTGAACCTGTCATGAGGTTTCTTGGCAAGATTGTTCAGATGGTATTTGCAATTGCCATCCTCTCGGCTCATAGTGTGTGACTGCCCAAAAACAGGGATTCAAACCCTGGTCTTCCAGGTCCTAGGTCAACACTCAAACTACTACACCACACTGCTCCCCCAGTCCATATACAATCTTCTAAAGTCTCATGCACCCCAAAAAGCATCAGTGAAGATTTGCTTTCAGTAATCTTTAGACATACTTTGGAAGTATGCTATTTAACACAACACCCACATTTTAAGAGGCCAGAAGCTGTGCCAAAGCTGCGCTCAAGTCCTTAGGACTGGACGTGGCTTTGGCACGGCCTCTGGCCTCTTAGGACGCATGCATCATTTAAACAACATACCTCTAAAATGACCTGAAGCAGCTTTTTTTGGCCTGTCGTACAGGCCCAAACTCAGCTTTTTTCTTTTTTATCCCTGCAACCCATGACCTTAAGTACAGCTGCTTCCTTTGGGTTTCCTTACCCACCGAAAGGGCTAAATCAGTAACTCATATGGGTTCACTTGCATAATAAGAACCAAATTAGATGGGGATCCATGCATGTTTTTAAAGATGCAAATAGCAAGCACAATAGAGAGTGGGGAAGACAATTAAGACTGCCGGAGTTCAAAGGGGGAAATTAAATGTTCCTTCTGTGCTGCTACCTTAGCAAAAATCCATCTGTGCTGCTATAAAACCCATTGGTACCAAAGCAAACCCTGCATCAGGACTCAATCCGGAAGTGAAGTGTTAACCCCCCCCCCTTCAGTAATAAAACAACAACAACACAGTGATTGCTTTTTGCAATTTATAAAACATATATTTCAGTTCATGCATTTAGCATAGGTCTCCCTTACCTTGCTTTATTAGACATAAGGGCTCAACAGGCCCCCTCTCTTCCACATCCGGTACAAGCTTTTTTATTGACTTTCAAAGCCCTCCATGGATTGGCCCCTCCTACTTATCTGACCTTCTTTCTCCTTACATTCCTACTCGCCACCCTCTGCTCTTGTAGTCAAGGTCTCCTGTCACAGTGTAGGACTACCACTGCCCCCTCCCGAATTCCCTTCTCGCTTGCTGCCCCTTACTCCTGGAACCTTCTTCCCCCACATGCACACCTCATCACTTCTCTCTCCAGTTTCAAAACTGGTTAAAGACTATTGTTTAGAGAAGCATTCCCAGAGGCTAGCCCCTCTCTGCCCCAGGAAGCCTCCTTTTAACCATTAATTAAGAAGCCACAAACACTTCCTCCAGTCCATCTGCCTTGGTCCAGGCCTCGAGGTGGAGTACTGCTGGACCTGATCCATTCCCCACCACCACTCCCTTCTCCTTTTGTGTCGTGTCTTCTTAGATTATAAGCCTGAGGGCAGGGAACCGTCTAACTAAAGATTGTAGTACAGCGCTGTGTAAATTTACCGCGCTTTATAAATAAAGGTAATAATAATAATAATAATAATAATATAATAATAATAATAATATAATAATAATAATGTCCTTAGTATTTGCTTTTCTTTATGTCTCTAACTGTTTTGTTCCATCCAGTTTTCTGCTTTTGCAGTCTATCCGTTATGCCTCACTTTGGGGCAGGTTATGCTTTCTTGAACAGCACAATCACTGACATTTTAAAGGAGGCTATCTCTCCTTTTTTTCTTTTTTTTTTTTTTGGGGGGGGGGTACCACTAGTTTTGTTGGACTTGCACTGTATTCTCTGACTGTGACATTCTGCTTTTCAATAAAAACATTACAGCTTATTACACGGAAATGGGTTTCTCTTTTATGGCAACTCCTGTACTAGAGAGAAAGGGGGGGGCTCTCTGGCCCAGCTGTTGATGTTCAAAAGCCTTGCACGAGATTTATTTATCTTTCCTATTCTTGGTTTCACATGGCCTAGGTCACCTGGGAATCTGCACATTTGTAAATAGCATGCTTAGACCCTTGGGAACTGCCTTTTGCAGCTTCTCAATGGCTTCTTTTATGTGATAAAGGCTCAAGAGTTGGCAGGTTGCAAAGGGAGTTCAAGTCAGCCATATATATATTACCATTCACAGCATTAAGTCCAAGGGAAGTGTAAAGGTGGATAGAGAAAGATATTATTCTAATGTGCAGTAGGAAACAGATTTTTGGGCAGTTGGCAATATGGGTTTCAAGCATATTTTCCAAATTTCCTGTTTGGTAGGGACAGTTCTAATTATTCCTCTGCCATCGCACATTTTCAGCTTCTTTTAAAATGTCCCAGTTTCTCTCTCTTCTTCTATTTACTTCATTTTGCTTCTGGTTCTTCCTTGGTTTATTTCTGTTTCTGCAAACTGAGTTCAAAGTGCAAAAGTAATTTTCAATCAATCAATCAACTCATGGACAATGAGGAGGAAAGGGACCCAACCTTGTACTTTCCAGTAGGCTCAGGCAAAAGCACACTGTTGCAGCTTCTTCTAGGTAGTGTATTGTTCTTCATTAGTAACTTTTGCCATCATGATCACACTCTGATGTTGCTTGGTTACACATATTCTGGTTTTCATCTATAATATTTTGGAGAGTGGCATAGTAATTTGAGTGCTGGACTTTGACTCTGGAGACCAGGGTCCAGTTCCCCAGTCAGCAATGGAAACTCACTGGGTGACCTTGGGCAAGTCACATGCTCTCAGCCTCAGGTGAAAGCAATGGCAATCCTCTTCTGAACAACTCTTGCCAAAAAAATCCCCTGCTGGGTTCAATTTAGGATTGCCATAAATCAGAAACAACTTGAATGCACACAACACACACACACATGCCTTAAGTAGGAATAATATTATTGTTTTAAGACAAATGGATAAAGATAAATAAACAGAAGATTAAAAGCTTCTCCCTTTCCATCTTCATAGCCTTAAATTAACTAGTGGGTCAAACTACTCTATTGTTTCATCTATGGCCAAGGATGTATGAATGAAGGTACGAATGGCTTTGGATCCAGGTATGTTGCTGAAGCATTGTCAGAGGTATCCAAAAAAAGGATTCCCAGATCTCAGGGATTGGACACTCTTCTCTGGTCTTCAGAGCAAGAAAGAGTAATTGGAAAATAGGTATATATGTTTTCCACACTTGAAATTTTCACTCGAATGTCAAACTTGGTACAAATGCGGTTGCCTGGGAGGCCAGCGCAAATAACCACATAACACAAAGCTGGAAGAAAGGCCACAACTTTATTAGCACAGCAAACAAACAAATTGGTAGGGTTGGCTCAAAGCATAAGGTCAGGATCTGAAGCATCGACTAACCTCCCAGTTGTTCGATAAGCAGCATGCCTGCTGACCGCCAGGCGCTGAGATGACCTAGGGGCTAAGGAACACCATTTGGCAGCCATAACACCAGGCGCTCGCTTGTTCTCAAAGCCCCTAGTCACCGGGAGGCGTATCCTCGTCGTGGTCCCCACAATGGCCACAACGCATGCCCTGCTCGCCCCCGGGTCCCTACTGACTCCCAAACCAGTGCTCCAAAGCCCTGGTATCCAACCAATCAGATCCATGGCCTATGCTGCCACCCCTCAGTTGTGACAAAAACCCACAGACCCTAGGGAGGGAGGGTGGGAGAGCCAAGCGGCAAATGGCTGCGGGGCCTGGCTGCATGGGCATTTTATAGGCCTAGGCCCCACCCAGTCACCCCATGGTTTGGGCTCCTCCTCCAAGGCAGCTCAACCAATGAGCTGCCTTGGAGGACCGAAGCCCCACCATAGAGTTTTCCTCCGCCCGTCCTAGAGTAACGCAGGTGGAAGGGGCGGACCCTTCCACTCCGTGCCACCAATCAGGGCAGAGGGCATGCCCCAACCTGGAAGTTGGGGCGAAAACGGCTCCGCGACGGCTCCCAGCAGCAACGCAGCCAGCCCGATAAGGCGGGCAGCCACATTTTGATGGTTAAAGTATCATCCTTAAAGTTTTGAAAACCATGCCCTATGAGGAGTGGCCATCTGTTGGGGATGCTTTGATCGTGTATTCCTGCATGGCAGGGGGTTGGACTTGATGGTCCTTGAGGTCCCTTCCAACTCCTTGATTCTATTATTCTAAGGACAGGAGCTAATATCACAAGAGGTTGTCCTCGGGACCCTACATTGTTTTGAGCTGGCAACCTTAATTCAGCACTCTTTTCCCACCATGGTTACAAGGCTCACTAGCACCTAGAAATGACAACAAGGAAGGGTTCCAACATGTCTCTGTTGAAAATCCAGGTATTCCTGAATCTCTCTATGGTGGACAATTAGCGTCCAGTGTAGAACATTCATTTTGGGGCAAAGTATTAGAACGTGTGGTGGCCTCCCAATGCCAGGGGTTCCTGAATGAATCATAATTGGGTTTCAGACCTGGTTATGGATTACAGATGGCTTTAGTTGCCTTGATGGATGACTTTTGTCAGGAAATGGGCAGTGAAAATATATCCCTATTAGTTTTGCTGATCTCTTAGCAAATTTCAATACAATCAACCATAGTATCCCTGTGGTCTGCCTTGCTGTCATGAGACTTGGAGAAAGTGTTTTTCAATTGCTTTGTTCCATCCTGGAGGGACAAGCAGAGATGGTGGTGCTGAGGGATTGCTGTCCTGCCACTGGTCTGTGGAGACCTTGAGGGTCTTGCCCTATCCTCCATTCTATTTAGCAGATACATGAAAGCACAGAACAAAGTGGAAAATTTGTTTTCCCCCAGGAAGTCTTCTCTGAAGCCCTTATTTTGTAAAATATTGGCTTACAAATAAAATATTTAAGATAAGGTGTTTCTGTATTTATTCCCCTATTGTTTCCATAGACTTTTATGTAAGACTTTGTACAGCAGCTCTCTTCATTACAACTCCTGGGCTTGGTTTCCATTTGTCAGTTCTTTTATGTCTTGCTAAATAATTTTCTTTGTTTTACCAATCTTGATGGCTTTTGCTGTATTTATTGGGCTTTTAATTTTGTTTTGCATGCATAATGTCCCTAGTACTTACAGTTACAATCAGGAGAGTTTTCAGTTCCTCAGTTATAGAAGGCGTCTCTTTTCTCACTTTTCCTGAAGACAAACCTTTTCTTTCCTTCATCTCGTATGTGCCTATTCTTTCATCTCTCCTGTCAGTTTCTTTAATTTCTTGAGTCAATCAAGTATTCTGTTCCTTTTTCACTGTTTCCCCATTTTTCCTTCCATTTTTTGCAGTTAGAAAAAATAAGAAGCCCTCACAGGATTGAGATCTTGTGCTAACACCAGGGTCTGATTGGAGGATACCAAATCCAGCACCAGATCTTATTTTACATGGCTGTGTACACTACAGCTGTGCTACAGCCTTGCACTTCTGGCTGTAGCACATGTAAAGAGGATCATCCGAGTCACCTCCTCCTACACCCACTGTTAATACTAATGATTCTGACTGGGCCCCATATCAGAGAAAAGTAAAAATAATTTTAAAAAATTATGTCCTTCCATACGTACTACAGCCAGGAAAACTTCAGTCACTGACTAGTGTGCAGAATTTTGGAGAGTGGGGTTTGTGTGAAGGTTACCACATTATATATGACCTAACAAAATAACATGTGCTGGTGGATGAATGTGGAGAACCATCTCCTTGATACCAGCCTTCTCACTTCTTTTGCAATGCATATTAGCTTAGAGTAAAACCTATATATGTACATAATATGGGAGGCAAGAGGTGTAGCTTCTGGTTCCTAATTTTCAGCCAAAGGTTATTATTTTGTAAATGTTATTTCCAGTACATATATTTATCTTATGAACCAATCCTAGAAGCTTAGAATAAATCCTGAAAGGGGGTGAGGAGACTGAAGGGAGGGACAGAATGAAAGTCTGGGATCTCTAGACTGCAACTTCATCATGAAAAGGTAAACTTTGGATCTAGCATAATGTAGTAGTTAAAGCAGGCAACCACTTTTTGTGACCAACTTTGTTGGTCATACCAACTGGGGAATTTCGGGAGTTGTAGATTTTCCCAACTTTGGCAATGAGTACATTCCCCTGGGTTAATCTGTCTAGTGCTTCATACTGACATTACTGTACTTCATACTGAACTTCATACTGACATGTATGACACCGGGGGGCGGGGGGGGGGCAAAATCATCCCACTCGTTTTCTCTTCCATCCATTTCCCTCACTCCCGTGCCTCCCAAACCAGTACGATGGTGGAAGAGAGAGAGGACTGAAATGGATCACTTGCAAAGGACTTTCGAAATTAGGCTAAGGAATCAATTACAATCAAGTTGAGGATTACAGGGTGGTCATCCTAATGAGAGCCTGGAAAAATTACCATATTTTAGACTATACCTTCCAGTATCCTTCAAGGGCATGATCACTGATCATGCTGGCTGGGGATTCTTAAAGATGGTAGCCTGAAACAGTAACTTTCCCAAACTTGCCCTGACTAGTGTGACACTAGGACCAGGGAAAAGCCAGATGAGAAGACTCGGGGCTTTATGACATTATTATTATTATTAAGCTTTATTTATAAAGCGCTGTAAATTTACACAGCGCTGTACATACAATCTTTTTAATTGGATGGTTCCCTGCCCTCGGGCTTACAATCTAAAAAGACATGACACAAAAGGAGAAGGGAAAGGTGGTGGGGAAGGGGCCTCTCTAGTAGGATAATATATATAAAATACATAGCAATACAGGAAGTGATTCAATAAAACAGACAACAAAAGAACATCAAATAGCAAGTGACAATTATGCAATGCACCTTTTAAACCACTCTTGAAAATAGCACCTTCGGAGATACTTTCTGCATGATGCCATCACTGCCTTACTGTCCAAGTATGATTAGAGTGCATCTTGTCATTGATGGGGAGGAAAACTGCCTATCAGTTCCAAATGCACAGCTGTCCCATTAGTCCTCAGGTGTGGTAAGTTCACCAGTTCTAGTATTGGGTGATCATGTGGTGTCAGTATCTTCTCCTCTCCCCTTCTCCCCTTCTCCCCCTTGCTATTCCAGAACAGAGCAAGTTTTAAGTTTCTAAAAAATTTCATTTACTTATTTATTTTTATCTTTTTTTAAACAAAAATTGTATTAGCATACCTCTGGAATTGCATTAAAAATTTTAGAAACACAAAATAAAAATAAAAATCCTAAAAGGCACACTTGGTAAGGCATAGGGTAGGATGTGGCATACAGGAGAGTGCAGAAGAAAGAGTGAGGCCTCATTTGTGCTGTTGCAACGATGTGTGAGAGGGAATGATTCAAAACCAGTATGTATTTGGTTCCCTTTACTAGCATGATCATGGTGAGAAAGGGGCTCATGAGATAAATTCCTTAGTCATGAAGTCTGATGAGTTGGAAGTTGGAAGAGATCACAAGAGCCATCCAGTCCAATCCCCTGCCATGCAGGAACTCACAGTCAAAGCACCCCAACAGATGACCATCCAGCCTCTGGTTAAAGACCTCCAAAGGAGGACACTCCACCACTCTCCGAGGGAGTGTGTTCCACTGTCAGACAGCTCTTACTATCAGGAAGTTCCTCCTAATGTTGAAGTGGAATCTCTTTTCCTGTAGCTTCCATCCATTATTCTTGATTCTATTCTCTGTAGCTGCAGAAAATGAGCTTCTTCCATCATCAGTATGACACCCCTTCAAATACTTAAACAGGGCTATCATATTACTTCTTAACCGTCTCTTCTCCAGGCTAAAAATACTCAGATCCCTAAGTCTCTCCTCATAATACATGGTTTCCAGCCATTCACTATTTTGGTTGCCCTCCTCTGGACACACTCCAGCTTGCCAGCATCCTTTTATAATTGTGGTGCCCAAAACTGGGCAAAATATTCCAGGTGAGGCCTGACCAAAGCAGAATAGTGTGGCACTATTACTTCCACTACCTTTCCACCTAGTCTGCCTTACAATAAGGCAGTTGTGGGGACAAAATGGTAGATGCGAAACTATGTCAGCCACCATGATTTCCTAATCTCACCCCCTCCAGATGTATGAAACTAATATTCACACCATCCCATCAGCCATATTGCCTGCAAATGGGGGAAATGGTAGTGCAACACACCTGAAGGGTGCCTGGCTAGGAATGTCTTTCTTAGAGGAAAAGCAGGATATCCATATAATTACAGCCAAATGTTTACTACTAATGATAGAGTGTAGGTAGGGTGAAAGGGGCACTGTTCCTGGTCGTTTTCTAGAACTGGAGTGGTTTTACACCACTCATGACAGTATCCAGATAATAGACAGATGCTCTGCCCAGGCAAGCAAATGTGGTGATAGCAAAATTTTCAGTGCTTCAAGGGTAACACTTCTCTGGAAGATTGTTTGCATTTCTAATTAAAAGCTACAGGTTGCATTTCAGCAGGCTGAAGATCTTTTGTTAAAGCTCAGGGTGCTTTTACAAGTGGAATCCATACAATTCAAAGTGAAACAGACTCATAGACAGCTATGAATAAGTTTGCAATCATGCCCTGTACACTTCAGTGTGAGATACTATTAGTGGTGTGCATTAATTTGTTTTGGAGAGTGTCTGTATTTTATGCAAATTTTGGAAACATTATTTGTTTGGATTACAGTTTCCAGCAACCCCCAGCCAGTGTATCACTTTTCCAAGCTCTGGTTGCATGATCAATCATTTAACCTATGTGTTTTGGTTCCCAAACTTTTGGACTTCAGCTCCCAGAATTCCTTACTATTGGCCAAGCTCGCTGGAGCTTCTGGGAGCTGAAGTCCAAAACCCTGGAGGCAAAAGTTTGGAAACTACTGTGTTAGATCTTTGAATATAAATAAGAAAATAGCAGGATATAACATACATTATGGGAGGAGTTTGGATCAATTCTCCTTAGGGATGTGGTATCAGGATCAGCTCTTGCATTTCAAAATTTATCATTGCAGCACTAATTTATCTCCCTATACCCAAATTATATACCAATTCTTCACTCCAATCCCCCCACCCAATCCCACTCTCTCAGACTTGCATAGGGATTTAATTAGCATTTATAGTAGGAATTAGGAAGATTCTGTGTTAACAGCCTTCACTGGGCTGAACCACCTCAGAATATATACTGGAATATGCATGCGAGAACACGCTTTCCATCTATTCACATATTTAATATGTCCACAAAAGGTATCTGTCACCCCCAAAAAATCACACAAGATGATGTATTGAAACTTCCTTAGGGTTTTCCCAGCCACACGGCCAAACCAATGAATATTGGCTGGGGAAACCCTAAGGAAGTTTCAGTACATTATATCAGCTTGAGCCATATCAGTACCATAGCTCTCCAGCTGTTGTGTTTAGGAAAAATTATTCTGTGTGTGCCTTATCTCACATCTTGATCATGATCATTCTAGTGACCTGTGTGAAGTAGAAGGCTTTCACAGCTGACATCCATACTTTTTGTGGGGTTTTCGGGCTATGTGGCTGTTTTCTGGAAGAGTTTATTCCTGAAGTTTTGCCTGCATTTGGGGTTGGCATCTTCAGAGAATTCTTTGAAGATTCATCAGTCAAACTTCCAAGAAAATAGGAACTCCTTTCACTCTAAAGGTGCTATCCCATAAATGTATGCAAAGGGAGCTAAAGAGGACACAGTGCAGGTTCTGGTGTTGTGCCCTACAGTTATCGATATATACTTGTTGTATCTTAGAGTTTTACTCCACCCAGTGGACAAATTCAGCAAATAAAATCCATGTCTGAAATTCAGGGTTTTTCTACTGCAGTTAAGCTCCAATTGTGTTTCCTTTACTGTGCACAGTTGCCCTTTTTGCAAAAAAATTGTTTCCACATCTTGTCTCACGAGGCTTTCTACACTTGATCTTAGCCAAAAGGCTGAGAAGCGATTGTCTCACGAGGCTTTCTGAAGCAAAGCCTTTCCTCAGCTGTTGTCTGTGCCTGGCTGTTGAGTATGTTCTTAGAATTCATGTGGCCTTGGCATCAGATGCTTGGAAGCCATCCTTATTGCTGGGTGCCATGAAATAATCTGAAGACACACGAGGCAAAAATTAAGCTGAAACTAAGCAATTTTGGATCTGGACACTCCCTGCACAGGCTCCAGGAACTGCCTCAAGGCCCATCCCCATTCCATCAAGGTGGGGATGGAATAAATAGATTTTTGTCAATCGACTTTATTATGGGAATGGAATAAATAGACACATATCTTTGGGTTTCACTTGTTACTAGTTGGTCTGTTCATATTGATGTTGTTGCTACATGCTGTCAAAGTAAACTTTGACTTCAGGTAACTTCATGAATGAGACACCTCTATGATCCAAAACACACAGCAGAAATAATCGAGTTTCGGACTGCTTTAATTGCCCGGGCTCAGTGCTAGGTAATCCTGGGAAATGTAGTTTATTGTGGCACCAGATCTCTCTCACAGAGAAGACTAAATGCCTCACAAAACTATAGTTCCCAGAATTCTCTAGCATTGAGTCAGGGCAGTTAAAATGTCTCAAACTGGATTATTTCTGCAGACCTGTATCACCCTATCATCAACAGTTCTGCTCAGATCTTTTAAACTCAGAGTTGTGGCTTCATTTTTTGAATCAACCAATCTTTAATGCTGTCTTCCCTCTTTTCCAACTGCCTTCCTTTTTACTAAGCAGTATCATCATTTGCTGTGAGATATGCCCTGTACGAAAACCTCTGTTTTGTCGCATTGTCTCCTAGTGAGAGTTCAGACTTAATTTGCTCTCATGCCCATTGATTTGTATTTTTAGTGGACTTTGCTATCCATAGAACTGTTCTCTAGCATCACATATCAAATGAATTTACTCCCTCTGAGGCAACTTTCTTCACTGTCCAGTTTTCATAACCATACATAGAAATCAGAAATAATGTGGCACAGATGATTTCAACTTTGGTATCTGATATACTTTTTGTTTATCTCAGATTGGCCTTTTTAGTCATCGATGCATTTGTAGAAAGTGCGGGATGAATCCTTCCTGAATCTTCGTTCACAAAGAAAAGCCAGGGAGATATAATGTCAATAATATTAATGACAAAAGGCTAAATCCAATGCTACATGAATGGACTTTCAATCCTGGATATTCTTCCTCCTTTAAGCTTTCAGTGGGCACACCACACACACACACACACCTGGTGGAGATAATTCCAATTTTCTGGTTTACATTTGGAGGAACTTCAGGAATTTTGGGGGGGGGGGCAGTTTCAGAAGGGTACCACTGCATTGAAATCATTTTTAGCAGTAATTTGGGAGCTTTGAGGGAATACAAAAACTGGCCAGAGGGCCTCACACAACCCATGGGCCACAATTTCTCCATCCATGGTCTAAGACCTAGCTGTATGTTCTCAGGCACCTCCATCATGGTACCTCTCCCACCTTTAAGATGAATTCTTACTCTTTCTTTTCCTGAATAAATAATAATCTGTTTAGCAGATGAACTTTGAATGGAAGTTCTATATAGTAAGGCCATATTCCTTGACAAGTAAGAACCTGAAGAGTTTCTTGCATAGTATCAGGCAAGTCAATCAGGCATGGTATCAGACAAGTTCGGGCACCACTTAAATGGTTCCTCTTGACTCCAATAATTTTCCTCCTAAATCAGTGTTACTGAAAGTGGTGGTCCACAAAAGATTGGCAATTCATGAGCCACCAATTCCAATCCCTTCAGGGTTTCCAGGAAAAGGCGGGGGGGACAACTGTAGGCATAAATATGGTACCAGTGCATGGCACATAGGGAAAATATATATATAGCTTGGGAACCATTGCTCTGTGTGTCTTGTCCAGACCTAACAAATGAACCAATTCTGTATGCCCATCTTTCAGAATCAAATAAGGAACCGTTGCATGTTACAAGATGTACCGGGCTGTACTGTTGAGCTCCTGGAGCCTTCTGGGAGCAGCAATTTTCCTTTTTCTTGAAAAGTTTGGAGGAGCATCTAGAAGGGTCTAGAAAGGGCCATGTTGCCTCAGAAATGGTCCTGGGTATACATACAACCCACAGTCCATATGACTTCCCATCCCTGGCCTCATGACATCAGGTAGGAGCAGCCCATGGCATTTTATTGCATGAAGCAAAGAACAAAATGGCAAACACCAAAAGATATCCCAGTTTCAAATGCAAATGCTAACCAGACTGATCTCTTATTTCAGCACTGATTGCAGGACAGTATTGTCTACTGTACCTGAGGGCAGAAAGCTAGCTCAGGGATTGTCTATGTTGTGCCCCTAGCCCTGTCTTCAGATGTCTTTCCAGTGTCTCCTGTATCACCCTGCACTTCCTACCTAATGCAACATCCTCAATCTGCCTAATGGTATGGCTGACCCTGATGTCATGGCACAAGTTAAGTGCAGTAGCCATAACAGAAGAGATGGAGGGAATCTGACTCTGGTCTGCATTTTCAGAGACAGACCCATTAGTCTTATAATGTGCAGCTCCACTCAGAATCATAGGTGTGGGCTGGCTTTATTGCATGAAGGCCCGGAGAGAAATGTTACATTTGCTAATCATTCTAACGGATGGAAGGATTCAGCTTATGCTGGCAACACTGCAGATGCAAAGCAAACCACTAGCTTATGCATGCACACATGTGCACATACACACACACAACTAGTTTCACTTGGACAACAATGGAGCTACTTGGCACAGACAGTAGCATAACATTTATTCCACAAAGAATGGAAAGAGAGAGATGACATTTGCAGAATTTAATCTCTTAAAACTACAGTTGCTTTGGAAGCATCAGATGCTGTGTAATGAATAAACAGGGATTTATATAACCAGCATTCTTTTCAAATAAAATCAAATAAAAGTTGCACCCTCCAACTCCCTTCTGTTATTATACATTCTGATTTATAACATCTGTATGGCATGGACAAGATCTAAGGGGTAAACATGGACAGCAGTTCTCGACATTGTAAAGAAAAATTTATAGATTAAGTCCAGAAGCTCAGGCTAGGAAAACCATCCTTTCAAATCCCATGCCCACCATTCATTTCCCCCATGACCTTAGGAAGTTAAGATCCCAGAACAGAGAGGAGCAGAACAGTGCCAGAATGTTGGGATTTAATTTAGTAGAACAGGGAAGGGGAACTTATCACCTCCCAAATGCAGCCTCCATTGCCCCCAAAACTGAGTTTGGGGGCTAGTTTTCAGCCACTCAGTCTACAGTCTGTATGTGTTCTCCATCTGGTTTTGCCTCCACCCCCAAGGAATACACTCCCAAATCTGGTGGCAAGTCATGCTGCTAAAGGTCAATTGCCAACCAGGAAAGCTCCTGCTTCCAGCTTGTTTTAATTGCTTTTTCCATGGTGATGCCAGATGTCAGCGGTATGTTGTGCTCCTGAATTTCAGCATCATGGCATCAGTGTGTGCAGCCCACAAGGAGATGCAAAATTAGGCCCTGAAGTCAATGATGTTATCCACAACTGATTTAGCCCTGGACACAAGTATTTGCTTCCTGAGACTTGCTGAGGGCAAATTCCAGATTCATTGGTCAAGAAGCCTAGATTAATAAATCCCAAGAGCACTTCCATTTTCACACTGTATGGATCAGCTGAGAACAGCAAAGTCAACATGAGCGAATTCTCAATTTATCGACACTTGGCCCATGCACGATGGTACCATACAGAGACCGCTGTACATTAAATGTGCTCTCTTTAGGGGTTATCATGGTTTCATCAAGATTTTGCGCTTATTTGCCAGTGGCTTGCAAAAGATCTGCAAAGCATCCTCAGTGTTATATCTAACATGCACACACACCAAAGTATTTTGCTCCACCGGTGAATTCAAGAGACAGATGCAACTGCATATTGTTACAGATTTATCTTATTTCTAGCTTTACATGGAATATTGCTGCAGCATTCTTTCCCCACTACACCCAGATAACTCTGAACCGTTTGTGATTTAAATCCTCAGTTTCCTTTATTTTCATTTGGCCATATCTCCTTAAGACCATAATGCAGCTTAGGAAAACATGTTCGAAAATGGCATTACTACTAGCCTGGGATTAGGGTTTTATAACACATGTAACTAGGGAGAGAATTCTAAATTCAATTTACAGTAATGTCAAGGAGCAATAAATATATCGGCGGTGATGTGGCGGGGGGAGATGGGAGGCTACAAAGCTGATAGGAAAGCATAAACAAATAAACTTTTTGTGCTAGTAATTGGCACACAAGATTATTATATGTTTAATTGACTAAAGTGACAATTTGGAATTACATCTAGTTTCATTTAATTGGATTTGGAATCTCCAGAGGAAAGGAAACTGAGATCGGTATTGGAGGAGCAGCCATAAAAAGCAAAGCAGTTTTCTGGAGTCTGTTGAAGCCGGCATTAATATCCATAGCACAATAGTTTTTAATATCCTCCCAACCTAATAAGAGAAATGTGGCCGTTGTTAACACACACTCAGGGTACTAAAGCATACTGAATTAGCTGGAGTGTGTGCCGTCTCCTCCTCCCTACCCTTCACCATTCCATAACAAGAGGCATAATTTAATCAAAGGTGAACTGTGTTTGACTTCACCACAGACTGCAATATTCTTCTCTGACACTGGCATCACACTATATCAAACCTTGCACCACTGTCCTGGAAGACATTTTGACGGTATATAATGTGTGGGAGTCCGTAAATACTTTAAAGCAAGCCGGAATAAAACATTTTTGAGTGAGCATTAAATATTTCCACACAGTAAAAACAGAAAATCCTATCAACTGTTAGGGTCGTTTCCCCTCTCCCCATATACTTTTGTTGCCTCATAAAATAGCTCCTTGGAGCCTCCCAACCAATAGACCATGACTGATAATTGTGAATCTATAAATATAATGTAAAACTAGTAAAAATAGATGCATTTATAAATAACCCTTAGTCCAGCAGCTATGCATACAGCTGCATCTATGATAGAGAATTAGTGCATCTGCATCTATGCTAGAGAATTGACACCACTTTAGCTGCCATGGCTCCGTGCTATAAAATTTTGGAATTTGGAGTTTTGTGAGATACTTAGCTTTCTCTGTCAGAGTTCTGGTACCACAAACAAACTACAAATCCCACAGTTTCATAGAATGGAGCCATGACAGTTAAAGTGATGTCAAATTGCATTTATTTGGCAGTGTAGCAGCAGCCATAGTTCATGGTAATAATAAATTTCAATTTCACATCAACAAGTCACCTTACACAGGTGACCTGATCAATTATGCAACCCTTTGAAAATTTAGGGCAAGAGTCATGATTTTATTACATTCTACCCCATTCCCAAAACTGTGTAAATATGCTTTATACCTGAGTCCTTAATACCACTCAGTACTGCATCCAAAGTAGTGGGTTTATATCCATGAAAAGTCATGCAAAAATAAAAACCAGTTAGTCTTAAAGGTGCTACCCCATCTCCTTTGTTTTTTTGTCTCCC
>NC_056524.1:256720915-256725266 GCF_019175285.1 Sceloporus undulatus | reverse complement strand
CCTTCCTTCCTTCCTTCCTTCCTTCCTTCCTTCCTTCCTTCCTTCCTTCCTTCCTTCCTATTATGCATCAGTTATAGAAAAACCTTTTAGTTGGTAAAGTGATAATTTTACCATGTTCTAGGAGTGTGGCCAAATCCCCTTGATATCATCTGGCCCACAGCACATTGTGGGAAGGGTGAAAAATCTGCCTCCCCACCATCACCACTCAAAGTGGTTCCCCAACCTGTACTATGACTTAATTGACAACTTCTTTTTGCCAAAGCAATTCTAGGTGAGATAACATGTAATACCGTTGTCTCCAATTCTAATTAAAACCCTGGGCTGTACAACACAGAGGGGTGCAATCAGCTGAAAAGGGGAAGCCTAATGGTGCAAGCCCAAAAGGTGATTAACCTAGCACATATATCTGCTCGGTTCCAGATCCCAGTCCCTCCACTAAGCTCAGTCTTGTCAAGCAAGAGTCTATTGAACCAAAGCACCCTGAACAACATCTTCTGAGCCAGACTCTTGACCATTGACCAGCACCCTTATGCTTCCAGGTGACAGTTGTAAGTGTCCAAACCTTCCCTGATATATCTATCAATCTAGATATGCAATTTTAAGACAGTGGCATGAGCAGATACTATTTGTGAAGGCATCCATAGTACCAGAGTAGGTAGTAAAATGATACATAGCTGTGGCCATATAGAAAGACATGGGATGGTGAAGCTTACTAGAAAGAGCATTGCCACACACATACTTCACTCTGCATTTCAGATGGACACAGAAAGCCAATGGTTGAGTTCTGCCAGATCAAACAAAAACCCCTTCCTGTCATCTATTACTGGGGACTCCATGTCTTGTCTAGGTGTTGTAAAGGCTATGAAGCATCATCAATCACAATCAATTTCTCCATCTCCCAAATACCAAAACAAACCCCACCTTTTGGAAACTTTTTCCAGATTCCATTGTAAGTCAATCATACTTTTAGTTTCCCATGGAACTCTCCTGGGTTAAGGGTATAAATATTACCCCTGAAATAAAACCTTTTTGCTGCAGTTGTGGCAGTCTGTTTTCCCCTGCATGCATGACTGTTGTCCTCAGGCTTTTGTCTGAGTCCTTTGTTCCCATCCTCTCCCAAAACCTGCATGCTCAAGCCTCACTGGTTGAATCTTCATGTTTCCTGGCTTTCCATGGACCTTTGTCTTCAAGACAGGTGTCTATTGCCTCAACCAACCATTTCCATTTTCACTGTCCTCTTTAAGTTTTCTGTTATTTTCTGTTACTCAGCTCTGTATGCTAGCATTTGAATAGATTATTTTAGGAGCTTATCCCATTAAAAAATAAACTGGCTTACCTCTTTCAGCTTGAATTCAGGATCCGGGATGCTCCCAGATGTTATCATACCTGAATCACCACCTATGTAGCAGGGATGCCATCACCCGGAGGCATCCTGGATCAAAGTACTGGCTGAGTGAGGTTTCAGCTTGGGATGCATCCAGGCAGCGACATCCCAGATAGATAGGTGGCAATTTAGGTATGATAACATCCGAGGGCATCCCGGAGCCTGAATTCAAGACGGAAGAGATAAGACGGCTTATTTGTCTTGCCCCTATTGATACTGATATCAAGATTGATTAACACCATTGCCCCCATCTCCCCTCCTCTAGAGGAAGACTCATTTCTAGCGCTATCTGTCTGAAATTTTAGTGCATTCATATTGGACAGTTTTTGAATTTTTTATGTTTAATCTTTTTTTAGGGATTGATCACTGTTTTTATGATTGGGGGAGGGTTGGGGTTTGGGGGTTTTTAAATTATAATTTTTAATTGTTTGATGTTTTAATTATACTGTTGGAATCCGCTTTGATTTCTTTGTGAAAAAGCAGAATACAAATAAATAAATATTATTACTATTATTACTATTATTATTATTATTATTATTATTATTATTTGTTAGTGGGATAAGCTCATCAGTGTATATGCTACTCTTATTTTTCTTAATAAACATGTATGCATGCCTGGAGTCTCCATAGTGAGTACTGCTATAGTTTGTTACCCTAAATGTGTGTGACTAGTAGAGCCTCCACTAGTAGCTGCTTAATTAATTTGGGGAAATAGTCCACTGAATTAATTTGAGGAAATACTCAACTTAGCTATGTGAGGAGGGTAGCATAATATGATAGAATCCAGCACCAACTATACCAATACACATAATAGAGACCACCAGGCACTCCACTCCATTATTCCAGCTTCATTTCCTTCCACACTTCACTTTTCCTTCTGGACTGGTAGCTGTTGGCAGGGGGAATACACATCAGTGGGCCAGATTACAGGGGACTGCAGTTGTTGGCTCAGCAACCATCCAGGAAAAACTAATTTTCTGGATAAAACTCCCAGATTTCCACCACCAGCATTGCTGCTACTGTGCTACTGGGGGATTCTGGGAGTTGTAGTCCTTAACCTTAACTTTGCCAGGCAGGCTCTGGCCCACAGCTATGTTGATGCAGTGTTAGAATGCATTCATATTTATGTCTTGAGCCTGGCATTCTTGCACTTTCCCTAGCCTCCTTTCCTCTCCTTCAGTTATTTCACTTGTTTATTCTGTTTTTGTCACCAGGAGCACGATGGTTGCTGACTACATGTACTGGTTGTCTGGAGGAAGGGAACAGCATACCAGCAAGCTCATCAAACTGTATTGGCAGGTAAAAATTGATGGGCCAGCTCAGAAGGAGGAGCCCATGTTGCTGTTAGAACCCAAATGAAGGATTGGTGCTTAAAAGACTGCAAGCTAAGGTAGCTCTGGGGCTTATCAATCAGGAAGCCATTATACAGCAGTAACGTATTTATAATGAGGTAGATTTTTTTTCTCCAAGACTAATTTTAAGGGTAAAATTCAAGGTTGTTAACCCTTGGCTCATACTTCAATTTTACAGACAGACATAAAATTTCATATTTGATAGTGTATCATCCCAAGTGCTACACATATATCTATATCTCCACATATAGTTAGATACCCATCTTGGTCTTGAGGCCTCCCTGAAAAAATTATACACAATATTTTGATAAGCTTTCCTGCTCTTTGCAAACAAAGAGAATTCAGCATAGAAACACATCTCTTCTTACACCAGAAGAATGTTTTGTGCAGTGTCATCACAACATTTTTTTCCTATAAAATCTCAGACAAATATGCAGATCAGAACTTTGCTGGTTGACAGATTTCACAGTTCGCTGCATGATGGGAGACAGTCCTCATGAGTCTAAATGCACTGACATGCATACTTAAATATCTGAAGAGAGAAAATACACATTTAAAAAAAATAATTGAGACTTTCTTTTAAAAAAGCAGATTAATGCAGAAACATAATGGACCTATTGGTTTAACAGGTGTGGAACAGTCTTGGAATGGGCACATTTCTCTGTCTCAGAGCCTGGAAAACTTATTTTCTGGACTGCATCCTCCAGAATCCCCTAGCCAGTATAGAGCAAGGCATGGCTGTCTGGAAGTTCATAAATTATGGTGGTGGTAGTGATGCTGATGCTGACTTGATGCTCTGGTCTATCCCTAGTGCAAAATAATCTCATATTACTCATTGCTTTTGGATTATGCCACAGAATGCAGAGAAATGTGGAGAAAAACTCCAGGAGGAGAACTCCAGGATCACTAATCTGTTTTAATTTGGGAAGAAAATATTACTCACTTCTAATAAATCTCTCTTAATGGAGGTAGATGTGGAAAATCCAGTTTAAAAAACAGTTTTTCCTATCATATGAGAAGTCGGCTATTAAAAGCAAGGAAGGAGGGGAAGGATTTTGTTTGATGTAGTTTTTTTGTGGGTTTTCGGGCTATGTGGCCATGTTCTAGAAGATTTTCTTCCTGATGTTTTGCCAGCATCTGTGGCTGGCATCTTCAGAGAATGTTTGCCTGGGGAGGACTTGGCTATATATACTGTGTGACCTGGAAAGGTAGGAGTGATTTGCATGTATATTGTTTGTTGCTAATGGCAGGCCTCAGGGTGTGAGGGTCTGCAAATGAGGATTAATGTCTGCTTGATAGTGCTCATTGTCTGCTGGGAGAGTTCTCATTTGCATTTGTTGAGTCTTTATCTTGCTATCTTTCAGGACTCGTAACCAAACCTTGTTTACTTTAAGGGTTTCCTCTTTCCTGTTGAAATTGTCCAGGTGTTTGTGGATTTCAATGGCTTCCCTGTGCAACCTGACATGGCAGTGGTTGACATGGTCCAGAACTTCAGTGTTTTCAGACAGTATTTTATGCCAAGGATTGTTTGTGGCATGTTCTGCTACTGCTGATTTTTCTGGCTGGCTCAGTCTGCAGTGCCTCTCATGTTCCTTGATTCTTGTTTGCACACTGC
>NC_056524.1:256661244-256714969 GCF_019175285.1 Sceloporus undulatus | reverse complement strand
CACTGCGTTGTTGTTCCCTATGTAGACTTGTCCGCAGCTGCATGGTATGCGTTAACTCCTGCGGCTGTGAGAGGGTCTCTCTGGCCCTTGGCTGAGCGAAGCATTTCCTGGATTTTCTTCATTGGTTTGTAAACCATTTGCAGGTTGTGCTTCCTCACCACTTTGCCTATTCTGTCTGTGACTCCTTTAATGTATAGTAAAAAACCTTCCCTTTGGGTGGCTGCTTGTCTTCACTCTTTCTGGGTTTTCCTGGGCCTGACAGCCCTTCTGATGTCTGAGCTGGAATAACCATTGGCCTGTAGAGCCCGGTCCAAGTGCTTCAGTTCATCTTCCAAGAAAGTTTAAAAAGTTTAAGTTTAAAAAACTCTAGGGAGAGTGTGTTGTTGGCAGAGGAGGTGGGCTTCAGTGAGTCACATCTGTGAGTCACTAGGGGGCGAAGCTAGGAGACTAGATCTATATTACTCCTCCCAGAGCCTTTTTATTTCATTTTTTTCCCAGGAAATCTACAGCAGAGGCAGAGTTGATTGAGCTCACTGCCACAAAATTGTTGAAACATCAGGGGCTTTAACGTTGGTGTTTTCTGGAGGATTTTTTTTTTTTCAGGAGAAGCCCAAGTCCTGTTCCAGTAATTCCTAACACTTTTCGTATGGACACTGACGGAACCACGGCAGTCACCTGCAACACTTGTGGGATTGTTTGTCTTCTTGCCTACAGAAGTGGAGAACTTCACATGCCCCAAGTGCAAGGGAGAGCCATTTGGGCTGAAGGGCAGGGTATAAATACCTAAATAAATAAAAGTTGTGTAGCACTCTTGGAGGAGAAAGTGCAGCAGTTGGAGTCAGAGTAGCTACACTTCAGCATATTGGGAGCAGGAGGATTTCCTGGACACAACAGAACTAACAGTCCTGACGAGTACCCATGCAGAGGAAGTTGCTGGAACGGAAGAGGTCGCTTCACATACACAGGAGGCAGACAGCTGGAGGAATGTCCACACAGAGAAGTGGCCAGAAAGGATTGTTCGGGGAGCTTGCAGCTAGAGGATCGTTCGAAGCTCTTTCCCTTATCAAGGAGGACGAAAAGAGAGCCTAGGACAGACTTCAGGGAAAGAGCAGGCAGCCTGAGAGTCCCACCAAGGGAACAGCCGCTGCTAAACCTTGGAGGAGGCATGTGGTCATCGTGGGGACTCCTTGCTGAGGGGTACCGAAGCAGTGATTTGTAGGCCTGACAAGCTGAAAGAATGGATGCCAGGTTGTCATCTCGTCTCTTCTGCCGTTGAAGGGCAAGTCCAGGAAGGGAGAGGAAAATAGCAGATGTGAACAACTGGCTTCGCAGATGAGTGCCGCCAAGAACGATTTGGATTCTTTGATCATGGGCTGTGGTTCCATGGGAGGGACTTCTTGCCACCAGACGGGTTGCATCTCACGCCAGTTGGAAGAAATGTTTTTGCCAACAGTCTCAAGACTTGATCAAGAGGGCTTTAAACTGAGTTCTGTGGGGAAGGGAGATAATATTAGGAAGGCAAAAGGGCTGGAGAAAATAGTCAAACTGACATAGAGGAAACAAGAAAAAAAGTGCAAGGACCCAACAGTGGGAGGCAAAAAAAACTTGCACAAGCAGCAAGTAAATGGGACCGTGGTCGAGGCTCTACACTAATGCATGGAAATAAGCAAGATGAACTGAACTCCTAGTACTAAAAGCAATAATATAATAGGCATCACTGAAACCTGGTGGATGAGTCTCCTGATTGAATGTGGAAATAGAGAGGTATGACCTTTTTAAGAGAAATAGGCCAAACAGAAAAGGAGAGGAATAGCACTATATGTCAGATATTTACACCAGTGAAGAGATCCTGGACATCAATCTGGAAGCCAGGAGGAGAGCATCTGGATAAAATTAAAGGGGAGGGAAGCAACAGGATGTTATGGTGGGAGTCTATACAGATCCCCAAGTCAGATGAGGAATTGGATGATATCTTTCTAGAACAGATGACCACACACTCAGAAAAGAGAGGTGTAGTAGTGATGGGCGACTTCAACTACCCTGATATATGCTGGAAGTCAAACTCAGCAAAATCCTCAAGCTCTAGCAATTCCTCACTTGCCTGGAAGACAATTTCATGGTCCAAAAGGTGGAAGAGGCAACAAGGGGGTCAGCTATTTTAGATCTGATCCTAACCAACAGGATGACTTGGTTAATGGGGTGCATGTTGGGATCATTAGGTGGGAGTGACCATGTTCTCCTGGAGTTTTATACAGTGGAAAGGAGAAGCCCGGCCTAGTCAGACATGCATCCTAGACTTTAGGAGAGCGGATTTCAGTAACTTAGAGAAGTATTGAGGGCGATTCCATGGTCAGAATACTAAAAGATAAAGAGTTCAGGACAGATGGGACTTTCTCAAGGGAGAGGTACTGAAGGCACCAATTTTAAACAGTTCCAGTGAGAAAGAAAACGGGAGGGGTTGTCTCAAGAAACCAGGATGGATGACTAAGGACTTTCAACCGAGCTAAGTTTGAAACGGAAACATGTATAAGAAATGGAAACAGGGGAAATCACCAAAACGGAATTCAAAGAAATAGCAGGCATGTAGGGGTAAAGTCAGAAAAGCTAAAGCGCAGAATGAACTCAGGCTTGCTAGAGAGGTTTAAAGAATAAAAAGGGATTTTTTGGATATGTCCGCAACAGAAGGAAGAAGAAGGAAACGGTAGGGCCACTGGTGGAGAATATGACAAAATGCTAACAGGGGTCAGAGAAAAGGCCGAATTACTCAACAACCTTCTTTGCCTCAGTCTTCTCAGAAAGGCAAAGGTGCTCAACCTGAGGTAATGGAGCAGAGGACAGGATGGGGATTTCAGCACAGAATAGTAAAGAGATGTAGAGGACACCGTATTAATCTAAATGAATTTAAGTCTCCAGGACCAGATGAACTACATCCAAGGGTACTAAAAGAACTGGCAAATGTAATATCGGAGCCATTGGCAATAATCTTTGAAATTCCTGGAAAACGGAGAAGTCCCAGCAGACTGGAGGAGGACAAACGTTGTCCCCATCTTCACAAAGGGGAAAAAAGAGGATCCCAACAATTATCCCCCGTTGTCTGACATCAATACCAGGAAGATTCTTGAGCCGATCATTAAACAGAGAGTCTGTGAACATCTAGAAGGCAATGCCATAATCACAAAAGTCAACATAGGTTTCGAGAGAAACAGTCATCCAGACAAATGTAATTTCTTTTTTAAATAAAATTACCAGCTTGCTAGATGAAGGGAATGCTTGTGTGAATATAGTATATCTTGATTTCAGTAAGGCTTTTACAAGGTTTCCCATGACATTCTTGCAAACAAGCTTGTAAAATGTGGGCTAGACAAGTAACTGTTAAATGGATCTGTAATTGGTTTGACCGGCCGAACCAAAGGTGCTCCAAAAGCTCCTTTTCATCCTGGAGAGAAGTGACCAGTGGGGTCCCACAGGGCTCTGTTCTGGGCCCAGTGCTATTCAAATCTTTATCAATGACCTGGATGGACAGAATTGGAGCATACTTATCAAATTTGCAGAGACACCAAATTAGGGGAATAGCTAATACCCAGAGGACAGGATCAAATTCAAAATGACTGAATAGACTAGAAAGCTGGGCCAAACTAACAAATGAAATTCAAACAGAGAAATGTAAGTATCACTTAGGGCGAAAATGAAATGACACAGATATGGATTGAACTGCTGTGATACGTGTGAAAGATCTAGGAGTCCAGTAGACCACAAGTTGAACATGAGTGAACAGTGTGATGCGGCAGCTAAAAAGGCCAATGCTATTTTAGGCTGCATCAGTAGAAGTATGTGTCTAGATCAAGAGAAGAATAGTGCCACTGTTTCTGCTCTGGTCAGGCCCCACCTTGAATATTCTGTCCAGTTCTGGGCACCACAATTCAAGGACATTGAGAAACTGGAGCGTGTCAAAGGAGGGCAACTAAAATGGTGAAAGGTCTGGAAACCTTGCCCTATGGGAACGATCTCAGGGAGCTGGGGAGTTAGCCTGGAGAAGAGAAGTTAAGGGTGATATGATAGCCTGTTTAAATATTGAAAGGATGTCATATTGAGGGGGAGCAAGCTTGTTTCTGTGCTTCAGAGAACGGACCCGGAACCATGGATGCAAGCTACAGGAAAAAGATTTACCTAACATTAGGAAGAACTTCTGACAGTAAGGGCTGTTCGACAGTGGAACACACTTCCTCAGAGTTAGTGGAGTCTCCTTCCTTGGAGGTCTTTAGCAAGGCTAGATGGCCATCTGCTGGGATGCTTTGATTTGGATTTCCTGCATGGCAGGGGGTTGGACTGGATGGCCCTGCGTCTCTTCCACTCTTGATTCTATGTTCTAAGTGGGATTCGCAGATGCGTTTTGCTCGGTCTATCAGTATTGATTGTGCTTCTTTTTTGTCCTGGTGATGGTTGGAGTTTTTGTGCACGTATTTGTCTGTATGTGTGGGTTTTCTGTTATACGTTGTGCCCAAATGTTGGTGGTTTGCGGATGACTAGGACATCCAAGACTGACGTGTTCCTCCTTTTCTTTTTCCAGTGAATTGGATGTTGGGGTGGATGTGTTCAGATGGTTCAGGAACACAGCCATCTTTTTCTCCATGGCTCCAAATGGTGAAGGGGCCATGCCTCCTCCACCCTTTTTTTAAAAATGCACCTGCAGAAGATTTGGGACAAAAACTTTCTTAGTCTCCAATGTATGTGTGGATTTGGGTAAAATCCATTAGGCTATTTTAGGTCTAGGAATGGTATTAGTTTTCAGCTAAAGGACCATTTCCGGTCACTTCCTATTGCAGAAAAAGGGGCTCTCCTGAACTTAAATTGGCCTAGGAGCCAAAATGTGGTGAAATTGCCCCCACAACCTCTGGAGGGAATCAGAGGGCTGAATGCAGCCTACAAGCCACACTTTCCTCCCCTGGTTAATATGCAGACTGATGGTTCCCAACATCAATGGGGTATGGCCCTGCTCTGTGTTTTATTTTGAACTATAAAATGGAAAAAATGAAAAATACATAGATACCGATGTGGACACGTGGTTTTAACACTACTACAGGTGAAAGGGATCTAAAAATCCTAGTAGCCACAAGTTGAACATGAGTCAAACAGTGGGTTGTGGCAGCTAAAAAAGCCAACACGTTCTAGGCTGTCTCAATAGAAGTATAGTGTTTAGGTCAAGGGAGTAATAGTGCCACTCTATTTTCTTTGGTCAGGCCTTGCCTGGAAGACTGTGACCAGTTCTGGAATTACGTTCAAAAGAAATTGACAAGCTGGATTGTGAGGAAGGCGATTGAAATGGTGAAGGTCTGGAAACCATGACTAATAGGAGAGACTTGGGAGCTGGGTTGTTTAGCCTGGAGAAGAGACAGTTAAGAGGAGATATGAAGCCCTGTTTAAATATTTGAGGGTGGATATCGTACTGAAGATGGAGCAAGTTTGTTTTCTGGAGCTCCAGAGAACAGGACTCAGAACAATGGATGCAAGCTACAGGAAAAGAGATTCCACCTAAACATTAGGAGAAAGTCCTGACAGTAGGGGCTGTTCGACCGTGGAACACACTCCCTCAGAGTGTGGTGGAGTCTCCTTCCTTAGAGGTCTTTAAACAGAGGGCTGGATGGCCATCTGTTGGGATGCTTTGATTGAGAGTTCCTGCATGGCAGGGGTTGGACTGGATGGCCCTTGTTGTCTCTTCCAACTCTATGAGCTTATCACACTAGCAGGAAATGGGATTTAAACAAGAGTTAAACTAGAGCCAGTGGTTCCCAACCTTCCTAATGCCGCGACCCTTTAATACAGTTCCTCATGTTTGTGTGACCCAAACCATGAATTATTTCATTGCTACTTCATAACTTAATTAAATAGATGTTTTCAATGGTCTTAGATGACCCCCATGAAAGGGTCATTCGACCCCCCAAAGGGTCCCGACGCACAGGTTGGGAACCACTGAACTAGATAGAGAAGCAGGAAATGCCTGAACTTTATCACACAACATTTCATGGGTTTCTCTAGTTAACTCTCTTTTAATCCTGTTTGCCTGCTAGTGGGTAAAGTTCTATGATGATTCTTCTATTTTCTGTTTAGATATCTGTGTAGGACTTATGGATTCCTATTTGTATGATATTGTTTAAAGGGCTACGCATTGTCACAACAGCTGTTATTTCAAAATCAACTGTGTACAATCTCCAAGTTCAGATAATGCCAAAAAATAACTTGTCACAAGTTTGTACACATTTTCTCCGGTAACCAAAGCAACGGCAGCTGATTGTAACTTGCACAGTAGCCATCTACATCCTCCTGTTTTTTTTAAAGCACTCATGCGCCTTGAGAAAAATAATGAATGATTATAAAGAAGGGCAGAGTGTGTGTGTTTTTTTATAACAAAGGTCAAACATTGCCTTCATTGTAGAGTGAAATTCTCTGAGTTTATTTTTTTTATGAACTCAACTGGAACTGCTCAGGGGTGCATCTGAACATTTTCATCCGTACTGTGTCCTCTTTCAGTAATTGTTCTTTTCCCAAATGTTCTTATAGTGTTACAAAGGGGCTCCTTCATAGGACGTGCCTTTATGAATTAATGTACTTACTATAAATGAATTTATTCCCTATTCATCTACATTAGGAATGGGTGTGAACATGTGGCTCCAAACCATTTTTGTGGACAATATCCCTCCAGATCCAATCCAGTCAAAACGGTTTTTCTAACTCCTGGACACCTCAGGAATTATAAATTTGCTATGAAAGAGGACACCAGAATCTCTTACATGGCACAGCTGAAAATTAAAATGAAAGTAACAGGCCGCTTCTGGCCTTGATTTTTCATTTGGATATTTTTGAAAATATTCAGCCTGTGGTGTGCCTGTGTAAAATTAGCCCGGACTGTCCAAGGTGTTCCACATTTCGTTGTTGCTCACATCTGTCTATATTACCCACACTTAACTTTCCATTTGTTTCCAGATTGTAAAATCTTTCTCCTTTCCCTTTTTTTCTATGCAAAAAACCAATTTGAACTATAGAGAACACTTCCAACCTTTCTATGCCCCTCACCTTAGGAAATGTTTGATAATTTCCACCCTAAAAAAGTAATATCACATTTGAAGATGAAGAGTTCTAATTTCCAATTGTTGAACCATGAATGAGTCTCCTACAAACGCAGGGTGAACAAATTGAACTTTAAAATCAGCTTTAACTCAGTGCTAAATGCAAATCTAAACTGAGCAATTAGATTCTAATTTATTCAGAAAAAATGAGTGATGACTCTATCGTCACTCAAGGACACAGCCACTTTTTGTCTCATCCCAAATACTATATTGCATCCTCTGGAGGTGGAGATCCACAGTTGGGAACCTCGGTGTGCAGAATAAGTCCCAAATGTGACAGGTGCCAAAAACTGTACGTTTTTGAAGACTCTCGAGGGGGAGAAATTTGCTAAAAATTACTACTGTTCCTTTGAAAAAACATTTGTGAAGAGTACACCCCTACCCTATTGTAGATCCAAGAAATGTACAAGATCCCCCCCCAATGATGAATGAGTGGGCACAGAGGTAACAACAATGGAAAAAGCTAAGGAGCACCGTGAAACTCATTTTTCCCCTGGAAGAGCATTTTAAAAAAAAACTCCCCCCAAAAACACATTTTAATACATACTTGCAACAATCAGACAGCTGTAGTTGTAGCTGGTAACATTTCACCTGTAAAGGACAGGAGACATAGACATGCCATGGGCATGGGCACTGCATGTTTGCCACTTTAAAATAATAATCATAATCTGAGGTTCGCTTGCTTTCTTGGTGGCAAGTTTTCATACAAACAAAAAATACAATCTACAGTATTGTCCAGTGAAGTGCTTTAACTCTGTGCATATATGAAATGCTTTGCCTGCTGGTTCTCACTGCCAATTTGCTTAAAGTCATTGGAGATTATGTGGGTTGCCATATTCAAGGCCAGAACTCTTTAATGATTAAATCAGGCAGCCACCCAGGTTTGTTAGGCAACAAAGCTCACGATCCGGCCTGATGCTGTCCGCTCTAGCCACATGCTGGGACATTCAGGACATGAGCAGAGGCTATGGCTACAACACCTGTTTGTTTTTTTAGGATGGTCTTTTTTCTCCTTTAAACCTTACTCAGACTCTCACACCACCCGTGATCCCTTTTCTTCCAGGTTTCTCCTCTTTCACCTCCTGTTCTTGGTGCAGAGCTTTATTTTGCCTTAGGCAGATAATAAATCACTGGATTGAAGTCTTTACAGCAGGTGGGTGATTATCTACCCTGACCTCCTACATAATGTGTAGGGCATACCATTTACTAGCAATTCCTTCACAAAGCTTAATAGCTCAGTTGCATTACAGTCTATCTTCCATCTCTCTGTCTCTCCCGCCTTTCTGTCCCCCGCGCATGTTATTGCCCATCTCTCTCCTGAAATTTCTGAGATAGGGAATCCATCATGTTCCTTTGTAAGCTGTCTGGACTGATTAATACTGGTTTGTTTGTTTTTCTAACTGTGCTGGTTTTCTTGTTGAATTTGTCTCGATCCTGCCTGTGCCCAGCCGATCTTATAAACCTATTTTGTTAGATAAAAAAGATCTGTCAGTTGGCAGGTTATTCCCATATAAATAAATTGCAGGCAGGCACCCGAGGGGGCATAGAAGAGGGAACAGAAAGTATGTTCATCTAACATTCCTTTATATTCCCTAGTCATTTGTGCTCTGCTGATACAGCGAGTATAATAGCTGCTTAGGGCCCTTTGAGATGAGCCTAAATAAGGGACCTCAAAATCCAAACACTCCAGCCTCTGCTTCTGTGACCCTCTCGTTTCACAAGATCCCATTTGTAAGTTCACCAGTCTAGCGATGACAATCTCGTGCTGCTGTGGCAGGCCTGCCTGACCTTAGACAGGGGTAGGCAATGTCAGGCACAGAGGCCCTCTAGTGGGGATCGCACTCTGGGAGACTGAGGGTGTTTCCCATTTCCATTAGTCTTCCATTTTTTGAACTCAGCTCCTGGAAACCCCAGCCACTTGGCCAACACGAGAGGTTACCAGAGCATGTACCACCGTTTCAAGGTCCCCCTGGCCCAGGTAGGTTCGCAGCTGGCGTATCAGCTGAAGTTGATAACAGGTGCTCCTAACCGTCGCAACCACCTGAGATGTAAGGTGGAGCGACAAGTCCAGGAGCACCCCCAGACTGCGAACTGAGTCCTTCACGCGAAGCGTGATCCTGTTCAGGACAGGTGGACAAATATCCATCCCCGGGCCCGGGGAACCTATCACGAGCACTTCCGTTTTCTCTGGATTCCAACTGAGTCTGTTTTCCCTTATCCAGCCCATTACCAACTCCAGACAGGCATCCAGAGGAGAGATGCCATCCCTGGTCACTGCATCAGTCGGAGACACAGAGAAATATATTTGGGTGTCATCAGCGTACTGATAACACGGCGCCCCGTGTCTCCGGATGATCTCTCCCAGCGGTTTCATGTAAATGTTAAATACCATGGGGGACAGAATGGCTCCTTGAAGGACACCAGATGTCAGTGCCCTCTTATCGGAGCACACGTCCCCCAGCTGCACCATCTGGAATCTGCCCGAGAGGTAGGAACGGAACCACTGGAGCGCAGTGCCCCCGATACCTAACTCCCTCAGGCGTTCCAGAAGGATACCATGGTCAATGGTATCGAAAGCCGCTGAGATGTCTAAGAGCACTAACAGGGACACGCTACCCCTGTCCATGCCCAGACGGAGATCATCGACCAGGGCAACCATGGCAGTCTCAACTCTGTAGCCCGCCCGGAAGCCGGTTTGAAATGGGTCTAGATAATCAGTGTCATCCAAGACCGATTGAAGCTGGATAGCAACTGCCCTCTCGATCACCTTCCCCAGAAAAGGCAATAGCGATACAGCCCGATAATTATTATGCATCAGGGGGTCAAGGGAGGGCTTTTTTAACAATGGTTTTACAATGGCCAATTTCAGACTAGATGGAAAGTGCCCTTCCCTGAATGATGTATTAATTATGCGGTGTAACATAGAAGTTACTGCCGCTCCCCCCTGAGGCTATAGCCATGAGGGACAGGGATCGAGAGAGCAAGTTGTCTTCCTAACACTTCTAAGGATCTTGTCCACATCCTCGGTACTTACAGACTCAAAGTGATCCAGTACAATTGAGTCCACGGAATCTCTGGAGACCTCTACCCTGGTTTCTGAAGAAACACTGGCGTCGAGATCAGCCCTTATCCGAGAGGTTTTATCCACGAAGAAGTTGTTAAATTCATCGCAGCAGGCCTTGGATGGTTCCAAAATAGAGTTCAGGGAGGAGGGAAGCTGAGTAAGCTCTCTCACTACCCTGAACAGCTCTGCTGGACACGACTCCGCGGACGCGATACGTGCAGCATAGAATGAATTCTTTGCTGCACTTATCGCCACTCCATAGTCCTCCAAAAGAGAGTCTAGGAGTGCCTTGTCGGCTAAGTCCTGATATCTCCGCCATTTACGCTCTAGTCGTCGCAGCACCCACTTCCTTGCCCAGAGCTCTTCTGTGTACCAGGGCTGTTTTTTGGGAGCAGGCCTGAGAGGACGCTTGGGAGCGATGCTGTGTATAGCCCTGGAGAGATCAGTGTCCCAGGTGGTAGTCAGAGCATCAACAGAATCGCCGTCAATTCCAACCATATGCCCCTCTAGGGCTTCTTGGAACCTTTTGGGTTCCATCAGCCTTCGAGGGTGGACCATTCTAATAGGTCCGCCACCCCCAGGAGGGATCTGGGTAGATGCCTTGATTTTTGCCTCTACCAGGAAATGATCCATCCATGACAAGGCAGAAATATTAGTCACTTCCGCCCACGGATTCTCCATGTCCGGGCAGAAGACCATATCGAGCGTATTACCCGCAGAATGCGTCGGCCCTGTGACCAGTTGAGACAGGCCCATGGCGGTCATGGTATCCATGAACTCCCAACCCGCGCCTGATGGACTATGGCTGGCCACGAAGGGGATGTTGAGGTCCCCCAGGACAAGAAGCCTAGGGGACTCCAACACCAGCTCCGAGACCAGCTGTGTCAGCTCGGCCAGGGAGTCTGTTAGCGCACTGGGTGGCCGGTAGACCAACAGAATTCCCAAACTGTCTCTGGCCTTCAGGGTCAGGTAAATACATTCAATATAAGTAGTCTGCCGAACATGGTTCCTGGATAAGGAAAGGGTGTTCTTATGGATCAAGGCAACTCCCCCCCCCCCCCCCCCACCCCACCTGGTCTGGTCCTTAACTGAGTACCCGGCAGGGAGGGCCTGTGCCCACACAGCATCCCCTTCAGGCCCAAGCCAGGTCTCAGTAATGCAAGCCAAGTCACAATTTTGATCCTCCAGCAGGTCATACATTATGTGGGTCTTGTTTTTAATGGACCTGGCATTGCATAGGAGCAGAGACAGGGTTTGTGGTACGGTTGGACTGACCCTCAGATCTCTTTGGTTAGAAGAGTGGATGGAAGGAGAGATAGATATTAAGCATCGATCTCGCCTTCCCCTGTAATGCGGCTCCACTCTCCTACTGCCATACCTCCCCCTGCCCCACACTACTCCAATAGGAGCCCCACTCGTGCCAAGAGTATTACCCTCTGCCTCCCCAACCAAAACACTCCCCACATCCATAAACCCCCCTCCCTCCCCGGTGCAAAAACGGCGGCAGAGAGAAGATACTTCAATCATTCTCTGCTGCTAGCTGCTAGCAGGGGTTTGCCTCTGTTGCCTTCCACAAGACTACACAAGTGCGCAATTGCACAACTGTGGATATACAGTCTTCCCAGGAGCCTTGGGAGTTGGAGTTCTTAAGTCCCTTCTCCCTTGCCGCACCCCTTAAAAGCAGAGTCCAGGGTTGGGGCTCACAGGTCTTCCCAGGGGCCTTGGGAGTTGGAGTTCTTAAGTCCCTTCTCCCTTGCCACACCCATTGAAGGCAGAGTCCAGGGCTGGGGCTCGCAGGTGGAGAAGATGGCAAAATGCTAACAGGGGACAGAGAAAAGGCAGAATAACTCAACACCATCTTTGCCTCAGTCTTCTCAAAAAAGGAAAAGGGTGCTCAACCTGAGGACAATGGAGAAGAGGACAGAATAGGGGAATTTCAGCACAGAATAAGCAAAGAGACAGTAGAGGAATACCTTGTTAATCTAAATGAATTTAAGTCTCCAGGACCAGATGAACTACATCCAAGGGTACTAAAAGAACTGGCAAATGTAATATCGGAGCCATTGGCAATAATCTTTGAAAACTCCTGGAAAACAGGAGAAGTCCCAGCAGACTGGAGGAGGGCAAACGTTGTTCCCATCTTCACAAAGGGGAAAAAAGAGGATCCCAACAATTATCGTGCAGTTAGTCTGACATCAATACCAGGAAAGATTCTAGAGCATATCATTAAACAGAGAGTCTGTGCACATCTAGAAGGCAATGCCATAATCACAAAAAGTCAACATAGGTTTCGGAGAAACAAGTCATACCAGACAAATGTAATTTCTTTTTTAAATAAAATTACCAGCTTGTTAGATGAAGGGAATGCTGTGAATATAGTATATCTTGATTTCAGTTAGGCTTTTGAGAGGTTTCCCCATGACATTCTTGCAAACAAGCTAGTGAAATGTGGGATAGACAACATAACTGTTACATGGATTTGTAACTGGTTGACTGGCCGAACCCAAAGGATGCTCAAGAATGGATCCTTTTCATCCTGGAGGGAAGTGACCAGTGGGGTCCCACAGGGCTCTGTCCTGGGCCCAGTGCTATTCAACATCTTTATCAATGACTTGGATGACAGAATTGGGGGTATACTTATCAAATTTGCAGATGACACCAAATTAGGAGGAGTAGCTAATACCCCTGAGGATAGGATCAAAATATAAAATGACCTTAATAGATTAGAAAGCTGGGCCAAAACTAACATAATGAATTTCAACACAGAGAAAGGTAAAGCTACTGAACTTGGGGTGGAAAAATGAAATGCACAGATATAGGATGAGTGACACATGGCTGAATGAGACTATGTGTGAAAGGGATCTAGGAGTCCAAATAGACCGCAAATTGAACATGAGTCAACAGTGCGATGCGGCAGCTAACAAGGCCAATGCGATTTTAGGCTGCATCAATAAAAGTATAGTGTCTAGATAAAGGGAAGTAATAATGCCTCTCTATTCTGCTCTGGTCAGGTCCCACCTGGAATATTGTGTCCAGTTCTGGGCACCACAATTCAAAATTTTAAAAGGATGTGGAAAAACTGGAGCATGTTCGAAGGAGAACGAATAAAATGGTGAAGGGTCTGGAAACCATGTCCTATGAGGAACTACTTAGAGAGCTGGGGATGTTTAGCCTGGAGAAGAGAAGGTTAAGAGGTGATATAATAGCCCTGTTTAAATATTTGAAGGGATATCAAATTGAGAAGGGAGCTAACTTGTTTTCTGCTGCTCCAGAGAACAGGACCCGGAGCAATGGATGCAAGCTGCAGGAAAAGAGATTCCACCTCAACATTAGGAGGAACTTCCTGACAGTAAGGGCTGTTCGACAGTGGAACACATTCCCTCAGAGTGTAGTGGAGTCTCCTTCCATAGAGGTCTTTAAACAGAGGCTGGATGGCCATCTGTCGGGGATGCTTTGATTGAGAGTTTCTGCATGGTAGGGGGTTGGACTGGATGGCCCTTGCAGTCTCTTTCAACTCTATGATTCTATGAAAATAGATAAATTGTGGGGAAGGACAATTATAATCATGGCAATAGTGCCACAGTTATGAATACACTGGCATAGTAAATACAGTTCAGTTTACTGATGAGTACCTGCAGGTTACACATCCATAACTGAGATACTAGATTTCAGCCAAGGCTTTTTGGTAAAACCTTTGGGGCCTAATTGGTTTTTCCCAAATCCACATGTACATTTCGGTATTAAATTATTTTAAACTTGTAAAAGTAGTTTTAAACTGTGGGGTTTTTTCTCCACCTGCCCCACTGTTTAATATATTTTTAGTCTGTTTAAAATGTTTTAAATTGGTTCAGTTGATTTTATTCTGTGCCATAGCACTGAACGTGCAAGACCTGAGGATGGTTATTAATGACAGGCTCTCCAAGAGGGCTCTCATTTACAGGGTTGCCATAAGTTGAAGCCTACTGGACAGCACACAACAAAATCAATCAATCAGTTAAAATGCTGGAGGACAGCAGCTACAATCTCCCACTTTGCCATGCATGCCATACAGCATGTCTGCCTCCCATATGTGTGGAAGGTTCTGGGGACTGTAGTCCAAAAAAGCTAACTTTCCCACACTATGATTTGGATCCTAGCTCTGATTGTCAATCAGACTGTAGACTATGGATTAGGCTACAAGTACATGGAGATGTAAAACAACAGCTTCATCACAAAGTCATCATCCAACACAGCCTCAGCCAATAGTCACTGAGACTAAGCCGCTGCCTTTGTCTATCTGCTTCTAGCCACAATCTATTTCTAAGTCCAGCTTCTTTATAAAAGCCTCTGTTTGAGAAGACTTGTGATTCTTTTGTCCTTGGGGAAAGAAAAAACAGTGCCTTTAACTAGCAGCCCTTTTTGTAAGGCACTAGCAGCTGTGTGAAATTGATGAGGATCATGACTGTAGACCTGCCTGGCTCATGCTTCTGCTGCTGCTCAAAGGAAAATCCTGCTGTAGAAGCACATCCTCCTATTAAATTGTGGTCCTAGGGTACTGAAACTATACCATTGTTCACTAACCAAACATCTTGTCCATTTTTAAAAAATAAAAACTACAAATCAAGAACAGCAGAAGCTGTGTTGATTGTGGGCCAGTAACACTTAATTTCGATGTGGTATACAAGTGCATGCAGAATGTCAAGCTCAGCAGGCAGTCATAAAATCCCCCATAGAATAGTTAAGTTTAGGTTTTAGAGGCCATCTCTATGTCATCATCATTTTTAGCTCTATTGATGGGGCCAAATCCCACAGAATGCTGTCATCATACATTACATTTAGACTTTCTCATGGCCAAAGTTATCCTCTGGGCCCAGAGCAGACAGAGCTGGATTAAAATATGCTGAGCCCCTAAACTGTTTCTAGTTTATGAGGCTGTACAGTATTGGAGGTTTTAAAACAGCGGTTGGATGGCCATCTCTTTGGAGCAATTTATTTCTGCATTCCTGCATGGAAAGGGGTTAGAGTAGATGATCCTTGTGGTGACTTCTGTTTGATCATTCTACCACTGGTGCCAAATGTCCTACTAATTTTTTGGACATTTCTGCTTTTTTATCTAGAAGACTACAGCTCTAAACTGTAGTTTACTTATCCCTAAGAGGTCCTAAGCTGTAGACTACTTCAGCTCTACACATATCCAGAGTAAAGCTTAGGGAAATTACTTTTATGGACTGTAACTCCCAGACTATAACATACCATCTGTGAAAATTCTGTAAATTACAGCTCCACAAAGGCACTTTTCCACCCCTGTTCCAAAGAGATATCAATTATACTAAACCAAAAATTCATATTTCAGGAATGTTTTACTTGTGTGTTCCTGCATGGCAGTGGGTTGGACTAAGTCTTGTGGTCCCTTCCAACTCTATGTTTCTATGGAACCATAGATCCATCTCACCCAGTAGTTTCAGCAGTTTATTATGATCTCAGGCGGAGATCTTTTCCAGAACCTCTACCCAAATCCTCATAATTAAATTGAACTTGGTACCATTTGCACAGGAAGCATGTGCTCTATTATATGGCATCACAAAATCAGAACCATCCCAGGCTCTGAAAGTTCAGGGCCAAAACCTGAGATCTAGGGATGATCCCTTGTGAGATCAAAAGGGATGCATCTGTGTCATTAAATGGGATACATTAAACATCAATCCCACAGTTGCCCATATGGTGCCTTTCAATTAAAAAAAGGCGACCCTAATAAATTAGACACACACACACACACACACACACACACACACATGCACACCTCACTCTCATCCTGAAATTTCTCCCTTTGTCCCCAAGGAATTAATACAAGGATCTGAGCCCTAAAACTCAGGATCACGACCTGGCACCTAATCTCTAACCTTTAGTCCCTCCTTATTTTATGTTCTGCTATACAGATATTTCCTTATCTATAAATATACATGAGCCACCTTGGATCCCGTTTTGGGGAAAAGGCAAAATATAAGTGCAGTCAATCTGTCAATAATAGTGTATCTCACAAGTAGAGTAACTGATAGTCACAAGTAGAAATTTAGCAACAATTCTGTTCTCTGTTCATTCTAGTATTGATGGGCAGGAGTTTTTTGGATATGCTCCATTTCTGCTATTTCTCTTTCCAATCTTCCTTTGTCATTTTGTTTGTTTGTTTGTTCCCACACTAAATGCCAGTACTCCTACCACCATACATATGGTTATCTACTCACTTTGGCTTTAGGCAACATCCTTCCTCTTGACTTATCTCCCAATGACCATAGAAAAAAAATGAACTTATCACCTCATCTCCATAACAGGTTTTGCATTTCTATAGCTAGTCTCACACACAGCCTGTTTATATATGTCTGTCCTGGAACCATCCACTTCATGCATCTGAGGAAGGAAACTCAAGTCTATGAAAGCTCATGCTGCCAGCTTTTTTCTTTCAGATAGTCTCAAAGGTGCTACAAGATCCTTTTGTACACTGATAACAGGCTTGGAATGACATGTTTTCTAAGACAAAGCTTCTTTCCTACATGTGATGCAATTTTAGTGAAAATCAAGGGATGTGGTTCCAGATGACTCTGTTATTTTAGATTTCCACATCAGCACTTACTGTAGGGTAAGCGCTAATAAAATGCCAGAAAAATGTCAGGGAAGCTCATATGTATGAAAGCCTGACATGCTTCCTTAATGGCAGGGCATTGTCCCCTCACCTCCAGCATCCCTGAATCATTTGGGGAGCAGCCATTTTTCATTAACACAAATTTTCCATCAATGGGAAATGGCTGCTCCCTGAACGATTCAGGGATGCTGGAGGTGAGGGGATGATTCCCTAACATTTAGGAAGCACATCAGGCTTTCACACACACACACTTCCCTGATGTTTTTCTGGCGTTTTACCAGTGCTTAACCCATGGTAAGTGCTGATGTTGAAATCTTCACTGTCACATGTAGTTTGGCCCTAAGAAGAATATTTCTTGGCTATCACATATCAGGTTCAAATCATGCAGTAACAACACAGAATGACAGAACTTGGAAACCTTGTTTTTTTGGCTTACAGCATCATGAATTTTCCAGGCAGGATGGCCAGTGGCCAGAAAAAGGAGAAGTAAATTTTCCATTATCTGCAAAAGGGTTTCTATGTCTTCAATTTGCTGTGACAAAATCCATAAGAACACCTTTAAGACCTCATTTAACACCATTAAGACCTTCATGGTCTTCAATTCTGTGTCCTCTTTAGACACAGAAAGAAACAAGAGGTGCGGAGCTTCAGCCAAATGCAATTTGGTGATAATATGAAACATCTAGATTTGCTCAACCTAGTGTACATAGTAGATAGCCTGGCTTTTGGCCTTTATATGGCAAGCTGAGTTCTACTTATGGTCTGCGGCTACATTTCCACCATGTCCAAATTCTTCCTGTTTCCAATGGTTTGGCTAGGAGTGCTGTTCTTACATAGCCAAAAGAGGCAGGTTTGCAGCAGTACCAAAAACAAAAAAATAAAACAGAGAGAGAAATTCTAATGTCCTTTGGTAAAACCAAAAATAACTCAGTGAGGACTGGCCACAAACTACTGACTGACTGGAAAGAAGGAGGGAGGGGATTAAAAATCAGAGTATAGGAGAAATACGGGAACAGAGGCTACATCCACACTGCAGAAATAATCTGGTTTGACACCACTTTAATTGCCATGGCTCAATGCCATGGGATTTTGGGAACTATGGCTTGTTGTAGCATCAGATCTATTCTCTGGTACCACAACAAACTATAATTCCCAGAATGTCATGGCACTGAGTCATGGCAGTTAAAGTGGTGCCAAACCAGATTATTTCTGCCATGCGGATGCTACCAGAGTGAAGTATCATGGCTGGAACTGACTTGAATCGTCACCCATACCTCTAATGCTTCTCAATTTCTTTCACTTTAAAAGGCCCCTTGCTAGGATTGCTAGCTTAGGACTGACTCAGACTCAGGTTTCTGTGCCAAAACGGAGACCTAGCAAAATTTTTCATGATATCATTAATTATCATCCATTAAGAACTAGTCCCAGTTGCTCACAGCTGAGGCTATCCTCAGGAGGTGAAATGGGACGGGGATTATTCCTTCTCATTTATGAAGGAAGATGGAATAAAGAGCATTTTCTATCTACCTACTTGCTTCTAGCCAGAATGTGATGCAAAAGAGTGGAAGAGGAACTGTGCCACACAACAGCTAAGTTAACTAAGTAAATATGCCAACCCCCTGGCAAATCTTTGCAAGTAGCAACAACAAATCAATTAATTCTTGTAAATTATAGAAAGCTGCTGCTCTACTAGCTGAGCTAGAGATTTTCACACAGACTTTTCTTCTTGCCCAGAGCTGAGCCAACTAAAACTGGACAATTTTCATGGAGATGACCCACAAAAACTGGAGCCAGGCCCTGAGATCTGGCAATGCTATCCCTATTGTGGAAATGCAGGGATGTGGAGACTGCCTGAGTGACTTTTGTATTTTAGGAGGTAAGAAAGGTTTCCCTGGGTCTAAATCAGGTCAGGAGTCCTGAAAAGATGGCAAAATTAACCATCTGTAGCCACATACAGTCCATTCAGACAATTCCTGTTGCAACAAAGAAATCCACACAGGGAAGCTGCTTTCCTGTGTGTATCTGCCTCATTGGATCGAAAGAACATTAAGTCTGAATCCTCTTTCTTGCAAAATAATACACTTACAGTTTGCTATAGCATCTAACACTTCCTGAACTTTAAAATAAATCTCTTAAGCTGTTGTGCTTTTGCCTTTTAGAGCTCAGCAGAACACAAAGATATATTTTTGGCTGTTCTGCAAGACCAGTTTTAAAATAACTACACCGTGTACAAAAATACAGCTGCCGTCTTAAGTTATTAAACACATTTAAGAACCTAAATAATAAGCTGATATGTGACGTGACCTACATTAGTAGAAGCATAAAATGGCAGATAAGCTACATGTTCTCAACTATTATAAACTGAATGTTTTATTCATTGAATAACCACTATTGAATTGGAAAGGAAGAAAAATACACAGTGCCATTCTACATTTTCCCCATTCCTAGGAAATAAAAATAACCTAAGGAGATCATAACAGGGAGTGTGTTTTGTTCACATAATGTTTAAGAATATAAGTATAGCAGGCAAGAGCCAGCATGGTGTAGAGATTTGGGTGCTGAACTACGATTCAAGGGGACCACAGTTCAAATCCCACTCAGCCATGGAAACACACTGGGTAACCTTAAGCAAAGTCACATTCTCTCAATTTCAGAGGAAGGCAATGGCAAATCCTCTCTGAACAAATCTTGCCAAGAAAACCCTGTGATAGTTTCACTTTAAGGCCATCACACAGCAATAACAATAGCAAACCAAGGCCTAATAATTAAATGTATAGACCAAGACCTATCTAATCTAATATTTTTCCCCATGGTGGCCAAACAGATACCTACAGAAAGCTCAGAAGCAAAATTTTCTGCTATAACCATGGTATGAGCAAAATAATATCCTCCTGCTCTTACTCCACAGCAACTGATGTACTGCCTTCGGGATGCTATCTAGAGGGGTATATAACCATTATAACTGTATATAGCCTTATCCTCCCTAGGTTTGTCTAACCCTCCTTTAGAACTGTCCAAGATGGGAACTGCTACTTAAACCTTGTAGTACTGTAGTGAATTCCATTTTGACTTGATGTCAGCATCTGCCTTCTGTAAACAAAGAAGTTCTGTTCACACAAGGTGTTCCTATTTGATTTGAGGGATCGTCCTTCAATCTCCTCCCACAGAAACACACCATAGCTTACCAGATTCAGCATGATCTCCCAACTCTTTACGTAACATTTTCAGTGCTCTTTGGAGATGATGTAGGGAAGTTCACTTCTGTCAGCCTAGATGCAAGTCTTATATCTGCATCTAATGGTCTGACTGAATGCTGTGTGAAGAACCTATTTTTGTATCTGTCATGTATCTAAGAATGTATTCCAAAGGAGTGTCTACATTACACAGTCATTGCAGTTTGATACTACTTTGAATTGTCATGGCTGTATCCTAAGGAATTCCAGGATTTGTAGTTTAGAGACATCATTAATGTGAAAAAACTGTAGCCTGGAATGTAGCTGAAGTTACCAGGATGAAACAAGATTCCTACAAAGTGGAATTGTCCCTACACTTATGTATCTAACCCAGGAGACAGCTAGGTCTTATAGGACACCATAGGGCTCCTTGGCAAATGAACTCTTCATTTCCAGAAATCCCACACCAAAATCAATAACCCAACTTCAGTACCAGCAACAAGCTGTTAGATGGTGTCTTTAGAACTGAGGTTCTTCCTAATAATGTATGCACAGAGACCGATCCTATGAGGAGGTTAGATTTATTTACAAAAGTAGGGAATTAGAAAAGAGTCTACAGAGAACCATCCAGGAATATAAATAACAGATATAAGAAAGCTAGCTATGCTAGCTCTGATACATACAAGATTCTTAGACCACACAAAGGCAAAAGTTTGAATGCAGAATAAAAAGGCATGAACTGTGGAAAAGAGAAGATGGAATTCTGAAGATCAGGGAACAAGAAAGCTGACCCATTTTTATAAGCAGCTTGGGTAGACCCAGTCAATCAATCAGGAAACTTGAAGATAGATAGAGGCATAGACAAATAGATTCCAACCAAACAGCAAGCAGCAATAAAAGTTACCTGCAGGAACATGTAAATATGAGAAAATTATGTTTTTTGTCTTGTATGTAATGTACATGATTTCATAGTTTATATGTTTTATATGTTTTTATGGGGGAAATAAAATTTAAATATAACGGAAAAAAGTATAGTCCCCCAGCACCATACACAGGCTTGTCATCTGCAGACTTGAGCTCATGCAGATGGCAAGCCCTGATGGACAAAACGGTGCATCCACAGCAGGCACACAGGCACTACCGTGCACAGAAGCGTGCCACCATAAGAATCCTTAGGATTCCAGCATAGTCAGTTTTTTCCATATGCAGGGTGGGGGTCTGGAACAGATCTCCTGCGTATAAGAAGGGCCCACTGTAGTGAAAATGTTACAGTGACAGTGCAATAAGAGCAATGTTAACCCTCATTAAATTATAATCATGATGTGATGCCATTATAATTTTCTCATTGGGGAAAGTACTTAGAGGCTCGACAGAGGGGAAGCCTGCAGCCGCCCCTTTTTGCCCCAGATTGTTGTTGTGGTGACCAGATGCTGTGGCAATGATCCACTCCCTCTCGAGAGCAAAAAGAAGCTGCTGAAAGCAGCTTCTTGGAAGGAGTGCCAATATGGTGCTTGTGCGCCATGATGCCACCCCTTGCTCTGAGCGCCGTTTGGGCGCTGTGGCACCCGTGAATCATCCTAGCATGCCCCGTGTGGACAGGCATGCATCAACATGGTGCATGTGTGGCGAAAGTAGGGCTTAGCACATGTAGACACCCAGCCCTACCGAGATCTACTTTTGGCCCCAGGCCAGCACACAGTGCCGATCTGTTTAGGGCCTTAGTTACTAATTGTATTATATTATTATTATTATTATTATTATTATTATTATTATTATTAAACTTTAGTTATAAAGCACAGTAAATTTGCACAGCACTGTACATACTGAGTAGGCAAAATAAAGTTAAGTTAAAATCTGTCTAAGGTGTACAATCTAAATAATTTTAGCAAGTTTCTTTCAAGATTTCAAATACATGTTAGAAACTTCACATTCCAGAACCCCTTGGCCGAGAAAATGAGACACAGAACTGTGTCCATATAACAACTTTGCTTTTTATAAATCATAGAATAGTAGAGTTGAAAGAGACCACTAGGGCCATCCACTCCAACTCCATTCTGCCATGCAGGAACTCTCAGTCAAAGCATCCCCAACAGATGGCCATCCAGCCTCTGCTTAAAGACCTCCAAGGAGGGATACTCGGAGGAAGGAGTGTGTTCCACTGTCAAACAGCCCTTACTGTCAGGAAGTTCCTCTTAATGTTGAGGTGGAATCTTTTTTCCTGTAGCTTGCATCCATTGTTCTGGGTCCTGTACCTACAGTTACCTAGGTCCTGTACCTATAGTTTTAAACACACACACATAAGTTTCTCTTTCACCTGACTTTTCCATTTTGAGTCCACTGCCTTCCTTGAAATAGGTTATCCGGCTTTTATTTTAGCCTGCTCTCCATGAAGCCCAGCTTGCCTATCTATCAGTGAAATACCAGGATGTGCAAATCCAACCTTGTGCCTCTGGTGTTTGTTGCCTGCATGTTTGTCAGTGATAAGTTAAGAAGACTGTGTGCCTTGGGCTTTGGCAAAGGTCAGAAACCTCACAAATCTGATTTCTGCACTAAAGCTTGTAAAGGGTGAGGACAGCGATGGACACGGTTTTCAGAGCTGTAGTGCCTTGGTCTGGAAAGACGTTTGCCACATTTGGTACAAAAATGCAGCCCTCTCTCTACTAAGAGGAACACTGAAAAACCAACTCCACAACTGGTCATATAGAAAATGGGAAAAGCAAGTTGTGAAAGGAAGCACCAACTGGCTACTGACTGTGAGATTGTCAATGTACTTTCTCTTCCCCAGTCCTGTTACACTGTGTTTCTCAAGAGACACAAGCCTTTGTCCCTTTTCTGCTTTGCACACTTTAAGTGTAAATTCATTATTATTATTATTATTATTATTATTATTAACCTTTATTTATAAAGCGCTTTAAATTTACACAGCGCTGTACATACAATCTTTTAATTAGGTGGTTCCCTACCCTCAGGCTTACAATCTAAAAAGACACGACACAAAGGGAGAAGGGAGTGGTGGAGGGGAAGGGAATGAGGGCCAGCAGTTCTTCTCTACCTCCAAGGCATAAATTTAATTTTTAAAAAATTATTAAATTGTGCTTGGAATATTGGCCCCCATCGAACCTGAGAGTAAGACAAAATTGATGCAGAACAAGCATGGAGCCTATAATGAATATTCCAAACATAATTACAAAAGTTTATACATTGTACAGATTTATGTAAACATTTTTTTAAAAAAACAAACCAGCAACATTAGCGCAGGCTTTGGACAGTCTTCCATGCACCCAACAAAGTAGCAGTGCAGGGCTTACTTACAGAAATCTTGCTGCTCAGCAGTTATGGAAGCAACCTTCAAGCCTTAATTCAAGATACATAGGAGTTAATCATTATCCTTGACAAATACAACTTCTTTCTTCTCTCTCTTTCTTTTCACACTGAACTGATAAATACAACCCATTCCTTAGTGGTTCCCCATCAACATGGCCAAACCAATCATTCATAGGGATTACATTAACATGTAACTAAGCCTGAGCATGTATAATGGAAGCAACCACTTATAGTTTCCTTCTTTTACCCCCTTCCTCCATTCTGCACACATACCCTATCTTCTATACAGTAGTTTGCCCATGTTGAATTTTAGATTGTAAGTTCCTTAGGACAGGAACTTATCATCTTATAGTTTGTGTGCTACCATACACCAAAGACTGAAAGACTCTCTCTCCCCTTTCCCTTTCCCATTACACCATTATAGCTTTATTATTTCACACTGACTGCCATGGTTGTATCCTATGGAATCCTGGACTTTGTTGTTTGATATGACAGAAGAGCTCCCTGGCTGAGAATTGTAAACGTGTGTTCAAGTCCCCTGGTGCTTTATGGAGACCCCCCCCCCCCCCCCGCATGAATTTCATAGGGTTTTCTTAGGCAAGAAATACTCAAAGGTGGTTTTGTTGGTATACAGCCTGCAGCACTTGTTATTCATTGATAGTCTCCCATCCAAATATTAATCAGGGCTGATCCTGCTTAGCCTACAGCATCAGCTTTTAGGGTATTTGGCATGGCCAGAATACTCCCTCTTTAAAGTGCAAATCTCAGGATTCCATAGGATGGTGCCATGTCAGTTAAAATGGAACATATCACTATCAACTGTGCAGTGCAAAAGGGCCTCTGGGCTAGATAGGCTGATAATGTGATTCAGAATAAAGCAGCTTCATGAATTCCAGTGCAGGGATTCTCAGGGGTCTGTAGAACAAGCGTTGGTTTTGTTGTGCTTTTGACTGCTTTGCTTTGCTTTGGTCTGCTCTGCTGTGACCCTCAACACAATCAGTGTCTCTTCCTGCAGACAATATCTTGTGCATATTGTAAAGAATAACTGCTGGAAAAGATTGTTCCAGAGGAGAGGCATGAACACTGATTTAAGTCACTGTGTGGGTGATACACCAGGAAGGATATGTCATGTATTCTTCAAAATAATTTTTTTAAAAAAAACTTTCCCTTTTTCTTCTGATCATGAAACATGGACTCAGGATTTTATGTCCATAAAGCCTCTAGAGAAACATAACTCTAGGATGGCAAAGCAAATAGCTATGACAGATGTGGCAAATATTATGGGGAGAAAAGAAATGGGTTAGCCTACACTTACCAGGATCTCATCTCTTGCTTTACCTCTTTCAGAAACCCTTTATTGATGTTTCCATCTCATAGAACCACCACTTTTGTTGTATTCGGACTTTGGGTGGCATTAAGAAGCTTTGCTAGCATGACTCCTCCCTCTACCCCACTCCTACCTGGAGTCAAGACGGGTTAAACAAAAAGCAAATCATGCAAGCAAAGTGCTGGCAAAAGCTTCATATCAAAGCACCTCATACCCAGGGTGCAAAGAATCAGGGAAGTTCAGAACCTGCAGTAACCTCAAGTGTTTCACCAGGAAGAGGAAACACAAGAAGGAGGAGGAGGAGGAGGAGGAGGAGGAATCATCATCATCATCATCAGTGACAGCTACACAATTATAACATGCTGGTACCAGCTTAATCGTCATAGCTCCATTCTGGGAAATCCTGGGATTTCATAAACTCCTAGAGCTGGAAGAGATCTCAAGGGCCATCACATCCAACACTCTACCATCCATGCAGGAATACCCAGTCAAAGCAGCCCCTGTTAAAACGCTTTTGATGTTGCGCAGCGTGTGAGGCAACACATCAATATTTGGTACCAGATTTTCCACCTTCGTGACTGTAGTCAGCAGCTTGTGAGCTGGAGAAACACCTCTCCCTTTCTCACTGTAAACATCTGTCAGATGAGGCTTTTATTCTTAGAAGAAGTTCCACTGTGTACAACAATATATACATCGACAGCATCCACATTAGTGACAATCCGCTCTGAGCTAAAATGCTGGTCACTACTCGAGCAAAGGCTCCGTGAGGCCTACTAGGCCTTGCCTCTCCATCTGGTGTCACAAAGGAGTTTATCAGACGCGAGTTTTTGGCAATTTTTCCTGCCTAGCGCGCAATGTTAGCATCACCAATGTTGCGCAATAACGTGAAAGCGCGATGTTCTTCCAGACACCATTCATTTCTATGGGAACCCGTTGCGCAACGCTCCCGTAGTTTAAGCGTCATTCCTCCCCTTTTGGGCATTGCGGGCAAAAGTGGAAGCCAGGCCGTGGTCTCCCGTTATCTTGCGAAATGTGTTGTGAAATGGTTTGGTGTGGTAGGCAGCAGCGCAACGCAATGCTAAAGTTACTGATTGCAAAGTTCCCATGATGCCGGGCTGTTTTTTGACCCCATTCCCTTCCGGTGGCCTTCCTTTCAGGACAACCCCCCCGGGGGGGGGGGTGGCTCTGTCTTGCATGAACACCTAGAAGGCTTCCAATGTAAGAAACCCCCAGGGGTCATCTATTCCATTTTATTTAATAATAAAAATAATGAAAAAAATAAGGGACCTAAGGGTCATCCATTCCAGCCCCATTCCTCTGCCCTGCATGAACACCTAGGAGGGTGCAAATGTCAGGGACCCCAAAGGGTCATCCAAAGAGCGGCAGCGCTGAGAGAAAAAGGGAACCTCCAAGCCGCGAGGTTATTTATTTGAAAAAATAACTAAAAATCAAGACAGGGGTGTATATATTTATTAATAAAAATAATGAAAAATAACTAAAAATCAAGACAGGGGTGTATATATTTATTAATAAATAAAAATCAATGACAGGAGTGTCTATATTTATCCAATAAAAATAATGGAAAAATAACTAAAACTCAAGACAGGGGTGTCTATATTTATATCATTAAAATATGAAAAAATACTATATAATCAAGACAGGGGTGTGGACTATGTTTAATAAAAATAATGAAAAAAAACTTAAAATCAACGGCAGGGCTTTTGATATATTTATAATAAAAATCATGAAAAAAAATAAAACTAAAGACAGAGGGTTCTATTTAAATAAAATAATGAAAATAATAATTAAGACAGGGTGTATATGTAATATAAAAATAATGTATCCTGTCTCACCCACTCATTGTCATCCAGATGCCTCTTGAACTATAATACTAATAATTAATAATAATAAATTCATCACTGTAAATGCCCAGAACGGATGTTCTGATTGTCCTGCATTCTTTTATGACTTTTAAAAGCAATCAGAGCTGTCCCTGAATCCTTGCAAAAGCATGTATCATTTTGCCAATTGACTAAATGCCAAAGCACAATGTAACATTCATTGTAATCATTCGCATTTTAGCATGGACTTCTCCAGGAAAAAAAGTGCCTTTTATTGTTCCCTTTCACTTATTTAGCGACTTCAGCATAGGATACTGTGCCAAGGGCAAATACAACACCACACACACACACACACACCACACACACAAATATCATATATACAGTATATATATAATCTTCCTCAGGAAAAAACCACAATAAAACATGCCCATCATTTGCCAAAAATAGTTTATTTAAAATGGGAGGACAGTGTCCTGATGGGAGCTCTTTCTTTTTTATGTTCATGCCTGCCTTTGAACCTGACCTGACATGCCCCTTTCCTCCTGCTTACACTTGCCACTTGCCTTCCACTGGGCTGAGACAGAGTGACCCTGTCAGTTCCAACTGACCCTGGAAACAGTTGGGAATAAACATGGAAATTGACAGTGCAGGTACTGTATCTGACTGTAGCACCCACATATAACCACCAAACAATATATAATATAACCAAAACCATAATAATATGGAGCTTAAGGTTCCGGACAAGAGAAAGCAAGCACCCCAAAAAGTCATGTGACATACAATGTCAAAAGAGGCTGCTCCCTGCATGGCCTCCTTTTCCCCACCTCCCCAGCTTCTCTCCACAGCCCTATTTACCCGGGCAATCCTCGCTCCTGCCTCTTCCTTCCTTCTGACGCCTCCCCCTCGAGCTGCCCTTCATCCTCCTCCAACTGCTCCATTATAGATGCCCTCCATGGCTCCCTTCTTCCCCACACTCCTTCCTCCTTCCTCCTCACATCACTTTCTCCACTCCCCCCCACCACCAAAAAGCCACCTGGTTTCCCCTTTTCCTTCTGTCATCCTTTCATCCAGATTTCCCTTTTTCCTTGGCTCTTCCTTCTCCCTTCCCCTCGCTAAACAGGACCCTAAGATGGGGAGGACCCCCTGCTCCCCAGACAGCTCAAAGCGTCATGACTGCCACCAACGGCTCCAAGGGCATGCGCAAGGATTTTGATGCGAAATGCTTCGAACAGAAACGGAAGGTTGCTGGTTGTAGTAGACAGTTCCTAAGCATGGTTCGATCATGCAGCAATACGACAAACTGTCGCACATTGTAGCGCTAACATTAACGTACGGGGGAATGACGGAAACACGAAGCAATGTGGGACAGACATCGCGCGAAACAGTCATTTTGCAATGTTCTTTACACTTCCTTGCGCGCCATTGCGGGTCCAAAACTTGAGTCTGGTAAACTCCAAAGATTCAGCCACCACCTGAGTGGCTTTTCAGACTGGAGCAGCATGGACCTCTTACCGCACTTGTTGGCTATCTTTTGATGCCACTTCCTGTTTAAATGCCTAATCTCATTAGGGCGCAACCGTAACCCTTTATATGCCTGGTACTATTAAACACCCCACATTGTAATTTTCCTGGACTCTATCCTTCCCAACATCCCCACAGTTGGCATCCAGCCTCTGTTTAAAACCTCCAAGGAAGAGACTCCACCACTCTCAGATGGCAGTATGTTATGTTGCAAACAACTTTACTGTCAGGATGTTCTCCTAATGTTGAAGGTGGCATCTTTTCCCTGTAGTTGATCCACTGCTCCATGTTCCTAGTCTTTGGAGCAGGAGGAAACAAGACTGCTCAATCCCTTCAACTAGATCCTAGTTGGAAAATAACAAAGGAATGGATAGAGGAGCCCTATCTTCAATATGACATCTCTCCAAAATATTAACAGGGCTATCATATCATCTCTTAACCTTCTCCAAGCTAAACATACCAAACTCCCTAGTCGCTCCTCATATGGCATTGTTCCAGCTTGTACAGTTAGGAAGCCCGCGCCCACCCAATCAGTGGGAGATACATCCTAGCCTTGCCGTGGAAATGTGAAATCAGGGATAATAGCAAGCCCTTTGAAATTAATGACTTCCAGAGGAGCTGAACCATAAAGTCATTGATCGAGGAGCCGAGATTCCTAAAGAGAAATTCTCACTAAGCATTTTAGGTTCTCCAGCATAGTCATTTCCACTGGAAACCTGCCATAAAATCACTCTGGAGAACCTAGAAATTGCCTAAAGAACATATTTTTTCAGGTATGGGGTGTGGAACTGCAACTTACTCTTCCCAGATATGGGGGGTCATACTGTCGTTTTAGAGAATTCTCTGCCAGCAACGCTTATGGTCTCACCAAACTACAAATCCGAAGATTATAGAATACAGGCCTGATGTTCAAGCGACATCGAAAGTGCTATACACCACGTATCGTGAAGTGTGAAATGTACTGGATCCCCGTTACACCAGTGGGAACTGCACAAAGATTCATACAATTGCAGGGATCTCACTCCTCCCATGCTCTAGCTAGGTATTCGTTGAGCATGGAGGGCCACTTTGGCACTTCCCAACACTGACGGACAACTTAATGGGATGTACAGAAACTGGTAATGATTTTCCAGTAACTGGAAGCCCTTTTCCATCACTTTGACCCTTTTTTCCTCTCCTTTCAGGGAAGGAGACCCTCAGGCATTTATAAACAAAGCAAAATTTCAATCCATGGACTTCAGCCATTACACACACACACACCACATGCATTGGAGAGCCAGGGGGCAAGGTCCTCTGGGTGAGTACCACACATACATACCGACTGTGTGATTAGTTATTTATTTTATATTGTTGCATTTGAGAGCCAGCACACTCTCTCAGAGCTTAGAGATGGCATGCCAACCCTCCCCTCAAGAAACTTGGAAGGAAAATCCCAGATAGTATGTTCAATAGGTTATGGTCACCATAGGTGAAAACTACTTGAAGGCACAGAACAACATAGACTACTGTATTTTACTCCCAGAGAGGAGGAAAAGAAGCAAGATCACTTGCTTCCCCAACCACAGCCACCAAATTCATGTGCTGGCCCGTCAGGTGAAAAACCTGTCTTATGTTAACTGTGTCCTATGCTTCTCTGAGAGAGAGGTTAGAAAGAGCATCTCTTCTTGTGACTAGCAATAGCATCCCCAGCACATTTCATTCCCCAGGACGTCTTGCATAAGGGCAAACAGATCAAATCACTGTTTCATCAGAGGCAGCATTACAGTGAGAGGTGAATGGTATAATGCACACAAGTACCTGTTATGTCCATTACAAAAGAGAAGACAAATACCAAATTACCTAAGGCCTCTCCATTCCAGCCGAGCAGGACAATTGTCTGGCTTTGGGAACATTACTCAGACTTTACACAAACCTTCCGAGCATTTTAACTATCGAGCGTGACCTGAGATCCAAAAACTGTGATGTCAGTCTGTCAGTGAAACTGCAAGTGGTAATTTCTCGTTCCACCCAGAGATTTTTCCGTTAGTCATCCCGGTGTGAAAATCTTTGCCTTCTCCTTTGCCTTTTTGATTTGTCCCCACTAAAGGCAAATTGCCATTTTTAAAAAATGCCCATTAGGTAAATTGTGTCTCCCATGTATATGCAATTAATGTGCCATATCTTAGACAAACACTATCTTTCAAAATGAAAAGGCAACAGAACAGTTTTCTCAGTTGGGATACAAATAAACATGTCAGTGGGATAGCACACATGTTGCTCCTAGTGGCACGGCTTTAGCCTCCCCATATTGACTGTACTATGCACTTTACCCATGGTTAGAATTATGTGGTTGGTGATATTGTTGGTTGCAACTCCCAGCATTCTACCATTGTATGTGGGCAAGACCCAATCCTACTGCTAGCTCCAGTGAGATATCTGTGAATCAATCTCACTTTGATTTCCATTCAGTCCAATGGTCTAGTTCTCGTTGAGATTAACCAGTATGGTTTTCAGGCCTGACGGCCTGCTGGGATTCGGCCCAATCCAACACATATCTGGAGAGCCTCATGCATCCCAACTCTTGGTTTAGATCTGTAAACTTCTATGTCAGATGGACTGTTTTAATACCTCTTGATGCCCTGCAAAACATGCCCAGCTTAATCCAGATCCACACATAACTCCTCCCATCTGTACACGCTGAATATCCCAGAGCTCTGTTCATGGACAGGAGAGTACAACTTTGGAGCTCTGCTGCACAGTAGGCATCTGCTAAAGTCTGCAACCAAAAATGTTGCCAATTTGGAGTGCATTTATTTATATATTCCAACCATTCGCATCCCCAATTTCTTCCTCCTAATTCCACGTTTTCAATTCACCTCTCTGACAAAAATCATTCATTATTCCATGGCCTCACATCATGCCTCATGTGCAGCATCTTCACCTGTCTTCTTTACGGATTGTTTGGTGTGTTCATCTGAATTCTTGCAGATTCCACAACCACCTGACTTAACACCACATTGCCATGTGGTGCTGGCCAAAAGCATTGGAAAATGTTATTTTTTGGAACTTGTATTTGTTGTCCCATTGACTTACAAGTTATGCAGTTACTCTCTTGAACTGACGAGGTCTTCCAGGATTCCCAAAGTGATCAGATGTCCTAAGCACACAAGGAGGACAAACGCTCCTCACAAATTTGGGCCATTCCAAGAAAAAAATGTAGGCTATTACAAAATAAAATCTATAAAATGGTCCCATGCATCTATAATAATATCTATATATATATTACACACTACTACAATCACACACACACATACATATCTATACATATCATATAATATCTATATATCATATATCATATTCATGCTTCTTAGTCCAAAATGGAGGACGTGCTACAAAAATGGAGGACATTTTGAAATTCCTCCTGGACCAAAGTGGACATGTACAGACTATGGTCCTGGAAAACAGGAAGGGCTGGTCCACCACCCTCCAGGTCCCCATCCATTAACTGCCTTTCAAGGTCTAAAACCACAGTCACTTATTCCCAAGTCTAATCTACAAGTCATTTCAATAAAGGTACTTGAGGACCATACAAAAAGAAAAACGAAAAAAGCCATGCTTCCTTGGATAAAAAAAACATGAAGTACTCTCTACAAGGTTCATTCAATAAATGTCTCCTTTTACTATAACAAAGCTTAGGCCTACAACAGAAAAACGACTCTTTTGTGAAAAGTGGCCATTATTTTTCAAAACTAGTCTCCGAAATTTAGTTCGATCACTGGCCCGGATTGCTCCAACTTTTTCCACCCGTTCTGAAAAATTCATTTTCCCGCTGTCTGCAAAATCGGCCTCGTGAGGTTTGATGAGACCTCCTCATTCGACCTAACATTTTTTTTTCTTTTTTTCCCGGCGAGTGACTTTTTCACGGACATTTGGAAACAAAAAGATAGTCACACAGGGGGCCAACATCTGGAGGAAAATAAGTTGATGGGCAGCAGCAATTTCGTTAGCCCACATCTCGACCCAATTTGCCATGGCGGCCGCGAGATAGGTGTTGAAGCTGCGTGTTGTCATTGGTGGAAACAGCACTTTTTTCTTTCGCCCAAACAACCTGGGCACGTTTTTTCTTCCCTAATCAGCATCGAATCGGCCCAATCAATTTGGCATCAGTAGAGACCACGTGACTTTGTTTTACCCTTCTCGAGGGGTAATCTGATTGAGGGATCCACACCTTGTGAATCCCCAGACAACTGGTGTGCATCACCTTTCACGGCCCCTCATTAAACAGGCACCTGGGCATGGCTCCATTCAAAAAACCAGACGTTGGCGGCCACGAACAACACTCAGTTGAACCAATTCTTTGAAACCCGGTCACCATCAAACGGAGAAGATAGTCACCGTACCACAGCATCCAACCAAGCACTCTTTGATTCTGCTGTGCATTTCCCTTCTATAAAACACAAGAATTGAAATCACCGATACGATACTGCTCTTTTTCCACTTTTTGTTAAAAACCGACCGGACACGCTCGCTTCCAAACGGCTATCACAACCAACAAACAAATTATGAAAGGGAATTGACCTGACAACTTTGACAGTAGGGGCTTCTAAAAGAATTTAATGCCCACATGTTGTTCAAAAACTCTTTGTTAACAGCAGCGCCACTCAGGTGGTGAGGCCTAATCGTACTTGTTGAATGACCCTCGTATTTGTACTGTGGTTCTTTCTCTTTTTCCTTCTGACTTCCACTTTATGAAGTATTGTCCTCAGTGCCAGTGAAGGCCACATTGATCTCCATTATATTCTAAATTGAATTTGACAGTCCCTTTTTCATCATCTTGGCAATCTAGAGAGAGTTAGACCTTCCTGATTTGCTCAAGGACCACTTCATCTTTCTAGCCAGTCCATCGTATCCTTAATAGGACTCTCCTCCAACACATTTCAAATGAGTTTATTCCTTATTCCTCATCGTTTTCTTCAACTGTTCACCGACGTATACATATACATAGAAATCAGGACTTAACAGTTCCCATAATCCTTTAACTAGCATCCTCCAGGTCCGCATGCTGGTTTTGGGCGCATAGGGGAACTTTACAGTCCATAAAAGTAAACTTTCCCCGGCTCTTGATTGGATGGTTCGTGCTCTTTTGATGATACATACTGAACACTTAGTAACTATAGAGGAAATGAATCACTCACAAGCTGTTGGTTAGATTATTTACTTCTAGGCTTATTAAAATGCTCTATAAATACTTGTCTGTCTGTTCTGTTTGTGGACTTTGGGACAGGAGAACTGATGCATTTGAAAACTCTACCTCTTGACTTATTCAAGCTGGTCTTATTTGAGAACGTGTTGATGTCTTGTGTGTGCATATTTATAGAACCATTGGTTTTTAGCCATTGTTCTGTAACTACTCTTCTCATGGACTGTTGGTTGGTTGGTATGTCGCTACTATTAGACTTACACATTTGTTAGCTGACTATTCTCACTTCCAGTCCCAAGCCTAGCTCCAGTGTTGACTGTATCTTCACTATTAGGAATTGCCTGTAAACAAGGTTTAGTATTTCCATATGTCATTGTGTGCATTTTCCAAGTCCACAAAATCATTGGCATGTGTCAATAACTACTATCTGCACTGAACTTCCCCCTTCCAGACACACTTCACATGTTCTAGACTTATTACACTCTAGTGTTATGCTACATTCTGCATTCTAGATCTAAACAATCACAAAAAATGTTGTTCATAGGAGTCGAATTTCAGCCTCACTAGTTATCTCACCTTGCTTTCTTCTTTTCTTCCCCAAAACAGACCAGGTTTCTAATCCTATATGCTGCAAAAACCTTATGCCAAAATAACGCAGACAATTGCCTGCTCGAAGCAAGCCAATGTGGTTATAGTGCGTTTTGAGGTTCACAATTCCAGGGTTCCGATTCTCGCTTCGGGACCACAAAACTCACTGGTGTACTTTGGGCAAATCACATTGCTTTCAGCCTCAGGGGAACAGCCACTGGCAAAAACCTCCTCTGAAAACAAATCTTGTCGCCCCCCCAAAAAAAACAAACCATCAACATTGATAGGTTCCCCTTTATAGTTGCCGAACGCACACTTGATAGGCAGGAAACCAACTACTATGCACACACATACACATGGTGCATGCGACACCTCAAAATAGCCCCAAATCTCCCTAAGGTGGTGAGTGCCTCTGTCACTTGCCCAACGGCACACAAGTAGTGGTGTTGAATCCATTAGAGGTGAGAGCAAGGTGTTATATGGTAGCTGCTGAACAGCAAAATCCTATTTTGTTAGACCTAACAATCACGAATAGACCTTTAGAAACACCATATCAGTCTATGTTGCACCTGAATTCATTAATACACCCACAACACTGATACACTCTAGTTACCAAACAAGCTCTTTCACATCACACACAGTTTCTAGCACTATGTTTCCACTTTAAACTGTGATGGCATCCATCCTATGGAAGCCTGATGTCTGTCAGTTATTCTGAGGCTCTTGGCAAGATAATTGTAAATACCCCCTCCCTATCAACTTCAGATCCCAGGAATTTTTGTAGGATGTACCATGGTAGTATGGGGAAATCTATGAAGCTTTAATTTGTGGGAATGTGAAAGACCCATGGTAACACAGCCTCTCCCAATTTGGACCAGAATGACGAGTAAAAACACAGTCATAGCTAATGTTCTATTTATCATATACTACACAATTATTTCTCAAATTCTTATATACAGCATATAAAATTAGCCACTATACTGAGCTTTATGCAAATCTGTGACAAGTTTTGTTCTTTATTTTTTCTTTGCCTTGTTTGAGGGGTAGATGCGTTCTTCGCTTCTCTTCAAACCATGTGGTGCAACTTAAATAACAGTAGTTGTATGTAGGTCATCAATTGTTTGCCCTTTTTATATTATACTCTGCATGCACTTGCCTACGTCTCTGCATAGATTCTCATGTTTGAAACAACCTACTACATTGAACATCATCTTCTCAACCTGTGAAAGGAAAATCTTCTGGTGGTCGTAGATATTAACCTTCAAAAAAGTACAAATTCATTTTCTTCTTCTCATTGAGACTACATTTCTCTAATGCCATTATTCTTCCTATTGAAGTGCATAGACCCCCACACCGTGGAAACTGTTTACAAATGTTCATTATTCTACGTTTACAAAACTGACTTTCTGAGAGCTACGATAGCCAAATTGCGTCCATATGGAAACTTAATTTGAATTTTTCTCTACATTAATATTCCAGACCCAAAATATGTTATCTTTGCCATGGACTGTGCAAATTATTAAGGGGGAAATATCATTACATTGAAGGTAATTATTTTTCGTTTTTCATCATCTTTCTTTGAATTCCCCCCACCCCTTCTTTCTTTACTATAGCAGCTCAGCGATTTATAAAAACACAAAGTGCCCTGCCTACCATATCTTTCTTCCCCCCTTTTTAGGCACTGATTGAAAGAAGCCATACTACAACAAGAGCAGAATGTTTTTCAGTATTGATGTAACAAAACCAAACCATTTGCAACTTCACAAGTTAAATGGCTGAACAATATAGAACAAGCTGAGGGAAGCTTTTACGATAACAAACATCCTTGAATCATATGTGGAATACATCTCTAACAAGGTGACAAAGTTGATGACTTTACAAAACCAACGAGAGTGGTCCAGCCAGCATTAAACTCGATTTTATAACAATGGTTTATTTGATTGTAATACTTTATTTTTGGTCTTGTATCTTTTATATCCTAGTTTCTGTTTCTTAACATATGGCTTCTTAGACACGATAAACATCACACATACACATAACAGACGGACATCACAACCACATGAAACTAACAAATGCCTTCCAGTCTCTATAATTAGGTTTAAGGTGGCTGACTTACATGCCAGCAGGTGCTGAGGGTTCAGGGGGTTGTATCAGCAATTGAGGTGTGACGGGACACAGCTGCACTATATCCAGGTTTGCGCCTGCCATGTGTCCCTTAAGACAGCTCTTCTTTGTTTGATTGGAACGATGCTTACTCCTTACTTGAACTGTTGATGTAATAAGACTCTATTTTCTAGTCTAGTTATATGTGAGAGGTGCCATTTGGTCTTTTTGGTGCTGAGTAGCAAAATTGGGCAAAGCTCTGGAAACCTCAATTAAAGGATGAGACAGCAATTAAATCAACTCAGCAACCATAAAAAACATTTTCTCAATGGAGCCATAAAAACAAGCATCTCTGATGTTTAATTGCAACAGCTCTAGCAGGAGAAGGGATTAGCTTTTGGTGGGAGTCATCCAAAAAAGGCTTAATATTAGACCACTGGTTATTCTCCTTACTGCACAATTATAGCGTTTTGATGCAACCTTTGGTATCCCTTTGATAACTGCTATGTCTCCTCATCTAGGGAATCCTGGCAGCTCTGTCAGCTTGTATGCTTTTTTCATATTCTCTGCTACGAGAGTTTCTGGTTCAGGGGCAATGCCTAACCTAAGAATGCATCTTAGTAGCAAATGGTTCTCATTATGGCCTTATCCAAGCTACATATCTTCAGAGTCGTCAAGATGAAAAAATCTATGGCAAATAAGAGGCATCAGACTGCCTGTAAACTGTGCAGTGTGGATGCACCATGGCTCAGTGGTGAACGTTGCTACTGGACATGTACTTTACTGAAGTGGGAAAGCTGTACTGGAGAAAGGAAATGCTAGTCCATAGTGAAGGCGCCCACGTCAGGCATCAGAATGAGGGGCCAGACAATTGCGTAAACCATGAGGATGGAACAGCACACATCTACTAATCCATTTTAATTTTCATTAAAATTACAATTGAACGTTTTATACTTTACTCGGTTTTTTTTTTAGCCACTTTGAGTCCTTGATTTTGGGGAGAAGCAAGGATACAATATAAATACACACAACAACCACATATTCCTGCTTACATTACCCTTAAATCTATTGTTTGTTCCTCCTTTGTGATTTGTAGGTATATGTCATATGCACTTCTTACAAATGCAGTAAACAATGTACTCGGGTACTGCAGCTTCGCCCTTTCCTTTCCACACGCATTTCCTCTGTGTCTGAGTGGGACCCATATACCTCCATTAATAACCATTATAACTGAGCTCTTCTCTGCTGTCCTAATTTTAGATTTTTTTTTTATTTAACTCACTCTGTCCATGACAGGAGCCTGCCATTTCAGGGGATAGACTGACAGCCAAAAAGGACAGGATATTAGTCTTCCCTCCCCAAACAATCATCTGCTACCTACAATTCTGAAAATTCCGCTGGCAGGTGAGACATTTTGTTTGTTTTATTGTTGTGTGGCCTTTCAAGTCATTTCTGGACTTATGGCACACCCTATCATCACAGGTTTTCTGTAGCTGATGCAGGTCCATTCACCATTCAAAAGGAAGCTTTTCCTTGTCTAAGTCTAATTGATGATAGTTGGGATTTTCTCGAAAGAGAGCTAGGAAAGGCAATTTCCCCCAAAAAGATTTGTTCTGATAGTGACGAACTAGGAGGGTTAAACAGAGCGAGCTGGGAAAGATTGTAGGTGCAGACAGGATGACACCCAAAAGGGATAAGAAATAGAGAATCTCGTCTACAGAGAAATACGAGCTCCATCTGCCACTGCCGAACATCTAATCCAGTTTGGACACCACTTTAACTGCCATGGCTCTCAGTTGGAATTCATTGGAATTCTGGGAACTTGTACGTTTGTGATGAGACATTTAGCCTCTTCTGTCAGATTAACTCTGGTGGCCACAACAAACACTACCATTCCTAGAATTCCATAGTCTCAGAGGCAACTGTAACGGAACCTGTGCTCCTTTCTAAGACTCCCCCCCCCCTGGCCTTGGGATCCGCTAAGAGATAGTCAGAGCAAAGTAAGACCTGTGCTCCTTCACTAGACCTTTTGCTCCTCCAAAGGGACTCTCCACCCTGGCCTTGGGATCCCTCTAGAGCAGGTGGTAGGCAAACCTTTTGAGCCTGGGGGCCGGGTTGCTGTCCCTCAGACCAAAACTGGATGGGCTGAAGCAAAAAAAATAAAACTAATTAAATAATTTTACATTTAAACCATATAAATTAAATCATAAATAAATACCAGACAAATGTACGGACAAAAAATTCCTCAAAATGGCCAGACACTTTTTTTTTAAAACACAAATGGAAGACACGCTAAAAAATTTTGCTGTATTTTTAAAACAAATGTTCAATATAACATGCATTGTTTCAAGAGTCTTCTATATAGACAATGCCCCCCTTGACTGCCGCTTGCACCCCTTGCCCGCTCTTCCTGATATGACCAATAGGCCCCACACCCTCACATTGAGAGGTCCAAAATGCTTCCGACGGGCACATTGGCAGGGCCAGGACCGGGCTGGGGCCGGTCCCAATGGGCCTGCGCGGCCTGAACCTACTGCCCGTGGTCCGACCGGTTGCCTACCCCCTGCATCTAGAGGAAGTCAGAACAAGTACAGGACTCCTCTCCCCCTGGCCTTGGATCTCTATTGAGGAAGTCAGACCACCTCCTCCCTTCTTTGGAAAAAAAAAAAGACCTCTTCTCAGAAACCTATGTTTTGACATAGCACTCTATCAGCTGCTTTAACACTCAGAAAGAGAGAGCCAGCTACAGAGTTTTCTTTTTTCTTTCCATTTCTGCCGATGTCTCACCTTCTCCCCTTGAATCACTGAGCAGTGAATCCAATGGCCTCACACACATTTCTCCTAATCTGATCCCCCATTCAGCCTCTTACCTGTCTCCCTGCTTCCATTCTTCTGCTTCCCTCTGGCAAACTGTCTGCTTCTGCTGCCCTTAAAGCACGCAGCAATCCATGACCTTTTTCTCCTCACAATCCCTTAATCTCCTCGCTCTCCACCAGAAACCTGGCTTCCCAACCCATGATACTGCTACCTCGCTGCCCCATTTCTTTTGTGGCTCTCTCTCTTCACCCACCACAAGCCGCCCTGACGGGTACGAGGAGGAGGGTTTGGTCATCTTGCTTCTAAACTCACTGCCAGTTCAAAAGTTAACTATCTTTTCCCACCCAGCTACCCATTCTACCTTCACTTTGAGTTCATTCCCTATTAGACTCCTTTTCTCCTCTACACCGCTCGGGTACGCATGTTATCTATTGCCCTCCTGGTCCTCTGCTACAACCGTTCCTCATCCATACCCTTTGACTCCCTGGCTGACATTCCTTCCTTTCACGATTTCAGTCCCCACTTTCTGATCCCCCTTAGCCGCTGAACTTCACCACTATACCACGTTGACAATTCCAAAATAACCACTAAACACTACATCACACTTTACTAATCTTGCTAGCTACTCTGGCTCTACCAACCACATTCCCAACTCTTTCAACCCCTCCCATTCTACTTGGTCACCTGGTCCTTCGAAATCCTAGTCTTGCTGGCAACAAATGACGGCATTTACTGACTACCTGGACACTGTGACTTTCCACTATCTGTATCATCATTTAATCTCCTTTGCTCTTACTTATACGTCCTCCTCCTAATCCATACTGTTTTCAACGCCATTTCGTGATCTTCAATTGTTGACTCTAACCATCTTGGTCTGAATCCTTGTGTTCATCTCTCTATCTTCTCTAAATATCTCGCAGGTATTACTGCTGATTCACGCTATGTCTCTATTCTATTATCTCCACTCTTTCCTCAAACTCTTGACACATTTTGCCCCTGTCTTCTGTAACGCACTTCTTCCTCTAAGACTAGGCCTCACGCCCTGGCTTACCCACCCACATTTAATTTTCTCCCAGTCATGCTCTAAGAGGCGGACGAACATCTCTTGCGAGAAACGTCCTCAAAGAGTGCGGTGCTTGATTTAATATCCATTTACAAATTTGTTCTTTCTTCCTTCTCATCGCGCCCTCTCCTGTTGGTCAAAACAGAATATTATAAATCAATTGATCTCTCTTCCAATGAGAGGCAACCGCACACTCTTGTCTCTCACACTTTCAAACACTTGTCCTTAAACCTCCATCTCTCATCTGTCCTCTCTCATATTCATCTCCTAATGAACTTTGTCTAATTATTTCATGTCTCTCCAAGATTACCAATCCATTTCGCTCTCCGATGATTAGTCCATCCTGATTCTCTCTTATGCTCAATACTCTTCTATCCCCCTCACCCTAATACATTTATGCGTTTCCTCCTCTCATTCATTTGATTGAACCTCTAACTCTAAAACTCTATACTTATGAATCTCTTGCACAACTGTCAACTGTCTCTGATCCAATCCTACTTGTCTTACTAATCTCTTATCGCCCTTCTTTCTCCCCTAGATTCTACATATCTTCAATCTCTCCCTTCTCTTTACCCCTTTTTCTCTCACCTTTTTTATTTTTTTTTTTTGCTCTACAGTTTCTATCCATCTCTCTCTATCTCTCACAGGCTCCTTCCTTCGGACTTCAAACATGCTCTCATTTCCCCAATTCTGAAAAAAAACTTCTCTTAACCCCCTCTTTGTCTAGCTATCGTCCGATTTCTCTTCTTCCCTTTCTTTCTAAAGTTTGGAACAGGTTGTTTATTTCTGCTGTCTCGAGTTTCCTTGAAGCAACTCCATCTCGCGATCCTTTCAATCTGGTTCCGCCCAAGGCATTCTACAGAGACAGTCTCTCACTGAGATCTCGAATGAACTTTACGGCCAAGGCTAATGGCCTTTCCCTGTTCTCATCCTTTCGATTTGTCTGCAGCCTTTGACACTGTTGATCACTGTCTCCCTAGTGACATACTCTCTGGGTTCTCAGACTCTGTTCCGACGTTGTTTAGATCTTATTTGTCAGACAGATCTTTGCGGTGGTTGAGGTGGTCAAACTTCATCTCCTGTTCCCTTATCTGTTGGAGTCCCCCCGGGCTTGTTCTGGGCCCTTCTGTTTTTCTCTCTACACACTGTCCTTAGGTAACTCATCAGCTCTTTTGGTTTTTCTACCATTGTATGCTTATAACACCCCAGTTGTATCTTTCACACCCCGACCTTCTCCAGGCTTGAACAGCAAGTCTCGTCTTGCCCTCACAGCTGTCTCGCCAGTGGATGCGCCATCGGTGTTTGAAGCTCAAATGGTCCAAGACCGAGCTTCTTGTCTTTCTCTCCTAAGTCCACCCCTTAACCACTCCTTTTCTGTCTCTTGTGGACAAACATTTCCATTCAACCAGTCCAGCAGCCGCAGTCTTGGTTTTATCTTGACTCTCTCTGTGTGTGTATCCCTCAGATCCAGACCACGCCAAGGCTTGTAGTTCTTTTGTACATATTGCCCAAAATCTGACCATATCTCTCCACCTTTACTGCCAAGATCTGGTCCATGCCCTAGTGATCTCAGACTTGATTTACTGTAATGTCCTTGGCTGGGCTTCTCTTTCTCCACCTCCGTCTTTAATCTCTGTCAGCATTCAGCGGCACATATATCACTTCCACCACCGCTCTGACCACATCTCTCCGTGTTGGCATCCTTCACTGGTTCCCCCTCCTCCCATTACAGTATAACTCCTACTGCTGAACGTTTAAAGACCTCCATGGGCTGGCCCCTCCTTACTTATCAGACCTTCTTTCTCTTCACCTTTCACTCGGGCCTCCGTTCTGGTAGTCAAGGTCTGTTGTCTAGCCCAGGATTTCCTCTGCCCATCTTGAATCGCCCCTTTTCACTCACTGGCCCTCACTCCTGGAACCTTCTTCCCCTGCGAACAAGAGCCATCACTTCTTTAACCCGCTTCAAAAACTGAGTTGAAGACCATCCTGTTCAGAGAGCCTTCCCCGGCATTGATAATTGTCACTTACTATTTGATGTTCTTGGGCCGTTTATGAATTATTCCATGTATGTCTATTTTATCGTATTATCCTACTAGACAGGCCCCTCCCACCACCACTCCTTTTGTGTCGTGTCTTTTCAGATTGTAAGCCTGAGGGCAGGGAAACCGTCCAATTAAAAAGGATTAGAGTACAGACGCTGTGTAATTTACATGCTTTATAAATAAAGGTTAATAATAATAATAATAATAATAATAATATAGCACTGAGGCATGGCAGTTAAAGTGGGGTCAAACTGGATTATTTCTGCAGTGTGGATGCATCCCAGGAACAAATAGTGAGTGAGAACAGCAGAAATAAAGGGCTGACTAACCTGAATCATGGCCTTCTAGACTTTTAGGTGCGACCTACCCCATGCTTATTCTGGCTTGCCTTCCCTAGAATATGTGCAGCCCCTGAGAGATTTCACCCAAAGGAATAATAGCTTAAAACATTCTTAAAAGTAAAACGGGAAGGTCCTTGATCATTCCAGCAGAATAAATAATGTTATTAAAGGATTAGTCTTGATTATTTTTTTACATGTTTACATTCCCGTTTGCTTTGATCTTCACTCAGAAAAAAAATGAAATAAGCAGTGCATATGCACCACTCATTTTAAGCTCCTGTGTAACAGAGGAGTTCCTCTTCCTTTCTATTTTCAGATCCTCATGGACTACACAGTTTGCCCAGACAGCTGACTGGTCATGTCCTTCTCCACAAACTTATTTGTGACACTGGGCTTCCGAACACAAAGAGAAGTTGGAAAATTTCTAGAAAAGATGTCTTGCAGGAAGTTGCTGACTTTTCAGGTAACAAACTAGAAAGTTCATATCGTTGGAAGGTATCCCAAGGGCCATCCAGTCCAGCCCTTCCTCCCGTCCTGGATTCCAGAGATCCACAGTTAAACATGTCAGTGAAAGATGGATATCCAAACATTTGTTTTTAAGTTCCAACCAAAGCAACAAAAGTCCACCTTTTCCCCCTGCCTGAGTGAAGAGCGAAACTAGTTCTGCCACCATCCACCAGTATGATGCCAACCTGTGCTGAGAGCCAGACCAGAATATAGGTGGCTTCTATTGGATGTCAACCCCTTACAAAGCTGCCAAGACTGTTGTTGACAGAGGCAATCTGGCTCTAATGGGTCCTGTCTCAGAAGCCAACCTGTTGTGTGGGTACCCAAAGAAGATCATCTGTGCCATTGGATTTAGTATATTCTGAGAGGTGACTTAGAACGTTATCACATGCAATCACTGTTTTGAAGGAAACAGGAACATATGCTCTTGAAAAGGTCTTCTCAAACCTCTCTTCTTTCGTACACTTGAAATTGCTTGGAAAACTCCCAGCTGGGTGTAATATGCCTCCACTTCCAATCCGGCATTACAGAAGTTAGTGCTGGTGGGGGGGAGCTGATTCTCCTCCCTCCTTCTCTCTCCCACTCAGTATTCAAAAGCAGGCTAACTCTGTGCCTGTTACTGTATATATTTTTAATTTGCTATGTTTGCATAATACAGCAGAAAACAATTACAATGATTTAAAAAATTTTATTTTTCTTGTATTGTATTTATTGTTTTGCCAAAAATACACAAACACAGTAAGAGGGGAGGGAGGAAATCTAAACAGGCACAAATTACATGCTTCAGAATGCGTGAGTGGGAGGATGGAGAGGAGGAGAATGTGCTCCCATCTGCTATGTGCCTGCGTGTAATTCAACAGTGAAGTGAAGAGCTTTTTGCCACTCTAATACCGCACTTAATAGTGAGATTGAGAGCTCATTGACCGGGGTTTGTCCATTATGAAAAAGGTGCACTACAGTAACAGGCAGCAGCGGGTGGACATGTGTCTTATAAGTACTGGCCAAGAAACTTTTATCCATTAAAATTTCCACTTTTTGGTCTCATTTGGTAAAGTCCCTCGCTTGGTAGGATGCTACATAACCCAGGAGCATTCCATACTGCAACATGCATGGGGTGGTGGTGGTGATGATGATGATGATGATACTTATTGTATCCCACCCTTTTACCAGAACTTGGGTCTTCAGAGCGGCTTCCCAACACAAAATTTAAAAACAATACAATGAAAAACATAGAAAAGTGATACATTTACAACAGAATTAAATTGTTAGGAATATTTAAATAGATTCTTTATTAAAATAAAACATACAAGTTAAAAATATAAAATTTAAAACACTTAAAATGATACAACCACTTACCCTTCCTAGGTACATTTGTTTTAAAAAGGCGCCTGCATAAGAAGGTTTTAACCTGTCACTGGAAGGCAATCAACGAAGGGATCCTGGCGTCCCTGGGAAGGGTAGTTCCAGAGTCTAGGGGCCCACTGAGAAAGCCCTCTCTCATGTCCCCACCAACCATGCTTGTGGTGGTGGTGAGAAGAAAAGACAGGGCTCTTCAGGGATCTCAGGGCCCGGGCCAGTTCTACGGGGAGTGGGGTCTGCCAAATATTGTGGGCCTGCGCATATAATGAAATAACAACAACTACATGTTCTTACTCTTTATATGACAGCAGTGTTGAGAAAGAGGACAATTTCAGGGTGGGTCTTCTTTCAATCCCCAGATCATAAAGCTCCTTTCAGCCCCTCTCACTAAAGAAAGCGCGGGAGAATCTGGAGACCATTGGGAAAGAATCTTGCCAATCATGGATTTCATTAGAGGCACCCAATTAACGTAAGTACAAGACGCTCTCTCCAGATTGGGTAGTCACTTTTGAGGTGTTTTAAAAAAGATGTTCTGTAGAATCTGAAAGGTGTACAGTGCTACAAATATGTCCGGAGAATGCATGTGCCTACCCCATTTTTAGGCATTTATGAAAACATGTCTTAGCTTTCCACCAGGCATCAGCTATGCACTGTTTAGAATTCCTCTATATATGGTTTGATTATTTTGTTGCACTGCTGTATTGCTTTGTTTGTGTGTAAACTGCTCTGGGATTTGTGCAATTGGAAGCAGTACAGAAATTTGATGACACAAGAGGACAGAGAGAAGAGAGAGAAGGACTGATTCTTTAATACTAATAATAAATCATTTTTGTAGCCCGCTTTTCCTGGGTAGATCAAAGCGGGTAACATGGTGTATACTAATATACAAATTGTAACAACAATACAATCAATACATCAATATAAAAACAATAAACAATTAAACACAGGTTAAAACAAAATACAGCTAAAACATACAGACTAGCTGACTCAAAGTGTGCATGTGCGTGGCAGTGGGAGTTAACAGATGTTATCTTGTCTGGGGAAAGGCTTGTTAGAGAGGAAGGATTTTAACCTCTTCCTAAATGGTCAAGGGAGGTGACTGAGCAGAGCTCGCCGGGAAGAGAGTTCCAGAGCTGTGGGCCGAGATAGAATACACCCTCTGAGCAGTTGCCAGTATTTTGTGTCTGGAACCTCAACAGTTGCTTCCGGTCTGATCTAGAGCGCGGGGCAGATTGTATAGGGAGAGGCGGGTCCTCCAAGTACCCTGGGCCAAGCCATTTGGGCTTTATAGGTTATAACCAACACTTGTATTGCACCTGAAGGAATAGGCAGCCAATGTAGATCTTTCAAGAAAGGTATATGTGGGGGCTTGGGGGGTTCCTGGGGATCCAGTGCAGTCTTGCTGCCCTGTCTGAAACCCGGTGTAGCTCCGAGTATGGTACAAGGGGTTGCCCATGTAGAGCGCATTACAGAAACTCCAAAGAGAGGTCACCAGAGCATGTACCATCGTTTCAAGGTCCCCCCAGCCCAGGTGGGTCGCAGTGGTGTATCAGCCAAGCTGTAAACAGGTGCTCCTGAGCGTGCATCCACCTAGAGTATGTAAGGTGGAGCAACGAGTCCAGAAGCACCCCCAGACTGCGAACGGAGTCCTTCAAGGGGAGCGTGTGCCCTGTTCGGAAAAGTGGACAAATATCTTCCCGGGCCCTGGGAACCTATCACGAGCACTCGTTTTCTGGATTCCAACTGAGTTGTTTTCCCTCATCCAGCCCATTACCGACTCCAGACAGGCCTTTAGAGGAGAGATGCCATCCTTGCGCACTCATCAGGCGGAAACACAGAGAAAATCTTATTTGGGTGTCATCAGGTACTGTTAACACTTGACCTGTGTCTACGGATGATCTCTCCCAGCGGTTCATGAAATGTGTAATAACATGGGGGACAGAATGGCTCCTTGAGGGACAAATGTAAGCGCCCTCTTATCAGAGCACACATCTCCCCCAGCTGCACCATCTGGAGTCTACCCAAGAGGTAGGAACGGAACCACCTGGACCCAGTGCCCCTGATACCCAACTCCCTCACACGTCCAGAAGATACCATGGTCATGGTATCGAACGCCGTGAGTGTCTAAGAGTATAACAGGGACACGTTACCCCCTGTCCATTGCCCAGACAGAGATCATCGACCAGGGCGACCATGGCAGTCTCAACTCCATAGCCCGCCCGGAAGCTGGTTTGAAATGGGTCTAGAAAATCAGTATCATCCAAGACCATTGGAGCTGGATTGCAACTGCCCTCTCGATCACTTCCAAAAAAAGGTAGCAGCAAAAACAGGCCGTAATTCTTATGCATCAGGGGGTCTAGGGAGGGCTTTTTTACAGCGGTTTACTATGGCCATTTTTAAGCTGGATGGAAATCACCTTCCTGAGTGAGCATTGATTATGCGGCGCAAACATGATGGTTACAGCCACGCGCCCCTGAGCCGCTAGACACGAGGGACAGGGAATCGAGAGAGCATGTTGTCTCCTACACTTTGAAGGATCTTGTCCACTTCCTCAGTACTCCACCGACTCAAAATGATCCGTATAACTGGGTCCACGGAACGTTCTGGAGACTTCTACTTGGTTTCTGAAGAACTTGCGGCGTCGAGATCAGCCCCTCATCCGAGATGGTTTTATCCGCGCGTAAGTGTTCAAATCGTACAGCAGGCCTTGGCTGGTTCCAAAATAGAGTCCGGGAGGATGTAGCTGAGTGAGCTCCTCCACTACCCGAACACAGCTCTGCGGACGCGACTCGGACGCGATCGACGCAGCAGTAACGAGTTCTTTCGTGGTCCTTTTCTAGAGGAGCAATGAACAGGGACAGTTGGATATGTATAACCAGTGATCCATCTTAGTCTGAGTATATTTACTGGAATGTTATCCAAAAAAATAAACTTTTCCAGGCTTGAGTAGAAACAAAAACAGTGATTGGTAGATAAGATCAAGTTGCTCGCCCACTTGGTCTGACTGGAGATAAGAGCGGAAGCTTTATTTGCAGGTCTAGTAGACCATTTTGTAAAAATCATGACTAGCTCCTGAGGTTTATTTTTCTATATTAGTCAGATGTATATGCATTGATTAATAAATAAAATATAAATAATACTCACAGGAGATCACAGGGTGGCCTAGTGGTCTGAGTGCTGGACTACACCTCTGGAGACCAGGGTTTGATTACCCTGTGGCCATGAAACCCCAGGCTCGGAGAGCCTCAATGAGAATGTAATGGCAAACCTCTTTGAACAATCCTGGTCACGAAAACCCCATGACATGTGTTCTTAGGGTTACCATAAGTCGGAAATTACTTTGAAGATCACACAACACCAACAGACCACAGTCTGGAGGCTCACATTGAGTATTTGTAGTTTTTTTTTTTAAAAACAAAATCTACTCTGTGCATCAGCGGGGTATCTGCAAGGATGAAGGGCAGATTTAACAACATTAAGATCAAACAGTAATCATATGAGATGCTAGTTTCCTGTTTGAGGGGAGCAAACTGGATGAAAACGCTGGAGCCCTATGAATCTGAATCTTCAAACACATTCTTTTTAAAGTGCTCCCTTTCTCCCACATAGACACCATTTCCACAATGTATCTTTTGCACTAAATGCACCTGAGCGCTTTTTCTTTTTAAGGGATGGGTTGTGCGTCTTCTTTGATTAGATGAAGGGTGAACTATAAAAATTTGCTTGAATCTTAATACAATCGTCAATTCTTTTAGAACCAAACAATAGACGGAGGAGTGCAGAATCTCCTCAACACTCCAAAGGATACATAATTCAAGGTTTATTTGCAGTCAGTGGTAGCCATGTTCACGAAGGGCCTCTTAGATGGCAAGAAGGAAACGGGGAATGTGAGAAGGGCTTATTAGCAGATATATATTTTCAGTTAATGGGAAAAATCTATTATCAAAAGTAAGACATTCTACACGTTGGAAGGGACACAAGAGCCATTTAAATCACCCCTTGCCATGCCGTAATCAAAACTAAAACAATCTGAAAGATCCCCATCCAACTGCTAAAACTCCAAAGAAGGGAGAGTCCACTACCAACAATCCATTCACTGAACACCCCTGAACCTCAAAATCTCCTAGGTGGAAATCTCATTTCTTGTAATTTGATATATTGCTTCCTGTTCTAATATCTGCGCCCGAAAATAAGCTGTTCCATCTTTACATGACATCCTTTCAGATATTTACAGATGATTTTGTGTCACTTCTCAGTCTCTCTTCGGCAAGATAAAACATACCCAGCTCCTAAACTGTTCCTCAAGGGCTTGATTTCCGATCTTCATATGTGTTCAGCTTGTCAATATCCCTTCTTGAACTGTCGTGTCCGAACTGGACAGTATTCCATGGAGATCGAACACAGCAGAATAGCTTGGTCCATTACCTCTTAATCTGGCTACTGTCTTGGTGTTGCTGCAGCCCAGCTTTGTATTTTGAGTGCTGATCACCACTTCTGCCTCATATTTCGCTTGTTGTCTACTAAGATTCTAAACTCTCTTCACATGACACTGTTTCACATTAAGTGTCACATCCTATATTTGTGCACTTTTTCCTGCCAAGATGATAGCATGGTTTAGAACAGGGGTTTGCAACCTCCATATGTTTGGGTCGTTTCCTATACACTCTGGCTAATGGACTATCTGGTCATGCAGCCCATGGGAGTTGAAGTCCAAAAAAGTGGACGGGGTGGGTTTGCCTTTCACGTTTAAAAAAAGGAGCCATCTGTCAATCTAATCAAACTTGATGAAAATGTATGGGACTGTGGTCTAAGAAAATCTAGAGGTACAGATGGTCTTTCTGTGGTTACAACGCACGTCATCTGTCAATATTAAAACACACAGAAATGGAACAGAAAATATCCCACTGACACGGATGAAAATCCCTGCCTTCTTGTAAACATCTTTTAACGTGATCATGAAAAAGTGAGCCCCTTGGACCCCTCAAACGGATTTATAAATCAATCTAGAGTGGCTATAGGCCAAGCACTCTCTTATTCTGTCTAGACACTGATGAAATTGGAACTCTGTTTGCTGTGAGGAGTAGTCCAATTTGTTTGAATTATCTTTGCAGGCTATTATTTATCAGCCTTACTCCCCCCTTCCATGGAAGAAGTTATGCTTCTAGAACATCTTTCATTGTTACCTGCTATTCGCTCTTGAATCTCTGGGTTTTAGAATAGGCTGGTTTTACAGGACGAATCTACTTCAGTTGAAAAGATGCAATTCTTTCGTACAAATCTGAAAGACTTTGGTTAGTTTCGTTGAAAATGTTGATAAGAAGCACCTCGGGATGGGATGGTGGGGAAAGTAAGGAAGGAAGGAATGAAGGAGGAAGGCGGAGGCAAAGGAAGGAAGAAGTCAAGCAACATCGTATCAAGTTGGAAACTTGGTATCTCGGATGGACCGCTTTATTCATGAGCTTTAAATAAGGCAAGTCACTTTAATGAAAAGCAATTCCTTCTAATCAAAACCAAAAAACCACATATCGAATGTCTAAGTTACCCTCTAAATATAACTGGTTGAAGATCTTAAAAACAACTAGTTACACAAACTAGTGTTTGCAATCAATTTATTTCCAAACAAACTCTTATAATACAGAACTAGAATGTAACTTAATGAGGGATAACAGCCATACTTTTCCTAAGTAACTGGAACTTAACTCTAAAATTATGCATGGCGGCCATGCTACATGGTGAAGGAGAAAATGGCATACTGTGGCTGCCTGGCACCATTGCTCTCTTTTCATACCAAGATCAGTGGCTCTTGGTTTTCAGGTTTTTGGAACTAAAAAAGTGATAGGTCACTTTGAGACATGAGGACAGTAAATCTAAGAGTTACCAGCTGTGTAGTTTTGTGATCCACCAGGCACTTTTTGGCAGAGAAGACTAAAAGGGACTTGTAAAACTTACAAATTCGGGTTCTATGGGAGGAGCTATTCACTTAAATGGTGTCCAACTGCACCCTCTATAGCAGTGCTTCCCAAACCTGCGTCCTCCAGGTGTTTTGGTCTCAGATCCAGAAGCCTCACAATCTGGCCAATTGTCTGGGATTTTGCAGAGTGAAGTCAAAACAATCTGGAAGAGGCCAAGAGTTAGGATAACTGTTCACATTGTAGCTGCACCTCTCTCAGGTACAAGAGAGTCCGCATCCTGCAGTACACCTAGACTTTGTCACAATGGGAAATCAACGTGACCTCTTAGCAGACCTATTTGAAAAATCATACCCTGTAGGGTTCCCGGTTGAGATGTAAATAGATTTTAAATTTCCTTGAAAAATTCCCAATTGCGCATGTCGTTTGTCTTTTAGATTGTCAGCCTGAGGGCGGAACCTTCTGGACTAAAAGATTGTATGTACGCGCTTGTTAAACTTTACAGCGCTTTAAATAAAGGATCTTAATAATAATACTAATAATATAATTAAAATAATAATAATAACAAACACTCTTTTTTTACTTTCAGCACCCACCTCTCGGACCTCTCTAAGTCCTCCAGTGCAATCTCTCTGGTCAACAATGTCCAAGGTGACCTAGCATCAACTAGCGGCCTTACAAATCTAGAGAATGTGTTTTCTTCGTCATATCTAGATTCCGTGCAACTCTATGATCAATTCCCTCAGAATTTATGGAGGGCCAGAGATTCCTAGGAGAACATATTCATCATCCATAAATCATCAAAACCGCCAACATAAGAGCGACCTGTAGTGTGAAAGACCACCCAAGGCCAGGCCCCAATTTTTTGTTTGTTTGTTTGTGGTTGTTTTTGCATTGCCCTGCATAATTTACTTCCTTATCATAAGACAGCCCATCAGCTGCTCATTTTTGCTTCAACATAGTTGCAGGGGCTGGGAGTTTTATTGTTGCACCACCAGACATCTTCGTCTGCTTCATTTCCTTCCTATTGAAACCCCCTTTCCCACACCTTTGTGCCAAGTTTGTTTCCTCGCCCCCTGCCCATTTGTCAGGCATTCAGCTTTTCCTGTGCTAAACATCCCAATCTGCCGCCTAAAGCCTCCATTAACGCTTGCTATTACTTAACTCACTGTACCATGATGAGGTGGTTTCGCTTCATTCTTGGCCACTTTATTATTTTCTTTACTGCAGCTTAGTCGCTCTTGAACTTCACTGTGCTCAGGTAATTCTCCTCATGCGCTCCATACTCCTGTGGGCCTATTATGCCGCCAGAAGCAGTGATTTACACTCTCTTCTGTAATTTTCGTGCTCACTGAAAAACACAACCCCCTGACCGCATTCAAACCTGCTGTAATCCCCCTTCACACCCTCCTTTCCCTTTACACGATGCGAATAGGGTGTAGGTTATTTCTTCATTGTGCCGCCCACTGTTAGGCTTACGGAAAATTGTTGTCTATTGAGTGCTAGTCTGAACCAGGAATCAAATTGGTTTGTGTTTGAGGCAAGGCGAAGGGCGAGGAGAGCTTCTGAGGTTTAGTAAATGCGCCCAGCAAAGGACAGGTTGCGTGTCATTTCTACCTGATGTGCTCATTTTTAATGGCAAAAAAAAAAAAAAAACAAAAAAAAAAACAAAAAAAAAAAAGGTGTTTTGCCTGGACAATCAGAAACCTGGCATTGCCCTGTTATTTATATGCTATATGGTCCATATTTCTACCACCACCCAACGTGGAAAAACCACAAGGGAAAAAAAAGCTATGGCCCCACTCCTCCCCACCAACATGGTCCTCACCATGAATCTTGTATCAACCTTCAAAGAGGTGGAAAATCTAAACTAGGTCTTGTTGTGTAGCTTGGTTTTTGTCTTCCCTCCCCATCTTTCGATTATTGGTTAGAACAGTCTCTATAGAGAAGACTCCCAATGGGATGTATTATTATTGATTTGTTGTGTTGGTATTGTGTACCTTCAAAGTCATTGCATCTACCGCCTTATGATGAACTCTTGACGGATTTGTGAGGCGGAGGTTTGCATTGCCCTCTCTGCGGCTGAAGCGTGTGACCTGCCCAGGTCACCCAGTGTGTTCCCTAGACAGGCGGAGAATCGAACCTTGGCGCCAACTCCTGGTCCACATCTCACACCAGCGCCCGCGATATCACACGTGCTTTGCATGGGTTCCTGCATGGCCGGAGTTGGACTGGATGGCTTGAGGTTCTTCCAACTCCATATTATTATTATATTATATTATTTTAACCTTTATTCTAAAGCGCTGTTAACTTTACACAGCGCTGTACATTAACAACTCTTTAGTAGACGGTTCCCTCCCTAGGCTTACAATCTAAAAACGACACGACCAAAAGGAGGAAGGGAGTGTGGTGTTGAATCGGATCAGGTTCCAGAGATCTTCTCCACCTCCAAGGCTGGACCAAGGCAGATGGATGTGAGGAAGGGCGTTTGTCTCTTAATGGATGATGAAAAGGCGGCTTTCGGGTCAGAGGTGGAATCGCCTCTGGGAAACTTTCTACAAACAATATAGTCTTTAAACTCAGTTTTGGAAACTGGGTAGAGAAGTGATGGGTGTGCATGTGGGGACAGAGGTTCAGGAGTAAGGGGCAGCAAGCGAGAAGGGGCGAATTCGGGCGGGGTCCAGTGGTGGTTGGTGTGGTGTGTGTGGGTGTGGTGGTGGGAGAGTGTTGGATCTATAGTAGTCCTACACTGTGACAGGAGCCTTGGACTACCAGCGTGGGGGTGCGAGTAGGAATGTACGGAGGAAAGAAGGTCAGATAAGTATGAGGGGCCAACCCATGGCGGGCTGAAAGTCAATCCAAACAAAAGTTGTACCGAAGCGGGACGGGGAGGGGAGCCCCTGAAGTGCGGAGAAAAGAGGAGAAACATTGTTTAAGCAGCGGGGGATGTGACAATAGGGGCAGCTGCATACTGGACAAGATTAACGGATGAGTTGTTGAAAAGAGGGACGCCCTGTCGAAGGAGGTTTACAAATACTCTAGTCACGAAACCACTAGGGCCATGGTACCAGAGTCTTTGCAGTGAGGCTAGAGGAATGGACGGATTTGGAGCAATGTTGTGGAGAAAGATCCCAGGGCCTTGGCGTGGCCTGATCTGGGAATAAAGACAGAGAAGGAGTCAAAAAAAATGAAGCCAAGGACTGCGGGCTGATGAACCGGTTGAATAGACGTGTCGTCGACAGAAACAGAAAAGGAATAATGAAGGGTGGTTTTAGGTGGAAAGACGAGTGAAGCTCAGTCTTAGACATGTGAGCTTCAAGCGCCGAAAGCCGCATCCACTGAGAGTGGCGTCAGACCAGAAGAAGAAACTTGCTGCTTCACGCCCATCGAAAAGTTCAGGGGTGGAAAGATACAGCTGAGTGTCGTTGGCGTACAGCGAAGGAGAAACCAAAAGAGTTATGAGTTTACCCAGGACAGTGTCGTATAGAGCGACAGAAGGGGACCCCAGACAGGCCCTGGGGATCAAACAGATAGGAGGAACAGAGGACAAGTCTGACCACCCGTGACCCCCCACTGCGAAAGGATCTGTCTGACACTAAGATTTAAACGTCGAGAGCGATTCGGAGAACCCAAGGTCAGAACAGTAAATCAACAGGAGACAGTGTCAAAACAGTGTCAAAGGTCGAAGACAAATCAAGAAGAATGAGATAGCGTAGAGGCCGTTGGCCTTGGCCCGCAAGAGATGTGAGATCTTGGTGAGGTGTCTCTGTAGAGTTTGGGGCAGCAAGCCAGACTGGAAGGGTCCAGGATGGAGTTGGACTTCAAGAAAA
>NC_056524.1:256660660-256661219 GCF_019175285.1 Sceloporus undulatus | reverse complement strand
GGGGGGGGGGGTGGCTCTGTCTTGCATGAACACCTAGAAGGCTTCCAATGTAAGAAACCCCCAGGGGTCATCTATTCCATTTTATTTAATAATAAAAATAATGAAAAAAATAAGGGACCTAAGGGTCATCCATTCCAGCCCCATTCCTCTGCCCTGCAAGAACACCTAGGAGGCTGCAAATGTCAGGGGTCCCTAAGGGTCATCCATTCCAGCCCCATTCCTTGGCCCTGCATGAACACCTAGGAGGCTGCAAATGTCAGGGACCCCTAAGGGTCATCCATTCCAGCCCCATTCCTCTGCCCTGCATGAACACCTAGGAGGGTGCAAATGTCAGGGACCCCAAAGGGTCATCCAAAGAGCGGCAGCACTGAGAGAAAAAGGGAAGCTCCAAGCCGCGAGGTTATTTATTTGAAAAAATAACTAAAAATCAAGACAGGGGTGTATATATTTATTAATAAAAATAATGAAAAATAACTAAAAATCAAGACAGGGGTGTATATATTTATTAATAAAAATAATGAAAAATAACTAAAAATCAAGACAGGGGTGTATATATTTA
>NC_056524.1:256655121-256660560 GCF_019175285.1 Sceloporus undulatus | reverse complement strand
AATAAAAATAAAGACAGAGGTGTATATATTTAATAATAAAAATAATGTATCCTGTATCACCCACTCATTGTCATCCCAGAATGCCTCTTGCACTAATAATAATAATAATAATAATAATAATAATAAATTCATCACTGTAAATGCCAGAAAAGGATGTGATTGTCATGCATTCTTTTATGACTTTTAAAAGCAATTCAGAGCTGTCCCTGAATTCCTTGCAAAAGCATGTATCATTTTGCCAATTGCCTAAATGACAAAAGCAACAAATGTAACATTCGATTGTAACATTCGCATTTTAGCATGGATTCTCCAAGGAAAAAAGTGCCCTTTTATTGTTCCCTTTCACTTTTATTAGCTGACTTCCAGCAAAGGGATACTGTTGCAAAGGGCAAATACACACACACACACACACATATATATATACAGTATATATATATATATTCCTCAGGAAAAAACACAATAAAACATGCACTCATTTTGCCAAAAATAGTTTATTTAAAAATGGAGGACAGTGCCTGATGGGAGCTCTGTTCATGCCCTGCCTTTGACCTGACCTGAACTGCCCCCTTTCCTCCTGCTTACACTTTGCCATTGCCTTCCACTGAGGCTGAGACAGAGTGACCTGTCAGTTCCAACTGACCCATGGAATCAGTTGGGAATAAAATGGAAATGCAGTGCAGGTATTCTGACTGTAGCACCCACATATAACACAAACAATAATAATAATAACAACAATAATAATAATGGCGCTTAAGTTCCAGGAGCAAGAAGAAAGCAAGCACCCCAAAAATCATGTGCATAAATTGTCAAAAGAGGCTGCTCCTGCTGCATCCTTTTCCCCACATCCCCAGCTTCTCTCCACAGCCCTATTTCCCTGGGCAATCCTCCTCCTCCTCTTCCTTCCTTCTGACCCTCACCTCCCTCTGAGCTGCCCTGGGTCCTTCATCCTCCTCCTCCTGCTCCATTATAGATGCCCTCCATGGCTCCCTTCTTCCCACAGCTCCTTCCTCCTCCTCCTCCATCACTTTCTCCACTCCCCCCCACCACCAAAAGCCACCCTGGTTTCCCCTTTTGCCTTCTGTCATCCTTTTCATCCAGATTCCCCTTTTTCCTTCGGCTCTTTCCTTCTCCCCTTCCCCTCCACTAAATAGGACCCTAAAGATGGGGAGGACCCCCTTGCTCCCCCAGAAGCTCAAAGGTCATGATGCCACCAAAGCCTCCAAAGGGCATGCGCAAGGATTTTGATGCGAAATGCTCGACAGAAACGGAAGTTGCTGGTGTAGTAGACAGTTCTGCTAAGCATGGTTTCGCATCACGCAAATCGCAACTTTCGCACAATTGTAGCGCTAACATAACATTACGGGGGAATGACGGAAAAGCAAGCAATGTGGTAAGACATCGCACGAAACAGTCATTTTGCAATGTTCTTTACACTTCCTTAGCGCAATTGCAGGGTCCAAAACTTGAGTCTGGTAAACTCCAAAGATTCCAGCCACCATCCTGAGTGGCTTTTCAGACTGGCAGCATTGGACAGTACTTTACAGCACTTGTTGGCTATCTTTTTGATGCCACTTCCTGTTTAAATGCCTAATCATTATGGCGCACAGTAACCCTTTAATGCCTGGTTACTATTAAAACCCACATTGTACATTTTCCTTGTGACTCTATATCCCAACATCCCCAACAGTTGGCCATCCAGCCTCTGTTTAAAAACCTCCAAAGGAAGAGACTCCACCACTCTCAGAGGCAGTATGTTCTGTTGTCAAACAACTCTTACTGTCAGGATGTTCTTCCTAATGTTGAGGTGGCATCTCTTTCCCTGTAGTTTGCATCCACTGCTCCATGTCCTAGTCTTTGGAGCAGGAGGAAACAAGACTGCTCAATCCCTTCAACTAGATTCCTAGTTGGAATAAACAAAGGAATGGATAGATGGAGCCATATCTTCAATATGACATCCTCTCAAATATTTTAACAGGGCTATCATATCATCTCTTAACCTTCTCCAAGCTAAACATACCAAACTCCCTAAGTCGCTCCTCATATGGCATAGTTTCCAGAACTTTGTACAGTTAGAAGCCCGCCCGCCCACCCCATATCAGTGGGAGATACATTCCTAGCCTTGCCGTGGAAATGTGAAATCATGGATAATAGCAAGCCCTATTGAAATTAATGACTTCCAGAGGAAGCTGACCATAAAGTCATGATCGAGGAGCTAGAGATTCCTAAAGAGAACATCTCACTAAGCATTTCTAGGTTCTCCAGCATAGTCAATTTCCACTGGAAACATGCCATAAAATCACTCTGGAGAACCTAGAAAATGCCTAAAGAACATATTTTTTCAGGTATGGGTAAGTGGAACTGCAACTACTCTTCCCACAGATATGGGGGTCATACTGTAGTTTTAGAAGACATTCTCTGCCAGCAAGCTCTATGGTCTCACCAAACTACAAATCCGAAGGATCTATAGAATACAGGCCTGACTGTTCAAGCGACATCAAAGTGCTATACACCACGTGAAGTGTGAAAATGTACTGGATCCCAGTTACACCAGTGGGAACTGCACAAAGATTCATACAATGCAGGGACTCACCCTTCCCCATGCTCTAGCTAGGTATTCGTTGAGCATGGAGGGCCACTTTTGGCACTTCCCAACCACTGACAGGCAACAATGATGGGAGTCACAGAAACTGGTAATGATTTTCCAGTAACTGGAAGCCATTTCCAATCACTTTGACCCTTTTTCCTCTCTTTCAGGGAAGGAGACCCTCAGCATTTATAAACAAAGCAATTTCAATCCAAAGGACTTCAGCCATTACACACACACACACACACATGCATGCATTGGAGAGCCAGGGGGCAAGGTCCTCATGGGGAAGACACACATACACACCGACTGTGTGATTAGTTATTTATTTTAATATTGTTGCATTTGAGAGCCAGCACACTCTCTCAGCCTTAGAGGATGGCATGCCAACCCTCCCCTCAAGAAACTTGCGAAGAAAATCCCATGATAGTAGGTTCAATAGGTTATGGTCACCATAGGTGAAAACTACTTGAAGGCACAGAACAACAATAGCATACTGTATTTTTACTCCCAGAGAGGAGGAAAAGAAGCAAGCATCACTTGCTTCCCCCACCACAGCCACAACATGTCATGTGCTGGCCCCATCTAGGTGAAAACCTGTCTTATGTTAACCTGTGTCCTATAGCTTCCTCTGAGAGAAGGTTAGAAAGAGCATCTCTTCTTTGACTAGCAATAGCATCCCAGCACATTTCATTCCCAGGACGTCTTGCATAAGGGCAAACAGATCAAATCACTGTTTTCATCAGAGGCAGCATTCAGCTGAGAGTGAAGTGGTATAATGCACCACAAAGTACCTGTTTATGTCCATTACAAAAGAGAAGACAAATACCAAATTACCTAAGCCTCTCCATTCCAGCCGAGCAGAGACAATTGTCTTGGCTTTTGGAAACATTACTCAGATTTACACATAACTTCTCGAGCAATTTTACATCATCGAGGAGTGACCTTGAGATCCAAAACACTGTCTGTTCAGTCTGTCAGTGAAACTGCAAGTGGTAATTTCTCAGTTCCACACAGAGATTTTTCCCGTTAGTCATTCCAGGGTGAAAATCTTTGCCTTCCTCCTTTGCCTTTATTGATTTGTCCCCACTAAAGGCAAATTGCCATTTTTAAAAAATGCCCATTAGGTTAAATTTGTCTCATCCATTGTATATGCAATTAATGTGCCATATCTTTAGACAACACTATCTTTTCAAAATGAAAGGCAAACAGAACAGTTTTCTCAGTTGGGATACAAATAAACATGTCAGTGGGATAGCAAACATGTTGCTCCTAGTGGCACTGGCTTTAGCCTCCACATATTGACTGTACTATGCACTTTACCCCATGGTTAGGAATTATGTGGTTGGTGATATTGTTGGACTGCAACTCCCAGCATTCCTCACCATATGATATGCTGGGCAAGACCAAATCCTACTGCTAGCTCCAGTGAGACTATTCTGTTGAATCAATGAGATCTACAATCACTTTGATTTCCCATTCAGTCCAATGGGTCTAGTCTAGTTGAGATTAACCAGTAGGTTTCAGGCCTGAGCCTGCTGGGATTTCCAATCCAACAATATCTGGAGAGCCTCATGATTCCCAACTCTGGTTTAGATCTGTAAACTCTATGTAGATGGACTGTTTTAATACCTTGATTTGCCCTGCAAAATGCAGTATACAGATCACACATAAGCCTCCATCTGTACAGCTTGAATATCCCAGAGCTCTGTTTGCAGGGAGTAAGACTTTGGAGCTCTGCCAGTAGGATCTGCAAGTTCTGCAACAAAATGTTGCAATTTGGAGTGCATTTATTTATAATTCCAACCATAGCATCCCATTTCTCCTCCTAATTCCAGTTTTCAATCACCTCCTGAAAAAATCATTCATTATTCCATGGCCTCACATCATGCTCATGTGGCAGCCTTTCCCTGTCTCTTTAGGATTGTGTGTGTGTTCATCTGAATCTTGCAGATTCCACAACCACCTGATACACCACATGCATGTGGGTGGCAAAGCTTGGAAATGTTATTTTTTGGACTTGTTATTTGTTGTCCCATTGACTTCAAGTTATGAGTACCCTCTGAATGAGAGTCTTCCAGGATCCAAGATGATCAGATGTGCTAAGCACAAAGGAGGACAAAGGCATCACAAAATGTGGGCCATTCAAGAAAAAATGTAGGCTATTACAAAATAAAATCTAAAAATGCATGCATATATATATATATATATATATATACATACACACACACATACATATATATATATATATATATATATATATATATATTCATGCTTCTTAGTCAAAATGGAGGACGTGCTCAAAATGGAGGACATTTTGAAATTCCTCCTGGACCAAAGGTTGGAATGTAAGATATGTCCTGGAAAAGGAGGGTGGCTGGTCACCCTGCCAAGGTCCCCAGTCATTAACTGCTTTGCTCAGGTCTTGCAGACCCAGGGCCATTGCTTCCTTGGATGAGTCTATCTACAAGGGTCATTCAATAAATACTCAGCCTACAAAAGAAAAACGAAAATTTTGGAAAAGTGGCAATTTATTTTTCAACATAGTCTCCTTTTAGCTCGATACACTTGGCCCAGCGATGCTCCAACTTTTTCAACCTGTCCAAAAAATATGGCCTGCAAATTTTTTGGTCTGCAAAATAGGCCTCCGTGGCGGCGATGACCTCCTAATTCGACCCAAATCTTTTCCCGGCGAGTGACTTTTTCAGATTTGGAAACAAAAAGAAGTCACAGGGGGCCAAATCTGGAGAATAAAGTGGATGGGGCAGCAATTCGTAGCCCAATTCGACCAATTTGGCCATGGCGGCCGCGGAGGTGTGAGCTGGCGTGTTGTCATGGTGGAACAGCACTTTTTT
>NC_056524.1:256627849-256655096 GCF_019175285.1 Sceloporus undulatus | reverse complement strand
ATTCGAGATCTCAGTGAGAGATTCTCTGTAGAATGCCTTGGGCGGAACCAGATTTGAAAGGATCGCGAATGGAGTTGTTCAAGGAAACCGAACAGGCAGAAATAACAACCTGTTCAAAACTTTAGAAAGAAAGGGAGAAGAGAAATCGGACGATAGCTAACAAAGAGGGGGTTAAGAGAAGGTTTTTTTTCAGAATTGGGGAAATGGAGAGCAGGTTTGCAGTCCGAAGGAAGGAGCCTGTGAGAGATAAAGAAGGATAGAAACAACAAAAAAAAAAAATAAAAAAAAAAAAAAAAGAGAAGGGAGAGATTGAAGATATGTGAATCTAGGGGAGAAAGAAGGGCGATAGAGATTAGAAGACAGTAGGATTGGATCAGAGACAGTTGCAGTTTGCAAGAGATTCATAAGTATAGAGAGTTTTCATCAAATAATGAGAGGAAAACGCATAAATGTTTAGGGTGAGGGGGATAGAAGATATTAGCATAAGAGAAATCAGGATGGACTATCTCAGAGCGAATGGTGTAATCTTAGAGACGAAATAATTAGCAAATTCATTAGGAGAGAATATGAGAAACAGATGAGAGAGGAGGTTTAAGCAAGTGTTTGAAGTGGAGAGACAAGAGGGCGGTTGCCTCTCATTGGAAGAGATCAATTATTTATAATATTCTGTTTTGCCACAGGAGGCGCGTGAGAAGGAAGAAAGAACAAATTTGAAATGGATAAAATCAAGCCCCCTCTTTGAGGACGTTCTCGCAAAGATGTTCGTCCGCCTCTAGAGCAGACTGGAGAAAATTATGTGGGGGGTAAGCCAGGGCGGAGCCTAGTCTTAGAGGAAGAGTGCGTACAGAGACAGGGGCAAAATGGTCAAGAGTTGATGGAGCAGTGGAGATAGCATCAAGACATGCCAGCGGATCAGCAGAACCTCGGAGATGTTTAGAGAAGATGAGGATGAACCGTATCAGACCCGATGTGTTTAGTAGTCCACAGGTTGCAGTATCACGAAATGCGGTTGAACGTATGATTAGGAGGAGCGTATAAGTAGCAGCAAAGGAGATTAAATGTGATCGGATCAGTGGAAGTTCCGTGGCCCAGGTAGTCAGAAATTCGCCGTCAGTTTTTGCCGTCAGACTAGGTCAAGACCGTGACCCAGAGAATGAGTTGAAGATTGGAATGTGGTTGGAGGCCACGAAGCTAGCAGAGAGGTTGACAGTGGATGGTTGTGTAGTGGTTATTTGGAATTGTCAACGTGGATATTGAAGTGCACCTGAGTCCAAGTGGGGAGCTGAATCGTGAAAGGAAGGTGGTCAGCCAGGGAGTTCAAGTACTGGGAGCTGGGGTAGCAGTAACCAGGAGGGCACATAGATAACTGCGTACCTTCGAGCGGCCCCGTACTTGAGGAGAAAAGGAGTCTAATAGGGTATGGAACTCAAGGACGGTGAAATGTGGTAGCTGGGTGGGCCACGGATAGCACTGTGGCAACTGGCCGGCGTTTCGATAGCAGCGATACCAACCCCTCCTCCTCGACCCGCATGGGCGGCTTGTGGTGGGTGAAGGCAGACCACCCCAACCGAACGATGGCCGCGGGTAGCCGTCGTGCATGGGTTGGGAGCCGTTTCTGGTCGCCTGTGAGCGCGAGCGAGATTAGCGGATTTGGCACGGCCACCGGTCACCTGGATTGCTGCGTTGCTTTACGGGCAGGCAGAACGACAGTTCCAGAGGGACAGACGATGGAAGCAGGGCGCAGTGAGAGGCTGAATGGGGGATGCCGATGGTTAGCACAGCATGTGTGGAGGCCATTGGGATTCGACTGCTCAGTGTCGAGGGGAGAAGTGAGACTCGCGATATGGCACAACTCGGAGACAAACGAAAACCTGTCCGCTGGCTCTCTCTCTGTCTGAGGTGTTTAAGCAGCTGATAGAGGCTATGCCAACCAGCGTCTTCTGTAGAAAGGTCCCAAGAAGGGAGGAGGTGGTCTGACTTCCTCTAGAGGTCCCAAGGCCAGTGGGGAGAGGCGTCCTGCTCTGTTCTGACTGTCCTCTAGGATGCAGGGGGTAGGCAACCGGCGGACCACGGGGCAGATGGCGGCCGCCGGCGCCTTGGGACCGGCCCCCCCAGCCCGGTCCGGCTTCCTCGTGCTCCAATTGCCTCGTCGGCCGAGCTCTTGTGGCCTCTCATGTGAGGGTGTGGTGTGCCTTTGTCATATCAGTGAGGCGGCGGCTCAAGTGGGTGGTCCAGCGGCAGTCAAGGGGGGCATTGTCTTAGAGAGGCTCTTGACACATGCATTTGATATGTACATTTGTTTTAAAATCGCAAATTTTTTAGCGTGTCTCCATTTTTTTTAAAAAGTGTCTGGCCATTTGGAAATTTTTGTCCGTCATTTGTCTGGTTTATTATTTATTTATTTATTTATGGTTTAAATTAAAATTATTTAATTAGTTTATTTTTTTTGCTTCAGCCGCTCCGTGGTGTCTGGGGACGAGCACCCGGCCCCCGGCTCAAAGGTTTGCCTACCTCCTGCCTCTAGAGATCCCAAGGCCAGGGGGGAGGTCCCTTTGGAGGAGCAGGTCTTGAAGGAGCACGGTCTTACTTGCTGCTGACTTCCCTCTAGCGGATCCCAAGGCCAGGGGGCGGGAGTCTTAGAAGGAGCACGGTTCCGTTCGTTGCCTCTGGACTATGGAATTTCTAGGATGGTAGTTTTGTTGTGGCCCCAGAGTGAATCTGACAGAGAGGCTAAATGTCTCACACAAACTACAGTTCCCCCCCCCCAGAATTCCTGATTCCACTGAGGCCGATGGCATTTGAAGTGGTGTCTCAACTGGATTATTTCGGCAGTGCAGATGGAGCTCGTTATCTGCTGTGACGAGTTCTCTATTTCTTATGGTCCCCCTTTTGGTCCATCCTGCTGCACCTACTGCTTTCCCGCTCTCTCCTCTTTACCATTCCCCCTCCTTCGTGGCACTATCAGCATCTTTTTGGGGGAAATGCCTTTCCTCTCTCTTTCGGAAAATCCCACTATCATCAATTAACTTAGACGGAAAAGCTTCCTTTTATGTGAGGCCTCTCAGCTACAGAAAACCTTATGATGGAGGGTTGCCATAAGTCAGAAGTGACTTGAAAGGCCACACAACATAAAACAAACAAAATGTCTCCCTCCAGCGATTTTCACGATTGTGTGCAGATTGTTGGAGGGAAACAATCCTTCCTTTGGCTGTCACCCCCTGAAAGTGCTCCTTCATGGCACAAGTGAGAAATAAAAAAAAAATCTAATTGACAGCAGAAAGAGCTCAGTTATATGTTATGTGGGATAATGGGTCCCCTCAGACACAGAGGATGCGTGTGGAAGGAAGGGCAAGCTCATCCCATACATTTACTGCATTTGTAAGAAGTGCTAACATAACCTACAAATCACAGGAGGAACAACAAGATTTAAGGGTACATGTAAGCAGGAATTGTGTTGTTGTGGATTTATTTGTATCCTCGCTTCCCCCAAAATCAGGACTCAAAGTGGCTAAAAACCGAGTACAGTTAAAACGTAATTTAATTTAATGAAAATTAAAATGGATTATTGTGTGCTTTCCACCTCATGGTTACCAATTGTCTGCCCCTCTTCTGATGCCTGACGTGGGCCGCCTTCACTTGGCCTAGCATTTCCTTTCTCCATGACAGCTTCCCACTTCAGAAAGACATTCCAGAGCACGTTCACCCTGGCAGGTGCATCCACACTGCACAGTTACAGCGTCTGATGCCTCTATTTGCCATAGTTTCATCTTACAGCTTCTGAGATTGTAGCTTGGATAGGCCATATAGAACCTTTGCTACTAAGCGCATTCTTAGGGCATTCCCCTGAACCAGAACTCTCGTAGCAGAGAATATGAAAAAACTCACCAAGCTACAGACTCCAGGATTCCCTAGAGAGAGCCATAGCAGTTATCAAAGGGATACCAAAGTTGCATCAACTCTATAATTGTGCAGTAGGGAAAACCAGTGGTCTCAATATTAAGCCTTTTTGATGCTCCCACCAAAACATCCCTTCTCCCTGCTAGAGCGTTCAATTAAACACAAGAGCTTTTTTTATGGCTCCTTGAGAAAGTTTTTATGGTTGCTGAGTTTTTAATTGCTGTCTCATCCTTTTGAGGTTTCCAGGCTTGCCCAATTTTGCTACTCGCACCAAAAGACCAAATGGCACCTCTCACATATAACTAGACAGAAAATAGAGTCTTACATCAACATTCAAGTAAGGAGTAGCATCTTCCATCACACAAAAAGACCTGTCTTAAGGGACACATGGCAGGCAACCTGGTAGCACTGTGTCCCTCACACCTCAATTCTGATACCAACCCCCCTGAACCCTCAGCACCTGCTGGCCTGAAGCCGCCACCTTACCTAATTATAGGCTGGCAAGGCATTTGTTGTTCATGGGTTGTGTGTCCCTTATGTGTATGTGTGATGTTTTCTTCTAAGCCATATGTAGACAGAAACTAGGATATAAAAAACCCAAAAAAAAATTACAATCAAATCCATTGTTATAAATGGTTTAATGCTGGCTGGACCACTCTCTTGGTTTGTAGTCACAACTTTGTCACCTTGTTAGATGTATTCCACATATCAGGATGTTTTTTCGTAAAGCTTCCCTCAGCTTGTCTATATTGTTCAGCCTTTACTTGTAAGTGCAAATGGTGGTGTACATCACTGAAAAACATTCTGCTCTTGTGATGCTTCTTCAATCAGGCCTAAAAAGGGGGAAGAAAGATATGGTAGGCCACTTTGTGTTTATATCGCGAGCTGCTATTAAAGAAGAAGGGGGGGGGGAACAAAGAAGAGGAAAAACGAAAATAATTACCTTCATGGATGATATTTCCCCCTTAATAATTGCACAGTCCATGCAAAGATAACATATTTTGGGTCTGAATATTAATTAGAGAAAAATTCAAATAGTTCCAGGTACGCATTGCCTATCGTACTCTCAGAAAGTCAGTTTTAACGTAGAATAAGAACATTTGTAAACAGTTTCCACGGTGTGGGTCTATGCCTTCAATAGGAAGAATATGGCATTAGAGAAATATCTCATGAGAAGAAGAAAATGAATTTTACTTTCTTTGAAGGTTATATCTACACCACCAGAGATTTTCTTCAAGGTTGGAGAAATGATTTCAATTGTAGGTTGTTCAAACATGGATCCAGAGACGAGGCAGTGCATGCAGAGTATAATACAAAGGGCAAACAATTGATGACCTACATACAACTACTTTAAAGTTGCCACCCATGGTGAAGAGAACGAGAAACGCATCTCCCCCAAACAAGGCAAAGAAAAAATAAAAACAAACTTGTCACAGATTTGCATAAAGCTCAGTATAGTGCTAATTTTATATGCTTATATAAGAATTTAGAAATAATTGTTATAATTAAATAGACTTACTTACTGTTTTTTCTCTCATTCTGTCCAAATGGGAAGGCTGTGACCAGGGTCCTTTCACCCCACACATTAAAGCTTCTGATTTCCCCATACTACCATGGTCATCCTACAAAATTCTGGGATCTGAAGTTGTAGGGAGGGGGTATTTACAATTATCTTGCCAAGAGCCTCAAAACGACAGACATCAGGCTTCCATAGGATGGACCATCACAGTTAAGTGGAACCATAGTGCTAGAACGGTGTGTGTGAAAGAGCGTTTGGTAACTAGTGTATCAGTTGTGGGTTAACATGAATTCAGGTGCAACATACTGATATGTTTTCTAAAGGTCTATTCGTGTTTAGGTCTAACAAAATAGGATTTTGCTGTTCAGCAGCTACAAAACACCCTTGCTCTCACCTCTAATGGTTCACCCACTACTTGTGTGCCGTGGGCAAGTGACAGGCACTCACCCCTTAGGGAATTGGGGCTTTTTGAGGTGTCGCAGCACCATGTGTAGTGTGTGCATGGTTGTTCTGCCTTCAAGTGTGCTTCCGGCAACTATAAGGGAACCTATCATGTTAGGTTTTTTTTTTTGGGGGGGCGCAGATTTGTTCAGAGGAGGTTTTGCCAGTGGCTTTCCCCCTGAGGCTGAAAGCATGTGCCTTGCCCAAAGTCACCAGTGTTTTGTGGTCGAGCGGAATCGGACCCTGGATTGGAACCTCAAACCACTATACCACATTGGCTTGTCTCAGCAGGCATTGTCTGCTTTTGCATAATTTTGCAGCAATAGGATTAGAAACCTGGTCTGTTTGGGGAAGACAAAGAAGAAAGCAAGGTGAGATAACTAGGAGGCTGAATTCGACTCCTATGACACATTTTTTGTGTTTTAGTCTAGAATGCAGAATGTACATACCTAGAGTGTATAAGTCTAGAACATTGAAGCTGTGTCTGGAAGGGGAAGTTCGTGCAGATAGTAGTTGACACATGCCAATGTTTTGTGACTTGGAAAATGCACACATGAATTGGAAATCAAACCTTGTTACAGGCATTCTCTAATTGAGATACATCAACACTGAGGCTAGGCTGGGACTGGAAGTGAGAAAGCAGCTAACAAATGTAAGTCTAATAGTACCATACAACCAACCAACAGCCATGAGAAGAGAGTTACAGAACAATGGCTAAAACCAATGGTTTATAGCACACACAAGACACACACTTCTCAAATAAGACCAGCTGAATAAGCAAGGGTAGATTTCAAATGCATCAGTTCTCCTGTCCCAAGTCCACAAACAGACAGACAGACAATTTTATAGAGCTTTTAAAAGCCTAGAAGTAAATAATCTAACCAACAGCTTGTGGAGTCATTTCCTCTATATTACTAAGGTTCAGATGTATCTCAAAAGAGCACCCATCCATCAAGAGCCGGGGAAAGTTACTTTTGGACTGTAGTTCCCCTATGCCCCAAACCAGCATGGCCCTGAGGATGCTGTTAAAGTTATGGGAACTGTAGTCTGATTTCTATGTATATGTATACTCGGGACAGTGAAGAAAACTGATGGAAGAATAAACTCATTTGAAATGTGTTGGAGGAGAGTCCTAAGGATCGATGGACTGCTAGAAAGATGAATGGGTCCTTGAGCAAATCAGGTCTAACTCTCTCTAGATGCCAAGATGATGAAACAGGGACTGTCTTCAATTAGAATATAATGAGATCATGTGCCTCACTGGCACTGAGGACAATACTTCATAAAGTGGAAGTCAGAAGGAAAAGAGAAGACCACAGTACAAATACGAGGGTCATTCAACAAGTCTTAGCCTCCCACCTGATGGCGCTGCTGTTACAAAGAGTTTTAACCATGTGCAGTTAATTCTTTTAGAAGCCCCTACTGTCAAAGTTCAGGCATTCCCTTCTATTTGTTTTGTTTGATAGCCTTTGGAAGCGAGCGTGTCGGTCGGTTTTACAAAATGGAAAAAGAGCAGTATCGTTCGGTGATTCAATTCTTGTGTTTTATAAGGGAAATGCACAGCAAATCAAAGAGTGCTGGTGGATGCTGTGTACGGTGACTCTTCTCCTTTGATGGTGACCGTCAAGATTGGTTCAACGAGTGTTGTTCGTGGCCGCCACGTCGGTTTTTGATGGAGCCATGCCCAGGTGCCTTTTCTGAGGCCGGAAAGGTGATGCCACCATTTCTGGGATTCACAAGGTGTGATCCTCAATCGATTACCCTCGAGAAGGGTAAAACATCACGGGCTCTACTATGCCCAATTATTGGGCCGATTCGATGCTGATGAAGAAAAACGGCCCGGTTGTTTGGGCGAAGAAAAAGTGCTGTTCCACCCATGACAACACGCCAGCTCAACACCTCCCTCCGCGGCCGCCATGGCCAAATTGGCGAATGGGGCTACGAATTGCTGCCCCCATCCTTTTTTCCTCCAGTTTGGCCCCCTGTGACTTCTTTTTGTTTCCAAATTCGTGAAAAAGTCACTCGCCGGGAAAAGCATTTGGTCGAATGAGGAGGTCTCACCGCCACGAGGCCGATTTTGCAGACCGGGAAATGATTTTTCGACGGGTGGAAAAAGTTGGAGCATCCGGGCCAGTGTATCGACTAACGGAGACTGTTTGAAAAATATGGCCACTTTTCCAAAATGTCGTTTTTCTGTTGTAGGCCGAGTTTACTTTATTGAATGAACCTTGTAGAAGACTCATCCAAGGAAGCATGGCCCTGGGTCCTCAGACCTGAGCAAAGCTCTTAATGACTGGGGACCTTGGCAGTTGGTGACCAGCCCCCCTCCTTTTCCAGGACATAGCTACATTCCACCTTTGGTCCAGGAGGAATTTCAAAATGTCCTCCTTTTGAGCACGTCCTCCATTTGACTAGAACATGAATATATATGATATATATATGTATTATGTATGTATGTGTGTGTGTGTTGTGTGTGTGTATATATATATATATATATAGGCATGGCCATTTTTAGATTTTATTTTGTAATAGCCTACTTTTTTTCTTGAATGGCCCACATTTGTGAGAGCCTTTGTCCTCCTTTGTGCTTAGGACATCTGATCACTTTGGATCCTGGACAGACTCCAGTTCAAGGGTACTCATAACTTGGAAGTCATGGGACAACAAATACAAGTCCAAAAAATAACATTTCCACTTTTGCCACCCACAGCATGTGGTGTAGTCGTGGTTGTGGAATCTGCAAGATTCAGATGAACACACCACAATCCTAAAGAGACAGGGAAGGCTGCCACATGAGCTGATGTGAGGCCATGGATAATGAATGATTTTTTCAGGATGATTGAAAACGGGAATTGGAGGAGAAATGGGATGCTATGGTTGGATAATAAATAAATGCACTCCAATGGCAACATTTTTGTTGCAGACTTGCAGATCCTACTGGCAGAGCTCCAAAGTCTTACTCCCTGCCAAACAGAGCTCTGGGATATTCAGCGTGTACAGATGGAGGCTTATGTGTGATCTGATAACTGCATTTTTGCAGGGCATCAAGGTATTAAACAGTCCATCTACATAGAGTTTACAGATCTAAACCAGAGTTGGGATCATGAGGCTCTCCAGATATGTGTTGGATTGGCCAATCCCAGCGGCCTCAGCCTGAAACACCTACGGTTAATCTCAACAGAACTAGACCCATTGGACTGAATGGAAATCAGGAAGTGTAGATCTCATGGATTCAACAGATAGTCCCTCACTGGAGCTAGCAGTAGGATTGTGGTCCTTGCCCAGCATATATCAATGGTGAGGAATGCTGGGAGTTGCAGTCCACAATATCACCAACCACATAATTCCTAACCATGGGGTAAAGTGCATAGTACAGTCAATATGGTGGAGGCTAAAGCCGTGCCACTAGGAGCAACATGTTTGCTATCCCCTGACATGTTTATTTGTATCCAACTGAGAAAACTGTTCTGTTGCCTGTCATTTTGAAAGATAGTGTTTGTCTAAGATATGGCACAGTAATTGCATATACATGGGGAGGACAATTTAACCTAATGGGCATTTTTTAAAATGGCAATTTGCCTTTAGTGGGGACAAATCAAAAATGGCAAAGGAGGAAGGCAAAGATTTTTCACCCGGGGAATGACTACGGGAAAATCTCTGTGGTGGAACTGAGAAATTACCACTTGCCAGTTTCACTGACAGACTGACACCAGTGTTTTGGATCTCAAGGTCACGTCCTCGATGGTAAAATGCTCGGAAGGTTTGTGTAAAGTCTGAGTAATGTTCTCCAAAGCCAAGACAATTGTCGCTGCTCGGCTGGAATGGAGAGGCTTGGTAATGTGGTATTTGTCTTCTCTTTTGTAATGGACATAAACAGGTACTTGTGTGTGCATTATACCACTTCACTCTCAGCTGAATGCTGCCTCTGATGAAACAGTTGATTTGATCTGTTTGCCCTTATGGCAAGACGTCCTGGGGAATGAAAGTGTGCTGGGATGCTATGTGCGAGTCAAAGAAGAGATGCTCTTTCTAACCTCTTCTCTCAGAGTAAGCTATAGGACCACAGTTAACATAGACAGGTTTTCACCTGACGGGCCCAGCACAGACATTTGGTGGCTGTGGTGTGGGGAGCAAGTGATGCTTGCTTCTTTTCCTCCTCTCTGGGAGTAAAATACAGTATGCCTATTGTTGTTCTGTGCCTTCAAGTAGTTTTCACCTATGGTGACCATAACCTATTGAACCTACTATCTGGGATTTTCCTTCGCAAGTTTCTTGAGGGGGGGTTGGCATGCCATCTCTAAGGCCTGAGAGAGTGTGCTGGCTCTCAAATGCCAACAATATAAAATAAATAACTATCACACAGTCGGTGTGTATGTGTGGTCTTCCCCATGAGGACCTGCCCCCTGGCTCTCCCAATGCATGCTGGGGTGTGTGTGTGTGTGTATGGCTGAAGTCCTTTGGTTGAAATTTTGCTTTGTTTATAAATGCTGAGGGTCTCCTTCCCTGAAAGAGAGGAAAAAGGGTCAAAGTGATGGAAAGGGCTTCCAGTTACTGGAAAATCATTACCAGTTTCTGTGACTCCCATAGTTGTTGCCTGTCAGTGGTTGGGAAGTGCCAAAGTGGCCCTCCCAGTGCTCACGAATACCTAGCTAGAGCAGGGAGGGTGAGTCCCTGCATTGTATGATCTTTGTGCAGTTCCCCTGGTGTAACGTGGGATCCAGTACATTTCACACTTCACGTCGTGGTATATAGCACTTTGATGTCGCTGAACGACAGGCCTGTATTCTATAGATCTTCGGATTTGTAGTTTGGTGAGACCATAAGCTTGCTGGCAGAGAATGTCTCTAAAACGACAGTATGACCCCCATATCTGTGGAAGAGTAGTTGCAGTTCCACTTACCCATACCTGAAAAAATATGTTCTTTAGGCATTTCTAGGTTTCTCCAGAGTGATTTTATGGCAGTTTCCAGTGGAAATTGACTATGCTGGAGAACCTAGAAATGCTTAGTGAGATGTTCTCTTTAGGACTCGCTGCTCCTCGTCATGAGCTTTATGGTCAGCTTCCTCTGGAAGTCATTATTTCCATAAGGCTTGCTATTATCCTGATTTCACATTTCCACGGCAAGGCTGGATGTATCTCCCACTGATTGGGTGGGGCGCGGGCTCGCTAACTGTACAAGGTCTGGAACTATGCCATATGAGGAGCGACTTAGGGAGTTTGGTATGTTTAGCTTGGAGAAGGTTAGAGATGATATGATAGCCTGTTAATATTTGAGAGGATGTCATATTGAGATAGGGCTCCACTTATCCATTCCTTTGTTATTCCAACTAGGAATCTAGTTGAAGGATTGAGCGTCTGTGTTTCCTCCTGCTCCAAAGACTAGGACTGGAGCAGTGGATGCAACACAGGGAAAGAGATGCCACCTCAACATTAGGAGAAACACCTGACAGTAAGAGTTGTTGTGCAACAACATATCTGCCTCTGAGAGTGGTGGAGTCTCTTCCTTGTGGAGGTTTTAAACAGAGGCTGGATGCCAACTGTTGGGGATGTTGGGAGTATAGAGCCAGGAAATGTACAATGTGGGTTTTAATAGTAACCAGGCATTAAGGGTTACGGTGCGCCCTAATGATGGCATTTAAACAGGAAGTGCATCAAAAGATAGCCAACAGTGCGGTAAGTCGGTCCACTGCTGCCCAGTCGCTGAAAAGCCACTCAGGATGGTGGGCTGGAATCTTTGGAGTTTACCAGACTCAGTTTTGGACCCGCAATGGCGCTAAGGAAGTGTAAAGAACATTGCAAAATGATGTTTTCCGCGCGATGTCTTACCACATTGCTTGTGTTTCCTCATTCCCCCCCGTAATGTTAATGTTAAGCCTACAATTGTGCGAAGTTGTCCGATTGCTCGTGCGAAACATGCTTAGCGAACTGTCTACTACACCCAGCACCTTCCGTTTCTGTTCCGAATTTCGCATCAAAATCCTTGCGCATGCCCCTTTGGAGCCTTTGGTGGCACATGACCTTTGAGCTTCTGGGGAGCAAGGGGGTCATCCCCATCTTTAGGGTCCTAGTTTAGCGAGGGGAAGGGAAGAGGAAAGAGCCGAAGGAAAAAGGGGAATCTGATGAAAAGGATGACAGAAGGCAAAAAGGGGAAACCGGGTGGCTTTTTGGTGGTGGGGGGGAGTGGAGAAAGTGATGTGAGGAGGAGGAGGAAGGAGCTGTGGGGAGAAGGGGCCATGGAGGGCATCTATGATGGAGCAGTTGCGAGGAGGATGAAGACCGGCACTCGAGGGGTGAGTGGTCAGAAGGAAGGAAGAGGAGGAGGAGGATTGCCCAGGGAAATAGGGCTGTGGAGAGAAGCTGGGGAGGTGGGGAAAAGAGGCGCAGGGAGCAGCCTCTTTTGACAAGTTATGCACATGATTTTTGGGTGCTTGCTTTCTCTTGCTCCGGAACTTAAGCGCCATATTATTATGTGTTGTTATATTATTATTGTTTGTGTTATATGTGGGTGCTACAGTCAGATACAGTAACCTGCGCTGACATTTCCATTTTATTCCCAACTGATTTCCAGGGTCATTGGAACTGACAGGTCACTCTGTCTCAGCCTCAGTGGAAGGCAAGTGGCAAGTGTAAGCAGGAGGAAGGGGGCAGGTCAGGTCAGGCAAAGGCAGGCATGAACAAGAGCGCCCATCAGACACTGTCCTCCAGTTTTAAATAAACTATTTTTGGCAAAATGAGTGGCATGTTTTTTGTGTTTTTCCTGAGGAATATTATATATATACTGTAAATATATGATGATATTGTGTGTGTGGTGTGTGTGTGGTGTTTGTTGGTGTGTTGTGTGTATTTGCCCTTGGCAACGTATCCCTTTGCTGGAAGTCGCACTAAAAGTGAAAGGGAACAATAAAAGGCACTTTTTTTTCCTGGAGAATCCATGCTAAAATGTGAATGTTTACAATTGAATGTTACATTGTGCTTTGGTCATTTAGGCAATTGGCAAAATGATACATGCTTTTGCAAGGATTCAGGACAGCTCTGATTGCTTTTAAAAGTCATAAAAGAATGCATGACAATACAACATCCGTTCTGGCATTTAACGTGATGAATTTATTATTATTATTATTAGTATTATTAGTGCAGAGGCATTCTGGATGACATGAGTGGGTGAGACAGGATACATTTTTTTATATTAAACATATACACCCGTGTCTGATAATTAGTTATTTTCATTATTTTTATTATTACAATAACATACCCTGCTGTCTTTTAGTTTTATTTTTTTTCCATGATTTTTATTATAAAGTACTATCACAGCCCTGCTTGATTTTAGTTTTTTTCGTTATTTTTATTGGAATGTAACCCCTGATCTTGATTATGTGTTTTTTTCAATGTTTATATTAAATATATACACCCCTGTCTTGAGTTTTGTTATTTTTCATATTTATAAATATATCACCCCGTCTTGATTTTTAGTTATTTTTCATTATTTTTATTAATAAATATATACACCGCCCTGTCTTGAGTTTAGTTTATTTTTTTCAAAAAATAAGCCTCGCGGCTTGCGGAGTTCCCTTTTTCTCTCAGCGTGCCAACGTCTTGGGATGACCCTTTGGGGTCCCTGAAATTTGCACCCTCCTAGGGTTCATGCAGGGCAGAGGAATGGGGCGGGAATGATGACCCTTAGGGGTCCCTGACATTTGCAGCCTCCTAGGTGTTCATGCGGGCCAAGGAATGGGGCTGGAATGGATGACCCTTAGGACCCCTGACATTGCAGCCACTCCTAGGTGTTCTTGCAGGGCGAGGAAGGGGCTGGAATGGATGACCCTTAGGTCCCTTATTTTTTTCATAATTTTTATTATTAATAAAATGGAATGGATGACCCCTGGGGGTTGTCTTACATTGGAAGCCTTCTAGGTGTTGCATGCAAGACAGAGCCACCCCCCCCCCGGGGGGTTGTCCTGAAGGAAGGCCACCGAAGGGAAGGGGTCAAAAAACAGCCCACAGTCATGGAACTTTGCAATCATAACTTAGCATTGCGGTTGCTGCGGCCTACCACACCAAAACCATTTCACAAAACATTCGCAGATAACGGGAACACGGCCCTGGCTGCCACTTTGCCCGCAATGCCCAAAAAGGGGAGGAATGACGCTAAACTACGGGAGCGTTGCGCAACGGGTTCCCATAGAAAATGAATGGTGTCTGGAAGAACATCGCGCTTTCACGTTATTGCGCAACATGGTATGCTAACATTGCGCGCTAGCAGGAAAAGCGCCAAAAACTCGCGTCTGAATAAACCCCGTTGTGATACCAGATTGGAGAGGCAAGGCCTAGTAGCCCTCACGGGCCTTTGCTCGAGTAGTGACCACGAATTTTAGCTCAAGAGCGGATTTTACTAATGAGTGGTGCTGGTCGATGTAATATTGTTGTACACATGGAACTCTGCTAAGAATAAAAGCCTATCGACAGATGTTTTACAGTGAGAAAGGGAGGTTTTTCTCCAGCTCACAAGCGGTGACTACAGTCACGAAGGGGAAATCTGGTACCAAATATTGATGTGTTGCCCTCACACCGGCGCAACATCAAAGCGTTTTAACAGGCTGTGTGACTGGGTAGTCCTCGCATGGATGGTAGAGTGTTTGGATGTGATGGCCTTGAGATCTCTTCCAGCTCTTAGAGTTTATGAATCCAAGGATTTCCCAGAATGGACTATGACGATTAAGCGGTACCAGCAGGTTATAATTGTGGTGTAGCGTGCACTGATGATGATGATAAGGATTCCCTCCGCCTCCTCCCCTCCTCCTCCTTCCTTGGTGTTTTCCTCTTCCTGGTGAAACACTTGAGGTTACTGGCAGTTCGCGAACTTCCCTGATGCTTTGCACCCTGGGTAAGGTGCTTTGATATGAAAGCTTTTGCCAGCACTTTGCTGCATGATGCTTTTTGTTTAACCCGTCCTTGACTCCAGTAGGAGTGGGTAGAGGAGAAGTCATGCTAGCAAAGCTTCTTAATGCAACCCAAAGTCGAATACAAGAAAAGTGGGGTGGTTCTATGAGATGAAACATCATAAAGGTTTCTGAAAGAGGGAAAGCAAGAGATGGAGATCCGGGTAAGTGGTAAGGCTAACCCATTTCTTTTCTCCCCAGCATATTTGCACATCTGTCATAGCTATTTGGCGTGGCCATCCTAGATTTATGTTTCTCTAGAGCCTTTATGGACATAAAATCCTGAGCATGGGAGTCCCGTTCATGATCAAAAGAAAGGGAAAGTTTTTTTTAAAAATTATTTTTAATGAATACATGACATATCCTTCCTGGTGTATCACCCCAACAGAATGACTAAATCAGTGTTCATGCTCTCCTCTGAACATCTGTTTCCAGTAAGTTATTCTTTACAATATGCACAGGATATTGTCTGCAGGAAGAGACATGATTGTTTGAGGGTCACAGCAGATCAACCAAAGCAAAGCAAAGCAGTCAAGCACAACAAAACCACCCTTGTTCTACAGACCATGAGATCCCTGGCACTGGAATTCATGAAGCTGCTTATTCGAATCACATTATCAGCCTATCTAGCCCCGAGGCCCTGTTGCACTGCAGCAGTGGATAGTGATATGTTCCATTTTAACTGACATGGCACCACCTAGAGGAATCCGAGATTTGCACTTTAAAGAGGGGGTATTGCTGGCCATGCGAAATACCCCAAAGCTGATGGCGGTAGGCTAAGCAGGATTAGCCCGAATTAATAATTGGGATGGGAGACGATCAATGAATAACAAGTGCGGCAGGCTGTATACAACAAAACCACCTTTGAGTATTTCTTGCCTAAGAAAACCCAGTGAAATTCAAGCGGGGGGGGGTGTCTCCATAAATCAGCAGTGAAGTTGAGGCACATGCTGTGCGCGCTCCGCGCACGCACACGCACACACGTTTACATTCGCAGCCAGGGAGCTCTTCTGTCATATCAACAACAAAGTCCAGGATTCCATAGGATACAACCATGGCAGTCAGTGTGAAATAATAAAGCTATAATGGTGTAGGGAAGGGAAAGGGAGAAGAGGTCTTTCAGGTCTTTGGTGTATGGTTAGCACACAAACTATAAGATAATAAGTACGGTCCTAAGGACTTACAATCTAGAATTCAACAGGGCAAACTATAGAAGATAGGTGTTGTGCAGAATGGAGGAGGGGGTAAAGAAGGAAGCTATAAGTGGTGGTTTGCTGCCATTATACATGCTCAGGCGTTAGGTTCAGTGTTAATGGTAAGTCCCCGTATGATGTTGGGTGTGGCCCATGGTTGATGGGGGAACCCTAAGGATGGGTTGTTATTTTCAGTTCAGTGTGAAAGAAAGAGAGGCAGAAAGAGCTTTGTATTTGTCAGGATAAGTGATTAACTCTCCTCCGATGGTCTCTTTGATTATAGGCTTGAAGGTTGCTTCCATAGCTGCTGAGCAGCATAGTTCTTTGTAAGTAGCCCTGGCACGTGCTGCTTTGGTTGGGTGCATGGAAGACTGTCCCGAAGCCTGTCGCGTAATGTTGCTGGCGGTTGTGTTTTTTTTTTTTTTAAAAATGTTTCGCATAATGCTGTACAATGTGATCAACGTGTTGTAATGTGTGTGTTTGGATACTGTTGCTTATAGGCCCCCTGCTTGGTCCTGCTGCACGTTTGGTCTTCTGTCTCGGTTCGATGGGGGCCAATGGATGTCGCAGCACATGTTAATAATTGTTTTTAAAATTAAATTTTTGGCCTGTGGAGGTAGAGAAGAACTCGGACGGCTGGCCCTCATTCCCTGGCGTCCCCTGCCACCACGTTCTCCCTTCTCCCTTTGTGTCCGTGTCCCCTTTTTGCGCTTGTAGCCTGAGGGTAGGGACCACCCCCTATTAAAAGAGTTGGGTATGTACAATGCTGCTGTGTAAATTGTAAGCGCTTTTATAATACAGGTTAATTCACTAATACTATAATAATAAGATAATAATTTTTGAATTTACCTTAAAGTGGTGGCAAGCAGAAAAGGGACAAAGGCTTGGGTGTCCTCTTGAGAAACGCAGTTGTAACAGGAACGGTGGAAGAGAAAGTACCTTGACAATCTTCCAGTCAGTAGCCAGTGTGGTGCTTCCTTTCACACTTGGCTTTTCCCTTTTTCGTATATGACCATTTGTGGAGTTGTGGTTTTTCAGTGTTCCTCGTTAGTAGAGAGAGGGCTGCATGTTTTGTACTCAGATCGGTGGCAACGTCTTTCCTGGTCCAGACTCAGGCACGTACAGCTGCTGTAACCGTGTGCCCTCCATCGCTGTCCTCACGCCTTTGACAGCCCTTTAGTGGCACGAAATCAGATTGTGTGAGGTTTCTGGACCTTTGCCAAGCCCCAGGCACACATTCCCTGTCTTGACTTCATCATTTTTTTTCTCGGCACAAACATGCAGGCACAAACACCAGAGGCACAAGGTTGGATTTGGGCACATGCCGTGGTCTTTCGCTGATAGATAGGCAGCTTGGGCTTCATGTGTCTAGCAGGCTAAAATAAAAGCGGATAACCTTCTACAGGCCAAGGCTAATGGCCTTTACCCTGTTCTCATCCTTCTCGATTTGTCTGCAGCCTTTGACACTGTTGATCACTGTCTCCTAGTTGACATACTCTCTGGGTTCTCAGACTCTGTTCTCGACTGGTTTAGATCTTATTTGTCAGACAGATCTTTTGCGGTGGTTGCAGGTGGTCAAACTTCATCTCCTGTTCCCTTATCTGTTGGAGTCCCCCAGGGCTCTGTTCTGGGCCCCCTTCTGTTTTCTCTCTACACACTGTCCTTAGGTAAACTCATCAGCTCTTTTGGTTTTTCCTACCATCTGTATGCTGATAACACCCAGTTGTATCTTTCCACCCCTGACCTTTCTCCAAGGCTTGAACAGCAAGTCTCGTCTTGCCTCACAGCTGTCTCGCAGTGGATGCGCCATCGGTGTTTGAAGCTCAACATGTCCAAGACAGAGCTTCTTGTCTTTCCTCCTAAGTCCACCCTTCAACACTCCTTTTCTGTCTCTGTGGACAACATTTCTATTCAACCAGTCCAGCAAGCCCGCAGTCTTGGTTTTATCTTTGACTCTTCTCTGTCGTGTATCCCTCAGATCCAGACCACAGCCAAGGCTTGTAGATTCTTTTTGTACAATATTGCCAAAATCTGACCATATCTCTCCACCTTTACTGCCAAGATCCTGGTCCATGCCCTAGTGATCTCATGACTTGATTACTGTAATGTCCTCCTGGCTGGGCTTCCTCTTTCTCACCTCCGTCCTTTAATCTCTGTTCAGCATTCAGCGGCACACATTATCACTTCCACCCACCGCTCTGACCACATCTCTCCTGTGTTGGCATCCCTTCACTGGCTCCCCCTCCCTTTCCACATTCAGTATAAGCTCCTACTGCTGACGTTTAAAGCCCTCCATGGGCTGGCCCCTCCTTACTTATCAGACCTTCTTTCTCTTCACCTTTCCACTCGGGCCCTCCGTTCTGGTAGTCAAGGTCTGTTGTCTCAGCCCAGGATTTCCTCTGCCCCATCTTGAATTCGCCCCTTTTCACTCACTGCCCCTCACTCCTGGAACCTTCTTCCCCCGCGAACAAGAGCCATCACTTCTTTAACCAGCTTCAAAACGGAGTTGAAGACCATCCTGTTCAGAGAAGCCTTCCCAGGCATTGAATAATTGTCACTTACTATTTGATGTTCTTTTGGTGCCTGTTTTATTGAATTATTTCCTATATTGCTATGTATTTTATATGTATTATCCTACTAGAAAGGCCCCTTCCCCACCACCACTCCCTTTGTGTCGTGTCTTTTTAGATTGTAAGCCTGAGGGCAGGGAACCGTCCAATTAAAAAGATTATATGTACAGCGCTGTGTAAATTTACATTGCTTTATAAATAAAGGTTAATAATAATAATAATAATAATAATAATAATAATAATAATAATAATAGCACTGAGGCATGGCAGTTAAAGTGGGGTCAAACTGGATTATTTCTGCAGTGTGGATGCATCCCAGGAAAAATAGTGAGAGAGAACAGCAGAAATAAAGTGGCTGACTAACCTGATACTATGGCCTTCTAGACTTTTAGGTGCTGACCTACCCACTGCTTATTCTGGCCTTGCCTTCCCTAGAATATGTGCAGCCCCTGAGAGATTTCACCCAAAGGAATATAGCTTAAAACATTCTTAAAAGTAAAAAGAGGAAGGTCCTTGATCATTCCAGCAGAATAAATAATGTTTATTAAAGGATTTAGTCTTGATTATTTTTTTACAGTGTTTACATTCCAGTTTGCTTTGAGCTTCATCCAGAAAAAAAATGAAATAAGCAGTGCCATATGCACCACTCTTCTAAGCTCCTGTGTAACAGAAGTTCCTCTTTCTTTCCTATTTCAGATCCTCATGGACTACACAGTTTGCCCCAGACAGCTGACTGGTCATGTCCTTCTCCACAAACTTATTTGCTGACACTGGGCTTCCGAAACAAAGAAGTTGGAAAATTTCTAGAAAAGATGTCTTGCAGGAAGTTGCTGACATTTTCAGGTAACAAAATAGAAAGTCATATAGTTGGAAGGTATCCCAAGGGCCATCCAGTCCAAGCCCCTTCCATCCAGTCCTGGATTCCAGAGATCCACAGTTAAAATGTCAGTGAAAGATGGCTATCCAACATTTGTTTTAAAGTTCCAACAAAGCAACAAAAGTCCACCTATTCCCCCCTGCCTGAGTGGAAAGAGAACTAGTTCTGCCACCATCCCACCAGTACTGATGCCAACCCTGTGCATGAGAGCCAGACAGAAGATAGGTGGCTTCTATTGGAGTGTCAACACCTGTACAAAGCTGCCAAGACTGTTGTTGACAGAGGCAATCACTGGCTCTAATGGGTCCTGTCTCAGAGCCAACCTTTGTTGGTGGAGTACCCAAGAAGATCATCTGTGCCATAATGGAATAGTATATTCTGAGAGGTGACTTAGAACGTTATCACATAGCAATCACGTTTTGAAAGGAAACAGGAACATACTGCTTTGAAAATGTTTCTTATCACACCTCTCTTCTTTCGTACAACTAAATTGCTTGGAAACTCCCAGCTGGGTGTAATAAGCCTCCACTTCAATTCCGGCATTACAGAAGTTAGTGCTGGTGGGGGGGAGCTGATTCTCCTCCCTCCTTCTCTCTCCCACTCAGTATTCAAAAGCAGGCTAACTCTGTGCCTGTTACTGTATATATTTTTAATTTTGCTATGTTTGCATAATTACAGCAGAAACAATTACAAATGATTTAAAAATATTTTTTATTTTCTTGTATTGTATTTTATTGTTTTGCCAAAAATACACAAACACAGTAAAGAGGGGAGGAAATCTAACAGGCACAAACTTAACATGCTTCAGAATAGTGAGTGGGAGGAGGAGAGAGGAGGAGAATGTGCTCCCATTCTGCTATGTGACTGCTGTAATGTCAAAAGTGAAGTGAAGAGGCTTTTTGCACTATAATACCTGCACTATAATAGTGAGATTGAGAGCTCATTGACGGGGTTTGTCCATTATTGAAAAGGTGCACTACAGTAACAGGCAGCAGCAGGGTGGACATGTTGTCTTATAAGTACTGGCCAAAGAAACTTTTATCCCATTAAAATTCCACTTTTTGGTCTCATTTGGTAAAGTCCCTAGCTTGGTAGGATGGCTACATAACAGGAGCATTCCATACTGCAACATCATGGGGTGGTGGTGGTGATGATGATGATGACGATACTTATTTGTATCCCACCCTTTTCCCAGAACTGGGTCTCAGAGCGGCTTCACAATATTTAAAAACAATACAATGAAAAACATAGAAAAGTGATACATTTACAACAGAATTAAATTGTTAGAATATTAACATAGATTATTTATTAAAATATAAAAATACAGTTAAAAATATAAAATTTTAAAACACTTAAAATGATACAACACCCTAGTCCTTAGGTACATTGTTTTAAAAAGGCTGCCTGCATAAGAAGGTTTTAACCTGTCACTGGAAGGCCATCAACGAAGGGATCATCCTGGCGTCCCTGGGAAGGGAGTTCCAGAGTCTAGGGGCAGCCACTGAGAAAGCCCTCTCTCATGTCCCCACCAACCGTGCTTGTGGTGGTGGTGAGAAGAAAAGAAGGGCCTCTTCAGAGGATCTCAGGGCCCGGGCCAGTTCATACGGGGAGATGGGGTCTGCCAAATATTGTGGGCCTGAGCCATATAATGAAATAACAACAACTACATGTTCTTACTCTTTATATGACAAGCAGTGTTGAGAAAGAGGACAATTTCAGGTGTGGCTTCTTTTCAATCCCCCAGATCATAAAGCTCCTTTCAGCCCTCTCACTAAAGAAGAAGCAGGGAGACATCTGGAGACCATTGGGAAAAGAATCTTGCCAATCATGGATTTCATTAGAGGCACCAAATTAACTGTAAGTACAAGACGCTCTCTCCAGATGGGGTAGTTCACTTTTTGAGGTGTTTTAAAAAGATGTTCTGTAGAATCTGAAAGGGTACAGTGCTACAAATATGTCCGGGAGAACTGCATGTGCCTACCCCAGTTTTAGGCATTTACTGAAAACATTGTCTTAGCTTTCCACCAGGCATCAGCTATGCACTGTTTAGAATTCCTCTATATATGGTGTGATTATTTTTGTTGCACTGCTGTATTGCTTTTGATGGTGGTGTAAACTGCTCTGGGATTTGTGCAAATTGGAAGCAGTATAGAAATTTGATGACACAAGAGTAAGAGGAGAAGAGAAGAGAAGGACTGATCTCTTTAATAATAATAATAAATCATTTATTTGTAGCCCGCTTTTCCTGGGTAGATCAAAGCGGGTAACATGGTTGTATACAATATACAAATTGTAACAACAATCAATCAATACATCAATATAAAAACAATTAAAACAATTAAACAATTAAAACAAGGTTAAAAAAATACAAGCTAAAACATACAGACTAGCTGACTCAAAAGTGCATGTGCAGTGTGCAGTGGGGAGTTAACAGATGTTACATTGTCTGGGGAAAGGCTTGTTCGAAGAGGAAGGATTTTAACCTCTTCCTAAATTGGTCAAGGGAGGTGACTGAGCAGAGCTCGCCGGGAAGAGAGTTCCAGAGCTGTGGGGCCGAGATAGAATACACCCTCTGAGCAGTTGCAGCATATTTTGTGTCTGGAACCCTCAACAGTTGCTTCCCGGCTGATCTGAGAGCGCGGGGCAGATTGTATAGGGAGAGGCGGTCCTCCAAGTACCCTGGGCCCAAGCCATTTAGGGCTTTATAGGTTATAACCAACACCTTGTATTGCACCCTGAAGCGAATAGGCAGCCAATGTAGATCTTTCAAGACAGGTATCATGTGGCTGGTCCTGGAGGATCCAGTGACCAGTCTTGCTGCCATGTTCTGAACCAGTTGTAGCTTCCGAGTATGGTACAAGGGTTGCCCCATGTAGAGCGCATTACAGAAATCCAACCGAGAGGTCACCAGAGCATGTACCACCGTTTCAAGGTCCCCCCAGCCCAGGTAGGGTCGCAGCTGGTGTATCAGCCGAAGCTGATAACAGGTGCTCCTGACCGTTGCATCCACCCTGAGATTGGAGGTGTGGAGAATGTACAGGTGGAGCAACGAGTCCAGAAGCACCCCCAGACTGCGAACGGAGTCCTTCAAGGGGAGCGTGACCCTGTTCAGGACAAGTGGACAAATATCCTTCCCCGGGCCCTGGGAACCTATCACGAGCACTTCCGTTTTCTCTGGATTCCAACTGAGTCTGTTTTCCCTCATCCAGCCCATTACCGACTCCAGACAGGCATTTAGAGGAGAGATGCCATCCTTGGTCACTGCATCAGTCGGAGACACAGAGAAACTTATTTGGGTGTCATCAGCGTACTGATAACACCTTGACCTGTGTCTCCGGATGATCTCTCCCAGCGGTTTCATGTAAATGTTGAATAACATGGGGGACAGAATGGCTCCTTGAGGGACACCAGATGTAAGCGCCCTCTTATCAGAGCACACATCCCCCAGCTGCACCATCTGGAGTCTACCCAAGAGGTAGGAACGGAACCACTGGACCACAGTGCCCCTGATACCCAACTCCCTCACACGTTCCAGAATGATACCATGGTCAATGGTATCGAAAGCCGCTGAGATGTCTAAGAGTACTAACAGGGACACGTTACCCCTGTCCATGCCCAGACAGAGATCATCGACCAGGGCGACCATGGCAGTCTCAACTCCATAGCCCGCCCGGAAGCTGGTTTGAAATGGGTCTAGAAAATCAGTATCATCCAAGACCAATTGGAGCTGGATTGCAACTGCCCTCTCGATCACCTTCCCCAAAAAAAGGTAGCAGCAAAACAGGCCGATAATTATTATGCATCAGGGGGTCTAGGGAGGGCTTTTTTAACAGCGGTTTTACTATGGCCAATTTTAAGCTGGATGGAAATCACCCTTCCCTGAGTGATGCATTGATTATGCGGCGCAACATGATGGTTACAGCCACGCGCCCCTGAGCCGCTAGCCACGAGGGACAGGGATCGAGAGAGCATGTTGTCTTCCTAACACTTTGAAGGATCTTGTCCACTTCCTCAGTACTCACCGACTCAAAATGATCCAGTATAACTGAGTCCACGGAAGCTCTGGAGACTTCTACTCTGGTTCCTGAAGAAATGCTGGCGTCGAGATCAGCCCTCATCCGAGAGGTTTTATCCGCGAAGAAGTTGTTAAACTCGTCACAGCAGGCCTTGGATGGTTCCAAAATAGAGTTCAGGGAGGAGGGTAGCTGAGTGAGCTCCTTCACTACCCTGAACAGCTCTGCTGGACGCGACTCCGCGGACGCGATACGCGCAGCACAGAACGAGTTCTTTAGTGTTCCTTTTCTAGAGGAGCAATGAACCAGGGACAGTTGGAGCTAATAACAGTATTCCATCTTAGCTGAGATATTCTGGGAATGATCATCCAAAAAAATAACTTTTTCCAGGCTTTGAGTAAGAACAAAAACAGTGATTGGAGATAAGATCAGAAGTTGCTCGCACACTTGGTCTGACTGGAGATAAGAGCGGAAGTTATTTGCAGGTCTAGTCAGACCATTTGTAAAAATCATGACTAGCCTGAGGTATTATTTCATATATAGTCAGATGTATATGCATTGATTAAATAAATAAAATATAAATAATACTCACAGGAGATCCAGTGTGGCATAGTGGTCTGAGTGCTGGACTACACCTCTGGAGACCAGGGTTTGATTCCCTGCTTGGCCATGAAACCCACAGGGCTCAAGAGCCTCAAGAGAATGTAATGGCAAACCTCTTCTGAACAATCCTTGGCACGAAAACCCCATGACGTGTTCTTTAGGGTTACCATAAGTCGGAAAATACTTGAAGACACACAACAACAACAGACTCACAGTCTGGAGGCTTCACATTGATGGCATATTATACTGTGTTTCTTTTTTTAAAAAAAAATCATACTCCTGTGCATCAGCTGGGTATCTGCAAGGATGAAGGGCAGATTTAAAATACATTAAGATCAAACAGTATATCAATATGAGATGCTAGTTTCCTGTTTGAGGGGAGCAAAACTGGATGAAAACAGCTGGAGCCCCTATGAATCTGAATCTTCAAACACATTCTTTTTAAAAGTGCTCCCTTTTCTTCCCACATAGACACCCATTTCCACAATGTATCTTTGCACTTAACATGCACCATGAGAGCTTTTTCCTTTTTTAAGGGATGGGTTGTGCGTCTTCTTTTGATTAGCATGAAGGGTGAACTATAAAAATTTGCATTGAATCTTAATAGAATCCGTCAATTTTTCTTTAGAAAACAATAGAAGAGGAGTGCAGAATCTCCCCTCAACACTCCAAAGGATAATAACTTCAAGGTTTATTTTGCAGTCAGTGGTAGCCATGTTCCCAGAAGGGCTCTTAGATGGCAAGAAGGAAAGGGGAATTTAGAAGGGATATATTAGCAGATCATATAATTTTCATTAATGGGAAAAATATTTAATCAAAAGTAAGAATCTTACAGTTGGAAGGGACCACAAGAGCCATTTAATCCAACCCCTTGCCATGCAGGAATACAAACTAAAACACTCCTGAAAGATCCCCATCCAACCTGCTAAAAGACCTCCAAAGAAGGAGAGTCCACTACCCAACAATCCATTCCACTGTCATACAGTAAAATAAAAATCTTCCTAGGTGGAATCTCATTTCTTGTAATTTGAATATATTGCTTCATGTTCTAATCTCTGCTGCAGCAGAAAATAAGCTTGTTCCATCTTCTACATGCCATCCTTTCAGATATTTACAGATGATTTTGTGTCACTTCTCAGTCTTCTCTTCTGCAAGATAAACATACCCAGCTCCCTAAACTGTTCCTCATAGGGCTTGATTTCCAGATCTTTCATATGTGTTCCAGCTTGTCAATATCCTTCTTGAACTGTGTTGTCCAGAACTGGACATAGTATTCCATGTGAGATCAGAACAAAGCAGAATAGAGTGGTTCCATTACCTCCTTCAATCTGGATACTGTATTGGTGTTGCTGCAGCCCAGATTTGTATTTTTGAGTGCTGCATCACACACTTCTGACTCATATTTAGCTTGTGGTCTACTAAGACTTCTAAATCTCTCTCACATGCACTGCTTTCACATTAAGTGTCACCATCCTATATTTGTGCATTTTTCCTGCCAAGATGATCAGCATTGGTTTAGAACAGGGGTTTGCAACCTCCATATGTTTGGGGCTAGTTCCTATAAACTCTGGCTAATGGACATGCTGGTCATGCAGCCCATGGGAGTTGAAGTCCAAAAATTAGGAAGGGGTTGGGTTTGCCTTCACGTTTAAAAAGACCATCTGTCAATCTAATAAAATGATGATAAAGGTGCTTATGGGACTTGTGGTCTAAGACATCTAGAAGGTACAGATGGTCTTTCTGTGGTTTACAAAGAACGTCATCTGTCAATATAAAACACACAGAAATGGAACAGAAAATCACACTGACAGGATGAAAATCCCTGTCCTTTCTTGTAAACATCTTTTTACACAGTGATCATGAAAAGTGAGCACCTTGACCCCCTCAAACCGGATTATAAAGCAATCTAGAGCTGGCGCTATAGGACAAGAACTCCTCTTCATTCCTGTCTAGACACTGATGAAATTGGACACTTCTGTTTGCTGTGAGAGTAGTCCAATTTTTGTTTGAATTATATTTGCAGCTATTATTTATCAGCCTTAATACCCATTCCATGGAAGAATGTGCTTTATAGAACACATTCTTTCATGTTACCTGCTATTAGCTCTTTGAATTTCTCTTGGGTTTTAGAAGAGGATGGTTTACAGGGAGAAATATACTTCAGTTGAAAAGAGGCAATTATTTTCTGTACAATCTGAAAGACTTTGGTTAGTTTTCAGTTGAAAGATGTTGATAGAAGCACCTCGGGATGGGATGGGTGGGGAAAGGAAGGAAGGAAGGAAGGAAAGAAAGAAAGAAGCAAGCAACATCAGCTTATCAATGTTGAAACTTGGTATCTCGACTGACCTGCTTTATTAATTGAGCTTTAAATAAGGCAAGTCACCTTTAATGCAAAGAATCCTTATAATCAAAACAAAAAACAACATATGGATATGATCTAAGTTACCCTCTAAATATAACTGGTTGCAGATCTTGAAAACAACTAGTTACACATAACTAGTTGTTTGCAATCAATTTATTTTCCAAACAACTCTTATAATTACACGAAATTAGAATTGTAACTTAATGAGGGATAACAGCACTACTTTCATAATGTAACTGTAACTTTAACTTCTAAAATTATGGCATGGCGGCCATGCTAAATGGTGAAGGAGAAATGGCATACTGGGGCTGACTGGCACCATTGCTCTCTTTCATACCACAGATCAGTGGCTCTTTGGTTTTCAGGTTTTTTAGGAACTAAAAAAGTGACTAGGTCCCTTTGAGACATGAGAAAGTAAATCTAAGAAGTTACCCAGATGACCTTCTCATCTGCTGCTCCTAAACTCTGGAATGACCTGCCGGAGGAGATTCATCATATTACTACTATTGACGCCTTTAAAAAGGCTGTCAAGACGGATCTCTTCCAGCAGGCCTTTCCAGACTGACCTCCTACTCCACTGACACTGATATGGAAAGCCTTGTCCTCCCCCAAGAAGATGTTTCGCCTCTAGTTTGTTAGTTTTGATGGTCTTGCTATTTTATCTAATTTTAACTTGTTTTTATATTGTTCTTGATTTGTTTAATTCTTTTTTAAGGGAGGGCAGGGTAGGGGATTATTTAATTTTTGTGGGTTTGTATATGTATCATGTATTTTATTGCTGTTTGTTCATTTTGTAACCTGCCTCAATCCACAGGTAGAGGTGGGAAATATAAAT
>NC_056524.1:256573119-256627839 GCF_019175285.1 Sceloporus undulatus | reverse complement strand
TATTATTATTATTATTATTATTATTATTATTATTATTATTATTATTATTATTAAATTGGAGAGTTTTTAAAACTTTAACTACTTATTTAAAGCAATGTTCCAAGTTCTGGCAGTACCCCTGGGATTTTACAAATCCTTGCAGGTTTTATGTGAACAATTCTTCTTCATTTCTGGGTGTATCTAAACCATAGAAATAATGCAGTTTGACACCACTTTAACTGTCATGACTCCATCCTACAGAATCCTGGGATTTGTAGTTTTGTGATCCACCAGCACTTTTTGGCAGAGAAGACTAAAGACCTTGTAAAACTACAAATTCCGGGATTCTATGGGATGGAGCTACTTCACTTAAAGTGGTGTCAAACTGCACCCTCTATAGCAGTGATTCCCAAACTCTGGTCCTCCAGGTGTTTTGGTCTTCAGCTCCCAGAAGCCTCAACAATCTTGGCCAATGGTCTGGGATTCTGAGAGTTGAAGTCCAAAACATCTGGAAGGCCAGAGTTTAGGAATCACTGTTCTACAGTGTAGATGCACCCTCTATCAGGTACAAGTAGAGTCAAGCATCCTGCAGTACACCTAGACTTTGTATACAATGGGAAATCCAAAGGACCTCTTAGCAGACCTATCTTGAAACTCCACTACCTGTAGGGGTCCCGGTTGAGATGTAAATAGACTTTAAATTTCCTTTGAAAATCTCCCAATTGCTGCATGTCGTGTCTTTTTAGATTGTAAGCCTGAGGGCAGGGAACCGTCTGACTAAAAGATTGTATGTACAGCGCTGTGTAAATTTACAGCGCTTTATAAATAAAGGATAATAATAATAATAATAATAATAATAATAATAATAATAATAAAAACACTACCTTTTTTTACTTTCCAGACCACCTCTCTAGGAATCTCTAAGTCCTCCAGTGCAACTCTATGGTCAACATATGTCAAAGGTTGACCATAGAATCATACTAGAGGACCTACAAATGCCTAGAGAAGTGTTTTCTCTAGTAATATCTAGATCTTCCAGTGCAACTCTATGATCAATTTCCCTCAGAATTTCTCTGGAGGGCCTAGAGATTCCTAGGTAGAACATATTAATCAAATCCATAAATCATCAAAACCGCCAACATGAAGAGCGAACTGTAGTGTGAAAGACACCCAAGGCCAGGCCCCAATTTTTTGTTTGTTTGTTTGTTTGTTTTTGCATTGCCTGCATAATTTCTTCCTTACATAAAGCACAGCCCCTATCAGCTGCTCATTTTTGCCTTCACATAGTTGAGGGGGAGGGGAGTTTTATTGTTGCACCCACCAGCAAATCTTCTGTCTGCTCATTTCCTTCCTATTGAAAGCCCATTTTCCCAAACCTTGTGCCAAGTTTGTTTCCTCGCCCCCATTCCCATTTGTCAGGCATTCAGCTCTTTCCTGTGCTAAATCATCCAATTCTGTCAGCCTAAAGCCTCCATTTAAGCTTGCTATTTACTTAACCTTCACTGTACCAGGATGAGGTGGTTTCGGCTTCATCCTTGGCCACTTTATTATTTTCTTTACTGCAGCTTAGTCGCCTCTTGAACTCCACTGTAGCTCAGGTAATTCTCATCATGCGCTCCATATCCCTGTGGGCTCTTATTGCTGCCAGAAGCAGTTATTTACACTCTCTTTCTGCATTTTTCGTTGCCACTGAAACACAACCCCCTGACAGCATTCAACCTGCTGTAATCCCCCTTCCACACCCCCTCCTTTCCCCTTTAAAAGATGAGAATTAGGCTGTAGGTTATTTCTTCCATTTGTTGCAGGCCCACTGTTAGGCTTACGGAAAATTGTCATGTCTATTGAATGCTAGTCTGAACAGGCACTCAATTTGGTTTTGTGTTTGAGAGCAAGGCGAAGGGAGAGGAGAGCTTCTGAGGTTTAGTAAATGAGCCCAGCAAAGAGACAGGTTGAGTGTCATTTTCTACCTGATGTGCTCATTTTTTACATGCAAGGAGTTTCTGGCATGGACACATTCAGAAACATGGCATCACTGCCTGTTATCTGATATGCTATATGGTCCATATTTCTACCACCACCCAAAGTGGAAAAAACACAAGGGGAAAAAAAGCTTATGCCCCACTCCTCCCCACCAACATGGTCCTCACATGAATATTGTATCAACATTCAAAGTGGTGGAAAATTTAAACCTAGGTCTCTGTTGTGTAGCTTGGTCTTTTGTCTCCTCCCCATCTTTCAGATTATTGGTTAGAACAGCTCTTAGAGAAGGACCTCCCCAAATGTGGATGTCATTATTATTGTATTTGTTGTGTTGTTATTGTGTACCTTCAAGTCATTGCCAACTTACCCCGACCTTAAGATGAACCTCTTGCAAGATTTGTTGAGAGGAGGTTTGCCATTGCCATCTTCTGAGGCTGAAAGAGTGTGACCTGCCCAAGGTCACCCAGTGGGTTCCATAGACAGGCGGAGAATCGAACCTTGGTCGCCAGAGTCATGGTCCAAATCTCACACCACGATGCCAAGCTGATATCCCACGTTGTTTTGACTATGGGTTCCTGAATGGCAGGAGTTTGGACTGGATGGCCCTTGAGGTCTCTTCCAACTCCATATTATTATTATATTATTATTATTATTAACCTTTATTTATAAAGCGCTGTAAATTTACACAGCGCTGTACATACAATCTTTTAGTCAGACGGTTCCCTGCCCTCAGGCTTACAATCTAAAAAGACACGACACAAAAGGAGAAGGGAGTGGTGGTGGGGAATAGGATCAGGCCCAGCAGATCTTCTCCACCTCCAAGGCCTGGAATAAGGCAGATGGACTGGAGGAAGGGCTTGGCTTCTTAATGGATGATGAAAAGGAGGCTTCCTGGGTCAGAGAGGGACTCGCCTCTGGGAACTCTTCTCTAAACAATATAGTCTTTAACTCAGTTTTGAAACTGGGTAGAGAAGTGATGAGGTGTGCATGTGGGGGAAGAAGGTTCCAGGAGTAAGGGGCAGCAAGCGAGAAGGGACGAATTCGGGAGGGGGCAGTGGTAGTCCTACACTGTGACAGGAGACCTTGACTACCAGAGTGGAGGGTGCGAGTAGGAATGTAAGGAGAAAGAAGGTCAGATAAGTAAGGAGGGGCCAATCCATGGAGGGCTTTGAAAGTCAATAACAAAAGCTTGTACCGGATGCGGAAGGGGAAGGGGAGCCAATGAAGGGAGGAGAAAAGAGGAGAAACATGGTTAAAGCAGCGAGCGGATGTGACAATACGGGCAGCTGAATACTGGACAGAGATTAAAGGATGGAGTTGTGAAAGAGGAAGTCCTATCAGAAGGAGGTTACAATAATCTAGTCGTGAAACCACTAGGGCATGGACCAGAGTCTTGGCAGTAGAGGCTGAGAGGAATGGACGGATCTTGGCAATGTTGTGGAGAAAGAATCTACAGGCCTTGGCGGTGGCCTGGATCTGGGGAATAAATGACAGAGAAGAGTCAAAAATGAAGCCAAGACTGCGGGCTTGATGAACCGGTTGAATAGAAGTGTCGTCGACAGAAACAGAAAAGGAATAATGAAGGGTGGGTTTAGGTGGAAAGACGAGAAGCTCAGTCTTAGACATGTTGAGCTTCAAGCGCCGAAGCCGCATCCACTGAGAGATGGCAGTCAGACAAGAAGAAACTTGCTGTTCAAGCCCCATCGAAAGGTCAGGGGTGGAAAGATACAGCTGAGTGTCGTCGGCGTACAGATGATAGGAGAAACCAAAAGAAGTTATGAGTTTACCTAGGGACAGTGTGTATAGAGAGAACAGAAGGGGACCCAAGACAGAGCCCTGGGGAACTCCAACAGATAGGGGAACAGAGGACGAAGTCTGACCACCCGTGACCACTGCAAAAGATCTGTCTGACAAGTAAGATTTAAACCAGTCGAGAGCAGAGTCGGAGAACCCAAGGTCAGAAAGTAAATCAACCAGGAGACAGTGATCAACAGTGTCAAAGGTCGCAGACAAATCAAGAAGAATGAGCATAGAGTAGAGGCCGTTTGCCTTGGCCCGCAAGAGATCATTTGAGATCTTGGTGAGGGCTGTCTCTGTAGAGTGCTGTGGGCAGAAGCCAGACTGGAAAGGGTCCAGGATGGAGTTGGCTTCAAGAAACTTAATACAGCGAGAATAAATGACCCGTTCTAGGACCTTAGAAAGAAAAGGAAGAAGAGAAATTGGATGATAGCTAGATAAAGAGGAGGGGTCGAGAGAGGGTTTCTTCAGAATTGGGGAAACGAGAGCATGTTTGAAGTCAGAAGGGAAGGAACCCATAGAGAGAGAGAGATTAAAGATATAGAGGAGCGAGGGCAGAAGAGAAGGGGCTATAGAGATTAGGAGACGGGAGGGAATAGGATCAAGAGAACAGGTAGTAGGTTTGGAAGAATTTAGCAGCGTAGAGAGTTCATCCAGAGAAACAGGGGGAAACCCAGAGAGTTTATTAGTAGAAGGTACCAGGAGGTTAGTGGTAGGGGGCAAGTCGGGAGGAACTATTTCAGATCGAATAGTAGTGACTTTAGTGATGAATTAGTTGGCGAAGTCAGTGGGGGGAAATGATGAGAAGACAGGGGGAGAGGAAGGTTTTAGTAGTGTATTGAAGCAGGAGAACAAACGCTGCGGATGCCTCTCATTAGCGCATATCAGCAATTTAAAATAGTTCTGTTTTGCCATAGACAGAGCGGGTGAAAAAGATAAAAGGATGAATTTATAATGAATGAAATTGGCCGGTTCCCTAGACTTTTTCCAAAGATATTCGGCCGCTCAAGAGCAAGACTGGAGGAACGTGATAGTGGGAGTGAGCCAGGGCTGAGGCCTAGTCATAGAGGAAGACACGCGTACAGATACAGGAGCAAAGCTGTCGAGAGTTGAAGAAAGAGTGGGAATAAATAAAGACATTGCTGAATCAGCAGAGTCCCCAAGATCAAGAGAAGAGAGAGATGAATTCAAAGTCTGACTGAGATGGTCAAAGTTAACAGACTGAAGGTCGCGGAAGTGGCGCTGGACAGTACGACGAGGAGGTGGGATATAAGTAAGAGTAAAAGAAATTAAATGATGGTCAGACAATGGAAAATCAGATGCCAGGTAGTCGGAAATGATGCACTTAGCAGCAAGAATTAGGTCAAGACAGTGACTAGAAGACTGGGTTGAGGAGTTAGAATGAGGCTGAAGGCCAAAAGAAGCAAACAGGGAGCCAAGGCGAGATGAAGAAAGATTGTTGGGATTGTCAAGGTGAATATTAAAGTCACCTAGGATCAGAGAAGGGACTGTATCAGATAGAAAAAACATCAGCCAAGATTCAAAGTCAGATAGGAACTGGGTAGCAGAACCAGGAGGGCGATAGATGACAGCTACCCGGAGCTGTAAAGGAAAAAAAGAGTCGAATACAGTGAGACTCGAATGAAGAGAAACAATAGCTGGGGGGAAAAGAAAGAACTTGAAACTGGCAGGAATTGGACAATAGTATACCGACCCCTCCTCCTTGTGTGAGTGAATGAGAGACCGCCAAAAGAAAGGGCAGTGGAGGTAGCAGTATCATGGGTCGGGAGCCAGGTTTCAGTAAGAGCGAGAAGGTTAAATGATCTAGAGAGAAAAAGATCATGGACAGCAGTCGCTTTCGGAGTGACAGTTCCAGAGTGAACAGAGGAATGGAAGCTGGGAGATAGGAAGAGGTCGAATAGGGATCAGGTTAGGAGAGATGCATGGAGCCATGGGAAGGAAAGGATTCAGTAAGCGATAATCAAAAGAACAGAAGATAACAATGACAAAAGTAGGATTATAATAGCCAACTGTACTTGGTAATATTGCCTAAATACCACAAGGCACAAGGGATTTAATAGAGAAGGAAGGGGTGGGTTGCTCAAGGTCCCAGCTGCTGAGAGTGATGGAAGGAGAGGTGGCTGATGGATGCAGGGAAGGAAAGCTCTATCCCTTGAGGCAGGCCCGATAGATCAGACTCAATCCTTAGATGGATGTAGGAATGGGAGGCCCTTTCCCTTGAGGCGGGCCTGATTGATGAAAGTCACTCCTCAGATGGATGTAGGAAAGAGAGGCCTCTTTCTTTGATTCTATGATTTCCATATGAACTTTCCATAGTTCTATGATTCTCCAAAAGTGGGAATCATAGTGGTTCACAATTAAAAGAACAATACAATTAAAAGCATGCAAAATGTGCACTTAACATAGAATTAAACTTTTAACAGTAATAAAAAGTCACCCTATAGTTTTTAAAAACTACAATTAAAAAATTAAAAACTATTAAAAACAGTTCAGTGTTAAAATGATACAGCACCTCCTAGCAAATGTTGATGAACTGCAGCTCCCATCACCTTTCACCTTTGACCAAGCTAGCTATGCTACCAGAGTTGGTACTTTACTGTTCTTGTTGTTGCTGTTGTGTATGCTTTCAAGTAATTTCTAACTTAAATCAACCTAAAACCCAGCAAGATTTATTCAGAGAGGGTTTGCCATGGCCTTCCTCTAAGACTAAAAGAGTGTATCTTGCCAAAGGTCACTCAGTGGGTTTCCATAACCAAACGGGGAATTGAACCATGGCGTCATAGGGATGTCATCCCACATTCAAAACACTAAATTTCACTGGCTCTCTGCTGGTATTTTACTTGCTGAATTATAATCTCAAATCTAACCTGTAGTTACTGTTTCTTTTCCCATCGAAGGCCCCATACAGACAGGCCAAATTAAAGCTGCTTTGGGTCACTTTGGAGGTATGGTGTTTAAATGATGCATGCGTCCTAAGAGTCCGGAAGCTGCGCCAAAGCCACACTCCAGTCCTAAAGACTGGAGCGTGGCTTTAGCGCATCTTCCGGACTTTAGGACATATGCATCATTTAAACAACAGATCTCTAAAGTGACCCGAAGCAGCTTTTTTTTGCCTGTCTGTATGGGGCCCACGTTTCTAATTTATTCCTCACTTACTAAGCTTCAGCATCAGGTTTTTCCAGACATTTTCAGAAGAACGCTGTGACATACCATGTGCCTTACAACCTCTTCTTATATCCATCTCTTCCTCTGTTAACATGTCCAAGACAGAGCTTCTTGTCTTTCCTCCTAAGCCCACCCTTCAACTCTCCTTTTCTGTCTCTGTGGACAACATTTCTATTCAACCAGTCCAGCAAGCCCGCAGTCTTGGTTTTATCTTTGACTCTTCTCTGTCGTGTATCCCTCAGATCCAGACCACAGCCAAGGCTTGTAGATTCTTTTTGTACAATATTGCCAAAATCTGACCATATCTCTCCGCCTCTACTGCCAAGATCCTGGTCCATGCCCTAGTGGTCTCTTGACTTGATTACTGTAACGTCCTCCTGGCTGGGCTTCCTCTTTCTCACCTCCGTCCTTTAATCTCTGTTCAGCATTCAGCTGCATGCATTATCACTTCCACCCACCGCTCTGACCACATCTCTCCTGTGTTGGCATCCCTTCACTGGTTCCCCCTCCCTTTCCGCATTCAGTATAAGCTCCTACTGTTGACGTTTAAAGCCCTCCATGGGCTGGCCCCTCCTTACTTATCAGACCTTCTTTCTCCTCACCTTTCCACTTGGGCCCTCCGTTCTGGTAGTCAAGGTCTGCTGTCTCAGCCCAGGATTTCCTCTGCCCCATCCCGGATTCGCCCCTTTTCACTTGCTGCCCCTCACTCCTGGAACCTTCTTCCCCCACAAGCAAGAGCCATCACTTCTTTAACCAGCTTCAAAACGGAATTGAAATCCATCCTGTTCAGAGAAGCCTTCCCAGGCATTGCATAATTGTCGCTTACTATTTGATGTTCTTTTGGTGCCTGTTTATCAAACCATTTCCTGTATTGCTATGTACTATATATGCATTATCCTACTTGAGAGTATGTATTTTCCCTGGAAAATGATTAACCTTCCATTATGAAGCCAAGCCCTCCCTCCAGTCCATCTGCCTTGGTCCAAGCCTTGGAGGTAGAGAGGAACTGCTGGACCTCTTACCCTTTCCCTCCACCACTCCCTTCTCCTTCTGTGTCTTGTCTTTTTAGATTGGAAGCCTGAGGGCAGGGAACCGTCTAACTAAAAAGATTGCATGTACAGCGCTGTGTAAATTTACAGCGCTTCATAATTAAAGGTTAATAATCATCATCATCATCATCATCATCATCATCATCATCATCATCATCTCAGGTAGGAGATGAGTATCTTCCTGCTGTTCGGTGAGTTAAAAGGAACAGCCAGGTAGGCTCAGTATATGCCCCAGTTCCTCCCTTCCTGAACATGCCTACTAAGCTCAACATCAGTCAACAGCATGATGCAGCAGCTTGAAAAGCCAGTCTAATTCTATGCTATTGTTAGCCTATCCTCAATATGACTCCATCCTCAATATGACATCCCTTCACATATTTAAACATGGCTATCGTGTCACCTCTTAAACTTCTCTTCTCCAAGCTAAACATACCCAGCTCCCTAAGTTGCTCCTCATATGGCCTAGCACTGGGTGACACCTGGTGCAGGAACACCTTTCAGTTTGGGCACTCGGTCTCTAAAATGTTCTCCATCACTGGCTTAGATCCAGGCTATCCATATGAGCCTGCTGGAACACATAGATTCTCAGGAGACACTCTTCTCTCAGTTCCATCATCTTCACAGTTATGGCTAATGAGAATGTGAGATAGGGCCTTCTCAGTAGCTGCTCCACTCTTCCCAGGTAGACCAGAATGGCTCTCTCCTGCCTGTCCTTCTGCCATCACGCAAATTTTTAAAAGTAAAAAAGGCAACAGGCTTTTAGAAACGAGGAAAAGACTTTCAAAAGGGTGCTGTGTTGTTTTAAATTGTACAGTTTTTCCTGCTTATCATCCTTTTAAGTATATGTTTGAAACTGTTATCATATTGTTAATTGTGCTAGTCTCTTTTAATGTTGGCTTTTTGTATTTTTTTAAACTACAATATATTGTAATCATTTTGATTTGTAAGCTGCCTTGGCTTCCAAGCTTATGGGAAAAGTTAATGCATTTTTTAAAAATAATCTTTATTACTCCACCAAGAAAAAGAAATACAGTTACATAGTTTCTTGCAAGTAATTTATACACATCCAGAAAACATAAAATATATTATCCTCAGCAGTTCCTGTGTTTATATACTATAGTACCAGTAACGCTTCCTTCTTACTGTTTTGAATATCACTTTACATAGCCTATAAATTGAATCATAATTATTTAACACTGTGTCATATTATCTTTTGGGCTCCTCTCCAAACCTTCTATATATTAAAAAAAAATAACCAACTTCCCTCCCCTTTCCTACAACAAAATCAAAAATAGAAATTCAATATCATAAAATCAAATCTTCTTTAATCTCCCATCTTGCTACTAGGTATTTTTTAACTGGGTTCCAATCTTCTTCTGTTCTTTCTTTAAATTTACTTTTAATTGTTGCCGTTAAACAATCCATGTCTTTGATTTCCAATAATTTAAACAACCAGTCCTCCAGAGTAGGAGCATGTGTCGACTTCCAATATTTAGCTATAAGTGTTCTTGCGCCTGTAACTAAATACAGCAATATCCTCCAATATCTTTTTTCATGTACAGCGTCCATTATCGTTGTCATATTTAGTAAATACAGTTTCGGCATGAAAGGAAAATCAATTTTCAACCTAGATTTGATAGCCTTATGAACATCATGACAAAAAATCTTAATTTTCGGACAAGTCCACCACATGTGTATGTAAGAGCCTCTTTCTTTTCGGCATTTCCAGCATTTGTTAGCCATTAGATTATACATTTTTGCAATCCTTACCGGCGTATAGTACCATCTATTTTTAACCTTTATATAATTTTCTATTAAATCCTGTGAGACTGTGAACCTATTGGATTTCTTCCATGATGCCTCCCAATGCTCCAATGGAATATCCTGTCTAAATTCTTCCGCCCATTGTATCATGTAACTAGATATTGTTTCATGTTCCAGTTCTCTATGCAGAAATAATTTATATAGTTTGGCGACTTTCCCTTTATCAGTTGCCCAAATAATTTTATCTAAATCATTTTCACCTTTTTCAAAGCCTTCTTTACGTTGATCTTCTTTATAACTCTGTTTAATTTGTAGGTAACCAAACCAGCTTATGTTTTTGCCTTTCAGTTTTAACTCTTCTTTTGTCTCTATATCCCATTCTCCAACTTTGTTTGTTTTTAATAAATCTTTATATCTGATCCAATCCACCTCCCCTTCCCATCTACCAAAGAAAGCCTTCTGTGTGGACACCCACCAGGGAATCCCAAAATAAAATTTGTTTTTTATATTTACCCATACACCAAATGACGCTTTCCTAACTGAATGATTCTGAAATTCTTTGTTAACTGTATGTTTATTGTACCATATATAAGCGTGCCAACCGAATCTATTATTGAGTGTTTCGAGATTTAATAATTTCTTATTTTTTAAGGTTACCCATTCTTGAATCCAGATCATGGCACATGCCTTATAGTAGACATTCAGATCTGGAAGAGTGCATCCTCCTGCTTCTTTTGGCTTTTTCAATATATTTCTTTGAAATCTTGCTTTCTTTCCTCTCCAGACAAAGTTAAGAATTGTTTTCTCCCAGTCTTTCAATATTTTCCCCCCATTTATTAATATAGGCAAATTTATAAACAAAAACATTAATCTAGGGAGGATAGTCATCTTAATTGTAGCAATCCTGCCTAGGATAGACAAATTCATCTTATTCCATATAGTTAAATCCTTTTTTATCTGTTGCCAAACTGGTATATAATTATTTTCAAACAAATTTGTATTTCTGTCTGAAATCCAAATCCCCAAATATTTTACTTTCCTTTCAGTTATCAATCCTGATCTTGCCTTTAAATCCCTTATTTCATTTTCTCTCATATTTTTTGTTATCAATGAGGTCTTGTTCTTATTTATCCTGATTCCTGATACCGTGCCAAATTCGTTTAATTCTTCAAGCAAATGTTCTATATTTCTTATAGGGTCTTCTAAAATAACGACGTCGTCTGCGTATGCTTTCAGCTTATGTTCATAGCCCTTAACTTTCAGGCCTCTTATCTTATTGTTGTTTCTTATCGAATTTGCTAAGATTTCTAACACTGTGATAGAAAGCAAAGGTGACAGGGGGCACCCCTGACGTGTTCCCTTATTGATAGCTATGTTGTTAGTTTTTTCTCCATTTATAATTATTTGTATCGTTTGTTGTGAATAGAATCTATTCACAGCATTTTTATTTATATAAATATAAATAAATCCTATAATACAAAAAAGAATCAGGTTATCAGACTAAATGAGGAAAAGGAAGGGAAAAAGCAGGCAGAGCTCAGAAGTATAACACATTAACTTTAAATCATCATCATATCTTTTTATAGCCTTTTTATTTATATAAATATATAAATATATAAATATATATATTTATATAAATAAAAAGGCTATAAATATATTTTATTGAAATATATTTATTTAACTATTTTTAAATTATTTAAATATAAATAAAGCCTATAAAAAGGTATGGTGGTGGTGGTGGTGGTGGTGGTGGTGGTGGTGGTGGTGATGATGATGATGATGATGATGATTTAAAGTTAATGTGTTGTACTTCAGAGCTCTGCCTGCTCCTTTCCTTTCTTTTCCCCATTTAGTCTGCTCACCTGCTTATTGCAAGGTCAGACTTAGCCAACAATCCTTAAGCTAACAGAAACAAGCAATAGTAGGTGTTGGCACCCCACCTGCTTGCTGACATTCTTGCTTCACTTATGAGTCACAGTGAGGCAAAAACCTACCAGAGGCACAACCTGCCATTGCTACTTACCTGATTGTTTATTCTGGCATGAAGGATGTGAGTCCAGAACTTTGCACCTGCCAAGGGGTTCTGACCCTCTTTCAACTGATTCTCACTTCTGATTAATTAGTTCCCTGAAAGTGGAGACAAAAGAGAATCTGCCCCCATATGGTTAGCTGGATATGTAAATAAGATCAAACCAGAAACAAGCAACTAACATCCTTGACTACCATCGGAGCACAGATGAGTGTATCTTTAAGCCCATCCCTGTGTGTTTGCAGGATCAAGTTCAAATCCTGCCATGAGTCAGTGTCTTGAGATTTTGCTTAAATATTCTGGATTCATGTTAACTGTGAAAAGCCTATAGAGACCTATGTATTACAGGATTTTTTTTTCTCAACCCTAACATTGCAGGGAAATAGCCAAGCCACTTTTTTGTCCCTAAAGAAAGAGGATTATGTAAAATTATGACAAGAAGAAAAGAAAAAATTACATTATTCTCACCTCCTAACAGTTCACACATATATTTATTATAACTGTTGCATTTGCTGTCACCACACTGGAGAGATTGTTTAAAAGATGTGGACAGAGGCTGTCAGCTGTGGTGGCCTGATTATCGAGATACTTGTTGTTTTTTGTTGTTGTTGTTGTGTGCCTACAAGTCTGACTTATGAATATCCTAAGGTGAACCTATCATGGGGTTTTCTTGGAAAGATTTGTTCAGAGGAGGTTTGCCATTGCCTTTCCCTGAGGCTGAGAGCATGTGACTTGCCCAAGGCCATCCTGTGGTTTCATGGCTGAGCTGAGAATCAAATCCTAGTCTCCAGAGTTGTGGTCCAACACTCAAACAACTATGCCACACTGGCTCTTGTAGAGATGCAGAACAACCATAATTTTGTGTGATGTGAAGGAACCCATGAAAACACTGCCTTCTTTGTATCTTCTCTTCCAGGTCAGCTGTGCAGTAGGCACCAGCAGTTTTCAATTCCAGTTTTCATTAATCACAGTTTCTTGTGTTGTCAACTGTGGTTTCTTTGAAACAAACCTTCTACGAAACATGGGTTCTAAAGATCACTTATTCAACCAAATCACAGTTTTATTTATTTATTTATTTATTTAGGTATTTATATCCCGCCCTTCAGCCCTAATGGCTCTCAGGGCGGCTTACATTTATTATTTTTTTAACCAGACAGTTCCCTGCCCGTAAGCTTACAATCTAAAAGTTAACATTAGCTGGATGTCGAACATTGTCTCATAATGTACTTAGCTGTAACAAGCACTGAAAAATGTTACCAGTATATCAATTAACTTTTCAGTTACTCTCAAAACATGAATTTTATAGAGGCATTTTGAGATATTTGTCTTGTTTTGTGTCATTCTTTTATTAATCCTAAGATATCAAACACACACAAACACACACACCAAAGAAAGGTAATGCAAAATGTGACAATCAGAGACTTGGCAACTTACTTTTCAACAGCTATTGGCTACTTTTCAAACAGAGTAATAAGTAATAGAAGAAATTTCTTTTAAAATATAACTTTTCTAACTGTGTCTTAACCAGAGTTTAGGGTTTAGATAACTGTTGTTAATGGAAATAAAAAGTGAAAGCTAGAATTCTAGTCTTGCCAAGATGTAGGCTGCATCTACACTGCAGAATTAATGCAGTTTGACTCCTATGCCATTCTGGGATTGGTAGTTTTGTGATATATTTAGCATTCTCTGTCAGAGAGCTCTGGTGCTGCAACAAACTGTAAATCCCAGGATTCCATAGGTTGGAGCCCTGACAGATAAAGTGGTGTCAAATTGCATCAGTCCTGCAGTGTTAAAGCAGCCTTATTTATGTTACATTAAATGTGTTAATGTGATGTTGAAATGAGATGCAAATGTGATGGTGGATAGGCAAATACGTGATGATAAGATACAGCACTATATAAACTTTCCAGAAAAATTATTGGACCTTATCCCATAGCTCTCATCTAACCCATCTGTTTTTTATTATGAGCTCAGGAGACCTTCTGTGCATGTTCAGGCATGATAGAGAAGCTGCAGCATGCCAGCCTCCTTGGCCGCTTGCAGCGTGTCAAGGAGCAGTCCCAAGTGATCAATCAAGCCATGGCTGAGCTTGCCACCATTCCCTACCTCCAGGATATCAGCCAGCAGGATGCTGAATTGGTAAGCATTCTCTGTTTTGATTCTTGTTTTGTTTGTTTTTCTTTAATGGTCAAGGAGGGAAGCCCTACAGAATATTGTTGTTACTTTTCCCAGGCTTATTTTTTTTTTAAGTATTGAAGCTTTGAAAACATAAACACAACATTTTGGTAAAATAAATGGCTGCCGTGGATGCAGAAGTGTCCAAATGCATGAATATAGTTAAAGTGAACACCCCTCAAAAGTCTACCATTGATCTGAGTCTTTTGTTAAATGTATAATGAAATCATGTCTATTATAAACCACACTGTTAGCACACCATAACATAAAGGTCATAGTACAGAGAGGGGGAAAAAGAGGAAGGGAAATAAATCTGAAATCAAAGGAGATTTGTTCATTCATAGTTGGAACTAGCAAATGAGAATTAGGCAACATTCACCAAATGAAAGAATTTCGTGAGGCCCATCTACACAAGATCCAGTGTGGTATAGTGGTTTGAGTGTTGGATTGGACTCTGGGAAACCAGTGTTCAAATCCCTACGTGGCCATGAAAACCCATTAGGTGACTTTAGGCAAGTCTCTGGAGCTTATTGCTCAGTATTTTAAACTGGCTCCAGCCTCCTGGGCTAGAGCTGAGTCACAAGATGGAGGCAGGGATTATCGCACACTAAACAGCCACTGAACCACCAGCCATCATCAGCCCGGGTCCCAGCTGGGTCCAAGCCGCTCTACACCAGCGCTTTCTGACTTCTAAAAAGTGCTGGTGGAGCATGGCTGAGACCCAGGCTGATAGCGGCCAATGGTTCAGTGGCAATTTAGTATGTGATAATCCCCACCTCCATCCTGCGTCCCAGCTCCAGCCCAGGAGGCTGGAGCTGGTATAAAATGCTGAGTAATAAATTGGTTGGTCAGCAACTCAGTTCAAAACTAGAAAACCAATTAGGACTGTCCCACGATACATTTCAAGCAGAGACAAGGCCAAGAATACATTGAAAACAGAGGGCAAGGAATTTTATCCATTCCAAAGGGGTTTTATTGGGAGAATTCCTGGAACAATCCAACAGGTTAGATAATGTGGTAGTGTGATTAATCCCCACTTCTACCCTGATATCAACTGAGCATACCCCTCCCTATTACATCGATTACCAGTTTCTCCAAGCAGGGAAAAACATGCAGTTCTGTGCCTGGAAGGAAGCCCCTTCCTAACCCTCTCACCAGTAGAGACCGGTGGCACCTATGTTATTGGAGCAGTGACTCTGCTCTGCTTTTTGGTGCCTTGGACAGTGACTTTAAAATTCAGACTAAACCTCAGAGCAGATTCACAGAAGCATTGTCCCTCATCATCCTATTAGGTGCCAAGGTGCACTTGAAGGGTTTCCTGCTTTTGTCTGCAATTACTGGGTTGTGGTAACAAAGACATTTCCCCCATCCCACTTCCCTTCCTAACTAGAAGAATGACCACAGAGAGGATAGAATTCTGTCATCTCAGATCAATGACTGGAGGTAACAGCATGATTTCTTCACATGGCCTTTGTCTTCTCAGTTCAGAAAACAATGGGATAACTTCCTCCACTCCACTGGTTAGCACATCACAGGTGGAAACAGGACTTTGGGGAGAATGAGCTATCCTCAGGCTCATGGGTTCAGGGTTCTCCCCACTTGCTTGCTGTGTTATCTCCCCACCACGACCAGACATATGTTGTTCTGACATGTATAACATGGCTTAATAAGTGGAGATAAGAATAAATGTTGCATATTTACAATACACTTCATCTTGATACTTCCCTTCCTTTCTTCTCTTCTCACCATGCTACAATAAGCCAGGAAAACCTTCAGTTGACCAAAGTTTCCTCTGGTGGGCATTCCCTGGGATGTTTGAACTAGCCACAGTGACACATACCTTACCCACAAGTCAGTTGGATTACTGTAATACTCAGTCTATGTGGGGCTGCCTTTGAAGAGCGTTCAAAAATTCCAACTAGTCCAAAGAACTCCAGTCAGATTGTTACCTGGGGCTGCCTACTAGGAGCACACAACTCCCTACTAGGAACACACAACTCTTTTTCCAGACACACTTCAAAGTACTGTTCATGACCTATAAAGTCTTATGTGGTTCAGGTCCAGCATCTGAAGGATTGTATCTTCCTATATGAGCATGGTCAAGTTCTTTCAGGGGAAGCACTTCTCTTAATCCCATCATCTTCACAGGGGACATTTGGTGGGAACACAGGAGTGAGCCTTCTACATAGCTCCTCCCAAATTTTAGAACTCCCTTCCATGGGAGTTTTGACTAGATTCTCTTTTGCTGTCTTTTCAGCAACATGGGAGAACTTTTTCATTCCGGTGAGCCTTTGAGAGTTGACTGTGTTACAAGAGTACATTTTATAGTGCTAGACTGCTTTTTTTTCATTGTTTGAAGTATAGTGTGTCTAGATCAAGGGAAGTAATAGTGCCACTCTATTCTGCTTTGGTCAGGCCCCACCTGCAATACTGTATCCAGTTCTGGGCACCGCAATTCAAAAAGGACATTGAGAAATTGGAGCGTGTCCAAAGGAGGGCGACTAAAATGGTGAAGGGTCTTGTACCATGCCCTATGACGAACGACTTAGGGAGCTGGGGATGTTTAGTCTGGTAAACAGAAGGTTAAGAGGTTATATGATAGCCCTGTTTAAATACTTGAAGGGATGTCATATTGAGGATGGATGGAGCAAGCTTGTTTTCTGCTGCTCCAGAGAACAGGACTCGGAAGAATGGATGCAAGCTCCAGGAAAAGAGATTCCACCTCAACATTAGGAGGAACTTCCTGACAGTAAGAGCTGTTTGACATTGAAACACCTCCTCGGAGGGTGATAGAGTCTCCTTCCTTGGAGGTCTTTAAACAGAGGCTGGATGGCCATCTGTCGGGGGTGTTTTGATTGAGAGTTCCTGCATGGCAGGGGGTTGGACTGGATGGCCCTTGTGGTCTCTTCCAACTGTATGATTCTATGATTCTAGTTCTAATTTTATTGTTAGATTAATAATGTTTTAACCATAGCTTCATGTACAGTGGACCCTTGTTATACGCTGGGGTTTGGTTCCAAGATCTCCCGTGTATAACAAAATCCGTGTATGCTCAAGTCCCATTACATATAATGACATAGCAAAATGGTGTCCCTTATAAAAAATGGAAAATCAAGGTAAATTTATACTTTTTTGGAACATTTTCAAACCGTGTATGCTTAAATCCGTGTATAAAAAATCCGTGTATAAGAAGGGCCGACTGTATATTTTTTACCAATATGTGATTTTACTGTAATTTTATTCCTTTTGTAAGCCACCTTGATTCATAGAATCATAGAGTTGGAAGAGACCACAAGGGCTATCCAATCTAACCCCCTGCCATGCAGGACTCACAATCAAAGCACCCTTGACAGATGGTCATTCAGCCTCTATTTAAAGACCTCCAAAGAAGGAGACTCCACCACACTGTGAGGAAGTGTGTTCAACTGTCCAACAGCTCTCACTGTTAGGAAGTTCCTCCTTATGTTGAGGTGGAATCTCTTTTTCTGTAGTTTGCATCCATTGTTCCAGTTCCTATTCTCTGGAGCAGAAGAAAATAAGATTGCTCGATCCTCAATATGACGTCACTTCAACCAGATTCCTAGTTGGAATAAACAAAAGGATGGATAGAGGCTGCTGCCACATTTCAGAAATAAATCAGTTTGGCACCACATTAACTTCCATGGTTCAACACAATGGAATCCTGGGGTTTGCAGTTTGGTGGGGTACCATTGCTCTCTGAAAGGGAAGGGTAAACATCTCACAAAATTACAAATCCCATAATTCCATAGCACTGGGCCATGGCAGTTAAAGTGATGTCAAACTGCTTTATTTCTGCAGTGTAGAAACATCCAGAGTTAATGTGTTTGGCCAGGATCCCATTGGATATGGGAAAGGTCCCATCAGAAGATCCAAGAAGAGACCATTTCCCTTCTGATGTATGATCCACAAAAACATTATCCTCTCCCTCTTCTCCCCTTCCTTGCTGCCTAAAAGTGTACAAAGTTTCCTAGAAGACACTAAGACACACTGGATGTGCACCAGGTTGGGGAATGGCGTCTTCCTGGATTTGCCTTCTGTCAGTAGAACGATACCACTGTATCCTGGCCTTTGAATACAGTATTACCGCTCATTTTTCAAAAGGATATGTGGGGTCTGTTTCATTACTGATCTGTGGATGTTTAATTTGAGCCCTTACCTGAAATTAGGAGTAATGGCTTCTACACCAGTGTGGGGCAGCGAATCCAACCATTTTAGTCCAATAATTATAGGAGCTGTCCAGGATCCAGAGCCTGAGGTGGGGCATAAAATTCAGCAGCCTAGATAGGTCTCTACAAGTCTGAGTTAGAAATCAGAGCACATTCCCTGTTCCAGTGACATGGGAGCCACTGTCATCCCACTACTTATTGGATTTCAGCTCCCAAGAGGCCAGAGGCTAGGGACTGTACGAGCTGGAGAGCATCAAGACCCATATTTCAGAGCTGCTATTCTTTAGATTTCTCTTAGCTCCGTGGAATCTCTTTGCAACAGCTCACTGAATATTTACCATAAGCGTAAATCCTCACACAAGGGGCCTTCAAACATGCAGATGGTTTTGTAAGGCCAGTTACCCCAAAGAAAAGCATGCATGTTTCTTACTATGACCCCAGGAGCCTCAAAGGAATCTGAAATTGAAAAGTTCCCTGAAGGTTTCCAGTAAAACTACCGGTCATCATCCCTGCACAACATGCCATCCAGTGCTCTGCTTGAAACGGATATTATAGGCCACTTTTAAATGTGCATGCATTTAAATTAATTACCGTATGCAAATGAGCAGTGGCTGGTGCTTTTCCTCTGGGATGAGGTGGCAGCCCAAGTCATACATCACAACTTAAACTCATGCTGTGAAAACATTACTTAAAAACTAGCTCTCCCTGCTGCAAATTTCACCTTCAGGAAAACACGGTGACCTTCCCAAGGATAGAATAACAGCAAACCTCTAGAGTGTTTTGCCTTGTTTCCAGTCTTTCTTTATCAACTGCAGCAGCTTCAGGAGCCCATTCTGAATATTCAGTGATGAATAAGCTCATCTTTCTTTGGGCAACTAAATGTGATGTAGGGAGACATCCATGTTCAGTATCCCTTCCAGTTTGGATGTTTTAAAAACTGGTACAAATACTTTTTTTTTGTATCCACAGATTCAGCTATCCATGATTTTAAAATATTTAAAAATATATAAATTCCAAAAAGCAAACCTTATATAAATATATAAGGTTTTATATTTTATATAAATGACACCATTTTAATATGCCACTGTATTTAATGAGACTTGAGCATCCATAGATTTTGGTATCCACTGGTGAGGGTCAGGGGTCCTGGAACCAAACCCCAGAGGGCTTACTGTATCTACCACAAATGGAGAAGTGAATGCAACTGAGACCCTATTCCCACTGGCGGGTTTGCTCCTGAAGGAACTGGGCAGATTTGGAGGCCCCCCTCCCGAATCTCTCCGTTAGCAAGTGCCCACTACAATTCAGGGGCATTTTAACCCGAATGCCTTCTACAAGAAATCAGGTTTAACATGAAGGTGCCTGCTATCAATCAAGCGATCATCTTAGGTGACGTGTGCAGCACTCATTGGGGCATCAGAAGTGTGCTTCCCCCCTCCTTTTTTTTAAAGAGCCAGGCACAAAATGCACCAAAATGAGCACATTTTGTCGAATTTAAAAACCCCTTTTGTGTGTATGTTGTGGGCATTTGGGTCAGTGCAGGTTATGATCTGCCCTTGGCCCCATTTTCAACCCCAAAATGCAAGCTAATGCATCCTGTATCCCCACTCCTTGCCACCCCAGATTGCCTCTTACACATGTAATAATAATAATAATAATAATAATAATAATAATAATAATAATAATAATAATAAATTCCTCACCTCGGAAATGCCAGAAAAGGATGAGATTGCCATGCATTCTTTTTTGCTTTCAAAAGCAATTCAGGCTACCCCCTGAATTCCTTAGAGACAGTAGCAAAAGCATGTATCAGTTTGCCAATTTGCTAAATTGACAAGAGCAACTTTGTAACATTCAAACTGTATCATTTATTCGCAAAGGAAAAAAAGTCTTGCCCTTTGCAACATTTCCCCTTTCCTGGAAGCAAGCAAATGAAAGGAAACAAGCAACTAGCCACGTTCTATCCATCTATATATCTGCCTCAAGCAAAAAAACATGTGCATATTTTGTCAAAAATAATTTTTAAAAATAGAAAAAGGGGGGGAAGGTGCCTGATGGGAGCTCCGTTCGTGCCCTGCCTTTGACCTGACCTGAACTGACCCTTTTCCTCCTGCTAGAGGAGCTTTGCCATTGCCTTCCACTGAGGCTGAGAGAGAGTGACCTGTCAGTTCCAACTGACCCATGGAATCAATTGGGAATAAAAGGGAAATGCAGCGCAGGCATTCTGACTGTAGCATCCTCATATAACACTAATAATAATAATAATAGTCCAGGAGCAAGAGGAAATGAAAATAGCACAAGCAAGCACACAGACATGTCACCCAAAAAATCATGTGCATAAATTATCAAAAATAAAAGAGGCTGCTACTGCTGCAGCCTGATTTCCCTACATTCCCTGCCTTAGCCCCGCAGCCCAATTTCCCTTGGCAATCCTCCTCCTTCCTTCCAGTCCTCCCCTCCTCTGAGCTGCCCTGGCTCCTTCATCCTCCTCCTCCTGCTCCATTATAGAATGCCCTCCATGACTCCCTTCTTCCCATGGCTCCTTCATCCTCCTCCTCCTCCTCCATCACTTTCTCCACTCCCCCCCCCGCCCTCCCTCTGACAGCCCTTTGCAGCCCCCGTCAGTCACCCTGATTTCCCCCTTTAGCCTTTGCCTCCAGATTCCCCTTTTTCCTTCGGCTCTATCCTCCTCCCCCTCCTCCCCCTCCCCTCCGATGAGGGGAGGGAATGTTCTGATCTCTGCCCGCCCTCTGACCTTAATCCCTCCCTGAATTTGCCCCGATCATGATCGAGGGCAAGTTCATATTTCGCGGAACCTGGGTGTTTTCAGAAAAGACGGATTTTAGCCCGAATCTTGATAGCCCGCACTAAGGGGCATTTCCTTGTGCAAGCCTCGACATGGATTGTGACAGAATCGGGCCCAATATAAACTTCACGTGGAAGAATCGATTTCAAAACCGGGTTAAAAGGTAGTATGAATGGCCCCTGAGAGGGTCTGCAGGACTGAGAAAGGTATAAGTCCACCCTTTCTTTTGTACCAGTTTCCCCCATTTAAAGTTCTGCCTTTTGGGAGGGAGAATTGCATGTTCCCATACACAAAATTTGAAAAGGTTACTTTTTTAGATTACTAGAATCCCAGTGTCATGTTGACAGTGAAATTCTGGGAGCTGTAGTCCAAAAAGCAACTTTGACAAGGTGTGCCATAGTAAGTGCATTTTTCCCTGCAGAGGAAACAATTGCTTGGTGGGTGAGTGGGTGGAATTTTAATTAGAAAAAAAAATACAGTAAAGGGAATTAAGGTGGGTTACAGACCACCCGTTTGGGGCGGCCTGCACCTGCCCCTTTCCCCACTGTATCGGGGCCTCAGCTGCCAGACCGGCAGCCTCTGAGGCCCCGATCCGCCACTTTCCAGGCCACTTCCCCGTGGCCTGGAAAGGGGTGTCCTTGGGGCTTCAAGACCCAAGGAGACCCCGCAGCAGCAGGGAGGAGGAGAAAGGGGCCACTTGGCTACGCCAGCGATGCAAACTGAAGGCTACGCGTAAAGAGCACTCTAAGTGCCCTCGCACAGCGCAAGGACGTCACGTCCGCACTGCCTCGTTTTGAGGTGGTGAGGTTGTGAGGTAATGGTGGCGGCCGTGTGGAATGGCCGCCGCCATTTTGTGCATGCTCCGCGCGTGCTAGAGTTGGGAGCGTCCGGAAAGGACGCTCCTTTCTAACCCTAGCACGCGCAGAGTGTGCACTTTTGGGCCCGTCTGTAAAAAAAACCTTCCTAGTGCAACTTTCTGATTCACAAACACATTGATCATAGAATCATAGAATCATAGAGTTGGAAGAGACCACTAGGGCCATCCAGTCCAACCCCCTGCCATGCAGGAAATCCAAATCAAAGCATTCCTGACAGATGGCCATCCAGCCTCTGTTTAAAGACCTCCAAGGAAGGAGACATGATGATGATGATGATGATGATGATGATGATGATGATGATGATGATGATGATGATGACAATTACTTTTTGTTTAATATTGAAAGATATCTGGGACTCTCAAATCACATTCAGTCAACCACTTCAAACCAGGAATGGATGAAGTGTGAGCCAGGAGCTTCATGCTGCCCACCCCCCACAAAATTTCTTATGAGGCTCCCAAAGGTCTTCTACCCACCCTTCTCAAAAGTTAACTTCTGTTTTGCTTCCTGTTTTTAAAAAAAGACCTTGCCTGTACCTAAAACAGCCTGAGTAACAGCAACATAGAGAAATTGCCTCCCACACTTGATATGGGGCTAAGGGGAACATTGATGATGCAGTAGTAGTAATAACTGTTGTTCTGGAGTACATGATGTATGTGAGAGTAGGACTTTCAGATTGCATGGGTATCCAAGATGCGCACCCACTAGCCTAGGTTATTGCCCACTCTAGCTTTAAACATATTGAATGGATCCAATCAAATTGGATTCTTCTCTGGGATGTATATATTGTAATCCTCGAGCTCAACATACTTTCCAGATAGGATGGACTATGGCTCCCCTCATTCCCATGTCCTCCAGTTGTCCCAGTATGTCAGGAATGGTCCCAATTAATGCTCTGTTTCCCACTTTTTAATTGCTTTTAAAACAACACCATTTCGCTTTCCTCCTCCCACTTCCCCCCTTTGTCCTCATCTTACTCCAATTGCTGCAAACAGTTGGAAGTGCAACAGTAGGAGGGGAGAGGAAAGGAGGAGGTAGAACCTTGCCCTCAGGCTCAGGCAAAAGCAAACAGATGCAGCAGCTCCTAGGTTCTGTGTTCTTCCTCATTACTATTGTTTGCCGTGTCTGATGTTGCTTGGCCCCAAGTGTCTTGATTTTTATCTGTGAAAAGCTAGACAGCATGTCCCACCCCTTGACTTCTGGTTTACCTCCTGTTTTTAGAAAAGGGCTCCCATGGCAGCAACATGATAAAATTACCTCCTTTACTCTCTATGGGGATACAGAGTTTTTTTTTAAAAAAATCTCCATTGTGGATTGCATGATGTCTGTACACATGGAGCTCCAAGGTCCCAAAGGGCTCCATTATGCCCCCTTGCCAACCCTGGTTGTTTCCTGCCCTAGTTTTAAATATATTGAAGGGATCCAAGCAAACAACATAATTCCTCAGGCTGGGAGGTCTCTTCCAACTCTGTGATTCTATGTATACAGTAATCATCCAGCTCGGGACAATTTCTCCCATCATTCCCAATCAGTATGGTCTTCTCCCATTTCCCTTAGGTTGTTCTAGCTAGGGCTGGGTGTATACCTATGTACCTCTTTCTAGGTTCTGTGGGGCAAATATAATTGAATATTGCAGATAAAAAATAGATGCAAATGCAATATAGAAATTACACAATAAAGAATTTACCTATTTCGTTCCATCCTAAACACATAACTGGAAATACTACTACCTAAGCCTACTCCTTAGTTCTGGCAACTATATCTCTTTTTCTACCTCTTTTCCACCTCCAGCAATCCCTCTTTCTGAACTCAGCTAATAAGTACAACCCCTTCTTTAGGGTTTCCTCACTAACTGGGCCAAATCAATAATTTATAGAGATTACATTTAGGATTGTTTAACTATTTTTATGAATCACCTAGCATGCCCCTGAGCTGAAAGGTATATTGTGATTTATTGGTTCATTTTTATATAGGCAAAATCCAGTCTGTTACACGCTGGAATCCTTATTAACTTCAGCACAATACATTTAACCCTTCTTTTGGTTCTTATACTGAAATTCATGAGACTTTAAAATGTGTTAAAATCTTCTTTGTTGGTGTTCTATATTTACAGAATGAAATAGTTTCAAACCTGCCTGTAATAAAGTAAATGCTTTTTATCTTTAAAGGCCCATATTCCAAAAGCACACATTTTTCTTACAACAGTTTCCTTACTGTTGGGCATTATTCATCCCACAGTAACACAAAGCAAATGTGGATGACACTAACTGACTGACACACACACACACACACACACACCAAAAAAAGTCCAAACAGTTGTGGTGCACATTGTGTGAAAGATGAGCAATAAAATCATCAGCGTACAAATGATTTTTTAATTAGGTTTTAATCTGTGTATTTAGAGAAGTTATTTCTGTGTGAATTCCATTCTGATAATTTTTATCTTGGTGTCACAGCTGCAGTCACTAATGGCAGATGCCATGGACACCCTCGAAGGAAGGAAAGGCGATAAAGAACGTGTCTGGAATAAAATAGAAAAGGTAAAAAAAAATAGTAGAAAAAGAAGTTGTTGCTGAAGACGCAGCAGTTAATGTTTGCTTAGAAGTAAAGGTCTGTCCCAGGGTCACACCTATTACGGAGTGTCTGCAAAAGTTTGTCACATTACATCAGGATCTTTTGCCTTGGAAAATTCATGACCAAACCACTCATCTTGTAAAGGGTTTTGTGTTTTGCAACAATAATCTCTCTTCTTCATAGCTCCTTTGCTGTAAGGCCTATGAGGGTGGTACAGAAAAGATGCTTGGAATGGTTGGTGGACATATGGCTACAACTTTAAGATGAATTGTGATAAGGACAGTCCCAGAAAATATATAATTCTACAGAAATCAAGCAGTTTTGCATGGAGCAGCAAGGAACTCTGATGATAGCTGCAGTCAGAAAAGTATAAGTATAGCTCCCGCCCTCCAGCTTCACGCAGCACAGCTGAAAGAAATAAGTTAGTAGTTATTTCCTGTTTACCATATCATCCAAACCCTAAACTGTGGTTAATATTTACCATGGTAGTGAAAATCAGACATTTCTGATTCTCTTTCACTTTAACCACAGTTTTCCATACCATCTGAACTATAAACTGTGGCTAATTTTTTACAATAGTTAATGAAAATAAGCTAATTTCATGAACAAATGTGAAAACATGCCAGCTTCCTAAGCTAAGTTTGAAGTTGGTTGTTTTCATTCATCATAGTTATGACTGGCTACAGAATTTCAGGGTTCAAAAGATTTGGCAAATAGCTACTTGTTGTCTTGGGTGTGTGTAATCTGTTTTGTTGTGAAACCTGTTGTGTAGGCTATTGTACTCCTCCCTCATGTATCAGGTTCATAGTCCATAGGTGCTCTTACATCCATCATGGTCAATACAGAGTCAGAGACTTGAAACACCTTTTATAAATGTAGCCTGCTATGTTTACTACAATCCTGCCAGGAGAAAAATGCTCTTGAAATGTTGTTCTTGCCCTAGTAACCTCTCATTTGGATTATTACAATGTGTTCTATGGGATACTTTTCAAAATTATTTGGAAGCTTTGTCATTCTAAAAGAAATGTACTAGCACTGGGGCCAGGTCTGCATAGGCCAGAATACTTTGGGAGCAGCCTGGAGTATTCTGGACCCAGAGCTGCCCCAATGTCTCTCTGTTACCTTGGGCTCTCTGTTGCAATGCCAGTTGGTTATTCACATGTACATCCTGCTGTGCTGGCCAGCACCACCCCTGCTGGTACAAGTCACTCACTCTAAGGTCAGATTCCATGGCTGGGCACCTCATTCTGATCTCAGAGTTAGGGGTTCACACTAGTGGCGGTGGTGCTGTGCAGTACAGTGGGACACATTGTAAACAGCCACCCAACAGCATCACAACAAAGGGCTCTGAATCTCCAGGAAGAACCAGAGCAAGATGTATTTTTTCTAAAAAAAAAAAAAAAAAAAAAAAAAGGTGTTATACCTTGGGTTCATGGAGCCAGTGTGGCATAGTGGTTTGAGTGTTGGATTATGACTCTGAAGACCAGGGTTCGACTCCCAGCTTGGCCATGAAACTTGATCTTGAGCAAGTCACAAACTCTCAGTCTCAGGGGAAGGCAGTGGCAAATATCCTCTCAACACATCTTGTCAAGAAAAACCCATGATAGGTTCCTCTTAGGGTCGCCATAAGTCAGAAACAACTTGAAGGCAAACAACAACAAAAAAAACAACAGTACCTTGGATTCAGTCCTGAACTGTCCATATATCATTTGGACAGTTCACACTAGAACTAGGTTTTGGGCCCTGCACTATCCAAACCGGTCACTGTGGGAATGGGGGGAGGATGTTTTGTTTGGCCCGTGTGGGCAACCTCTGGAGGATAAGGTTACATTTTGCCAGTACATTTTGCCATCTGCACTAGCTGTGGTTCCATTTCCAGGCCAATCTGAAGTCTTGCTTTCAACTTTTAAAGCCCTAATGGTTTAGGGCCAGCTTATCTGAAGAAACATTACCTCTCATGTCTAACTATCTACATTCTCAGGCCTTCTCCTTCAGGTGCCTTACTCCAAATGAGGTAAGGTTCAGAAACTTCTGTTAGTCTCTTACATTGAGCTATAAGAGAAGGGGCCTTTTTACTGGTAGCACTCCCATCTGTGAAATGTCTTTCCCCGCCGAGAGCCTTGCCAATGTTATGGTCTTTTCAGATCCAGGGAAGAATTTTTAATTCCTCTAGACTTTTAATGAAGTATTTTAGTGCTTTTCGATCAAAGCGTTCTTCAGCTTTGCTACTGGTACCAGTTTCATTTTATATGCTGTACTGTTTTTATTTTTGCTGCTAATTTTATCTTGGTTTTATTATGCACTGCTGCTAATTACAGTTTATGGTTTGTGCTTTATTTTTAATGTTTTGTAAACTGTCCAAAGAACTTTGATTAGTGGGTGGTTTAAAGTGCAATCAGTCAATTAGTTTGGAGTTAATAGAAGCAAAGCTTTTGAATGTCTCCTCTGTGCCTGCAATAGAGGAGGAGCACACGAGCCCTTAGGGAGCTCATTCTCATAATGTTAAAGTGTGGTTGAGCATTTACATACAAAACCATTCTTTGTTGTGACACAAAACAATAACCACTAGTTGTGATATGCTGTGGTATGAATATTACCACACATTGTGATATGAATATTCTGGCTTCACTAGCAGCATAAGTGAAATAAGCAAGTCAAAATGATGGTAACTTGTTGAATGTCCTCAAAGAGGATGTGTGTTTTTATCCCAACCCTTACTGTATTTCAGCAAGTGATATTTTTATATAGACAAAAGGTAGATATTTAAAAATACGGGAGGTGGGGGTATATGGCTCATGTTGCATATGCTTTGGAAAATATGTTTTTAACTAATATTGGCTGGTATCCTGTTTTAGTGACTTGAGTGCTTGTAATTACCTATTCAGACAAGGCACAGACTGTGTACAAAAACCTCCCACCACCCAGGAGCTGTCAAACCTCAGAATGGCTCCTGATGCTCATTCTTACAAGAAGGAAAGGGAGAGCATGGCAGATGATTCAATATCTGGCTGATTTAGGCTTCTCAGGGAAGGAAAAAGTTGATGAACTCCATTTTAGGCTGCACCTTCATTTCTTCCATTGCCTAGACCAAAGTGAGACCTGTTGTTTGTTTGTGGTCTAAATCTCCTCCTTCTTTCTTTCTTTCTTTCCCCACCAGTAAGCAACAGCTGAATGTGGCCTAAATATCCTAAAGGCAACAGATACCAGGTGCTGTATATTTCAGAGTAATGGAAGTGATGAAGGGTTAGCCCTGGTTAAAACTTATATGGGATACTGCCAACAAATAGCAGGTGCTCTGGGTTATATTTCAGAGTAATGATCTGGCCAAATCATATCTGAGTATTCCTTTCCTAAGAAAACCATATGAAATTCACAGGGTCACCATAAGTTGACAGGAGACTTGCAAGTACATACACACATACACACAAGTGTCAGCTGTCAGGTAATAGGAAGGCAGTAGGAAATAGCTTCTCCCAGGCTGTGGAACTCCCTTCCCCTGGAACTCTGGTTGGCCCCTTCCCTGCTCTCTTTCTGTCAGCAAGTGAAAGTGTTTCTATTCAGGCAAGCCTTTAATATTTAATTTATATAGCAGTAGTCTTTCCTTATGTTGAACATAAATAATGACCACTGGTGGCGCAGTGGTTAAATGCCTGTACTGCAGCCATTCACTCGAAACCACAAGGTTGCGAGTTCAAGACCAGCAAAAGGGCCCAAGCTCGACTCAGGCTTGCATCCTTCCGAGGTCGCTAAAATGAGTACTCAGACTGTTGGGGGCAAATTAGCTTACTTGCTGTTCACCGCTATGATCTTTGGAATAGCGGTATATAAATAAAACAAATTATTATTATTATTATTTATGTTCAACATTGTGTAATGAGAACCTACACAAATTCGAATTACACAACGAAGAAATAGAAATAGTAAAAGAATTCTCATACCTGGGATCAAACATTGATAGAAATGGAGACTGTTGCCAGGAAATCAAAAGAAGATTAAGAATGGGAAGGACAGCTATGAAAGAACTAGAGAAGATCCTAAAATGCAAGGATATATAACTGAGCACAAAAGTTAGAATCGTACAAGGCATTGTATTCTCCCTAGAAGCCAAGATGACAAAACTCAGGTTGTCATACTTTGGACACATCATGAGAAGGCATGAATCATTGGGGGGGAAAACAGTAATACTAGGAAAGGTAGAGAGAAGTAGAGAGGAAGGCCACATGCAAGTTGGATGGACTTTATTCAAGAGATCATGAGTATGAGTTTGCAGGAGTTGAGCAGAGCATTGGAAGACAGAGGGTCTTGGAGATGTCTCATCAGCAGGATTGCCATGGGTTGAGATTGACTCGAGGGCAGTTAACAACAACAAAAGCAGTAGTTCATGTACAAAGTTTTATGCTGTGCTGTACTAACTTTTATTAGTAGGTTTTAAATGTATTTTGAACTGGTTTTAACAAATTTTAAAAAATACTACTGATATTTTATTATTTTTTAACTTTTGTAAAATAAGATTTTAACTACTTATTTTAAAATACTGAAAGCCACCTTGGGTCCTACCCCTGGAGAAATAAATAAATTCAATAAATAAATAAATAAATAAATAAGAAAGTTAAGGAACTGCACACGTGGCGCTATGTGCAAATACAGCATATTGACCAGCCAGCTTCAAAATGGAGTTGAAGACCATCCTGTTTTGAGAAGCGTTCCCAGGCATTGCACGATTGTCACTTGCTATTTGATGTTCTTTTTGTTGCCTGTTTTATTGAACCATTTCCTGTATTGCTATGCATTTTATATGTATTATCCTATTATTTCTTAGATTGTATGCCATGGGCAGGTTTACTCTTTTATATTTATTGTTTTTATGTAAAGTGCTGTGCAAATCTACAGCACTATATTAATAATAATAATAATAATAATAATAATAATAATAATAATAATAATCCACTAACACCTTTCACAACTGGTTGCAGGACTTGGACAATGGGGGGTGGACTATAGTATTAGATACCACACTTGTGCTAACTCTAAAAATGTACAACTAGTGGTACAAGAATTTCACCATGCAGGGAGCAGTGTAGTGTAGTAGTTTGAGCAGTGGACTATGACTCTGGAGACCAGGGTTCAAATCTCCACTCAGCCATGGAAATGCACAGGGTGACCTTAGGCATCTCACTCTCTCTCATCCTTAGAAAGAGACAAAGGAAACCCTTCCTCTCAACAAATGTTGCCAAGAAAACCCCATGTTAGGCTCACTTTAGGGTCCCCATAAGTTGCGAACAACTTGAAGGCACATAACTACAACAACAAACTGGTGCAGAAGCCCTAGTACGAATGAGTGGGTGCAGGCCTGTTATCATCAAAGATGAGTGCCTATGCAGTCATGCTGGCTGAAGATTTCTTGGAGTAGTTCCTCCCATCAAAAAAATAATGTTGCCAAGCTCTGAATCCTTTGTGTGCATCAGACCCACATTAGCACCAAAGCATCATTAGATATTAAACCTAACATTCCTTTGTTCAGCCAAGTAAGACCAAGGTGTCTCAAGCTAATTAAAATAAAGTACAGTTGGAAAAATATAAAAGGATTTGGCCATGTTTGGAATGGGTATTTGTCAGGAGACTTACATAAAGTATAATCCTTGGACTCCTTCTACAGCACACATATCTAAAAGAGATAAGAAAACAATCATGCCTTGTTTTGCTAACTGGTGGCTCATGATGCATGTACAGGATGCCTTCCTAGGCATATATTTGCTTGTTGTGATTTGTCCCTGGAGCACCCAGAAAAACAAACTGTCCTTTTTTCCTGTGTGTTTTAGCTCAAGGAATAAATAATGCAAACTCAAGCCATTTCCAAGCTCTTCTCTACTATTTGATCTTCCATTTGCTTACAGAGTCCACAGGAGAAGCCTTTTAGAAATAATAAATGCAATTTGCATTGTGTTATTAATGCAATCAGTGGCATCAGAATAAATACAAATTAACTAGATCAGGTTATCATCAACCATTTTCTCTTCACTGTTGAAGGCACAACCACTTCACGCTGCCACAGACAGACACTCTACTGACAACAACTGAGCTTTGATGCTTACAAGATCTGGTAGATTTTCCATCATTAAATTTCCACGCAGTATTAATGAATTCACTCTGAAATATAAAACTGAAATATGTTCTTATCCCTATCCATATTATAGAATCAGAGAGTTGGAAGAGGCCACAAGGGCCATTCAGTCCATTCCCCTGCCATGCAGGGATAAACAAACAAAGCACTCCTGACAAATGGCCAGTCCTAGCTAGTCTTTCTAGCTAGAATAGCCGTATGCCTTATTTTTCAGTGGATAGTATTGTATTTGAAGGGCTATTTAGTTCAAATCTATTTACCCTCCAATATTTCACAAATGAAAATGGGTGGCAAAGCAACATAGAAGTGTGTTTAAGATGACAGAAGTTATTCATGAGGAAGAAAAGACAAGTTTAGAGATGCTGCAGCAGCTTGCTTTTGCCTGAGACTACTGGAAAGGGCAAGATTCCACACATCTTCTCCCTCCTCCTAAGTTAATTACATGCAAACTACATTTGCACTTTGGAATTCAGTTTGCAGCAATGGAATTAAGCTAAGGACAAGGGGGTAGAGAAAATGGGGCATTTTAAAAGCAGATGAGAAAAGATTCGTTGGATTAATTGAGACAGTTGGAAGATATTAATCTGATTTAAAAGGTAATGAACCACAAGAAGAAAGAGCAGCAGTGGCCTTGAAGCTGCCCATCAAGAGTTTGCAGTTTGGACAGCAGACTCAACAACAGTTGAGCACAAAAGTCATCTGGTCACAGCCTTTCCCCACTAAAGTGGGATTATTGTCTTTCTATTTTAATTATAGTTACTAAATATGGTAAGTACTGTAATACAGTAAGTTAAGGGGAAGGCACTTGACTTGACTTGACTTGACCTGAGGGAGGGAAACCATTGCCATAAGGGGAGGATGTGTAAAATGGAAATCTTGTTCGCCTGAGGAGGGAGGGAAAAGGATACCTAGCATTAATTAATAAAAATTATAAATTTTCCCTTCATATTATGCCAAACAGCTACTGGGCAGCAACAGTGGTAAAGGGTGAGACTGGAGTGAGATCTTTCAGTGACAATGGCAATAGCACCATAGCTAACACTTGTTAGTACTGCACAGAGGGAGGCATCAGTAAACCTCATTTTGAGGAACTTATAGGTTTACCTTTCTAGTAAACCCTAGAATGAGAGAATCCAATGGAAAACAAGAGTTTGTCACAGGATGCAGTAGCACTGTGACTAATGATAAAACTGAGGTCAAGCTGAAAGGAAGTTCAGCTGTTGATGTGCTCAGAGGTGAAAGGAAAATCCAAAGCAGAACAACACATATAATAGGAATATAGAATTTGAGAAGCATGACTCAGGGAAAGCTAGAAACAGTCAAAAAAGAAATGGAACGTATAAACATTGCAATATTGGTTACACTGAGGGATCTAAAATAAGTGATAGAGGTTTAGGGTAAAATTAGAAGCTGCTAAAAAATTAGAAGCTTCTAGAAACAGAGAGAAGAAAAGTGATTTCTTCACAGTGCAGACAGAAGGAAGAATATTGTACATCACCCTGAACTCCTTGGACATCAGGGTAGAATTAAATAAAATGATTAATGACTTAATTGCTTCCTGACAGGAGCAAGATGTTAACTGAGGCAGGTGTCATCTAGCTCATACTTTTGAGGTCAAACTATGTGTTGCATTAAACAATACAAGTTTGCCTTGAGTAACAAATCATTTGGAAGAGATGGGTGATTGTCATTGTGACTGCATGGGGAGAGATTTAACCCCTTTTTCTACGCACCAGCCACAACCTTAAATTCTGCATATGTTGTATATATAGCTTCTACTTTGTAAGAAGGAAGAGAGAGACTCTAAAATAACATCAATTTTGGCCTAAAGTCAGTACTATACAGATACTGTATACCTCAGTTAATGAAATAGATGCGTTTCTTGGAATTTCTTCTTTAACAGGAAATTTGGTATCAGAGACAGAAATAACATGGAAAGAATAGGGATATTTTCCTACACCTCAAAAAGTTGAGCAGTTCAACATGTTTCAGCAATATTTTCATTCAAATGTAACAACACACACATGTAAACAATTAAGTCAGGTAAGCTTTGCCTTCTAGAGCAGTCATTCTTAGCCTTCTCTTTACCAGGGCCCCCTTTGAAAGATCTTTTGATGCAGATCCTAAAGTGCATAAAATACTGCATTTAATATATCTCTTGACTTGAGATGGCTGGGGTTGCCTTGCATTCCTGTTGCTGTACAGCCACAGAAGAAAGAGGCAGGGAAGGCAGGATGGCAAGTGAGGAAAGAGACAGGGCACCATGTGCCCCCCTCCTCAAAGCATAGTAAGAGTGCCTGACAGAGGAGGGAGGGAGGGAGAAACTTTGCTCCCCACCACTTGCCTAGGCCACCTTCCCAGGCTCCTTACCTCCGCTACACCTGGTGCCTCTATGTGTGCCCTGGCTGTGGTCAGTCAGAGAAAGAGGCAGGAAGGACAGGTAAGCCTCCTGTGGACCCCTTGCTATCATGACCCTCCAGGGGTCTGCAGACCAAAGGTTAAGAACTGTGGTCTAGACGCCACTTGAAGGCTTCTCCCAAAAGGCATCCAGGGATAACTTTGTCTTCCACCAGCTTCCACTTTTATTTTGATGGCCAAAGCTACAGATCCATGCAGATTTATCTACTTTTTCTTTTTCTCTCTGTTTTGCTGTTCATGCATGGTCAGAAAAAATTCATGAGGCAGCTACTGTTTACCTTACCTGCTGTAGGCAGGCACATATGACTAGAGCAGGATCAGCTAGAGTAGAATTCTGTAGTTTCCCATTTCAAGCTTCATTATATGTTTACTCAGACATGCTAGTGCAGCTTTGCACCGAGACACTTACAGTTGTCCCTCCGTTTGTGCAGGCTTCGAATCCATGTCCCTCACTTACTCACCAGAGGCAAACAAAGGGACTTAAAATGGGGTGTGTGCCTGTGGGTACCTGCGTGGGCTCACCACCATTCAAGCCGATAGGGCTTGAATATCAGCGGATTTTCATTTTGCGGGGGGGGGGAGGCAGAACAGATCCCCTGAAAAAATGGAGGGGCAACTGTATTTCTCCAGGCCTGTTTCACCATTCCCCACGTGTCAATACTGCTACAAAGCTTACATCTTGACAAAGTGTGAGGTGGCAAAGGGGGAGTAGGGTGAGCATGATTTTTTTTAAAAAAAAACCAACAACTAAAAAGTAGCCTTGTTAACTGAGGTGCTTTACAGAGTGCCCAAAAAGGGCGCTCTACCGGCACCCATGTGTATAGGGCGCCACCATTTTTACGCCCCCAGTACATACTAGGGGTGAGGCCTGATTGGATGTTGCGTCCTCAGCCAACCCCTAGTACGTACTGGGGGTGGAGCAAAGGCCCGTTATGCCTGCATAAGAACAGATCCTAAAAATGTGATAAATGGGTTTTGCACCAACATCTTAATTTGGAGAAACAAAAGATGTACAGCAGAAAAAGTGTTGTAGCATGGAATATTTCTACTGAGTACTAGCCAGCTGGGTGTGCCCTTTCCCAAGGTGGAACATTCCCAATTTTCCCTTTTTTTCCTTACCAGTTTTCCCTTTTTCCTTTCCCAATACTCATTTCTCACTGGGCTGATTGCTGTCCATGCTGTTCCCCTTTTTCCTCTTAAATCTGGTGTCACGAAGCTCTCCAGGTGTTGTTGGATTGCTCCTCACCATCTCTTTCATTGGTAAGGGCTGCTAGGACTTACAGTTCAACAACATCTGGATGATTGGACTACACGATTCCTACATCTGGCCTATAGTTCTCTATGCCATTGAAAAATTTTGATTAATCTTAGCCAACTGCTGCTAATACCACCACCTCCACCATCCCAGGTATGAACCAGGTCATAAAAGTCCCTAAATAAAGTTCACTGTTAGGATGTACTGGAAAGAGAACAACATATGCCCCACAGCCTAATTTTAAATGCCATCTGCAAGCCATGAGTTCAGACCTCTGCCAGGCACTATCTGCCCCTGTCCCAGTAGCCCATCAAGTGGAGGGGGGAAAAGAGGGAAATCAGGGAATGTAGCAGGATGAGTGTGGGGGGGGAGGGAGGGGATGCCAGGAAAAGGGAGGGGATGTGGGGGGAGGGAGGAACAGCCCACCCACCTTAAGGTCTAACCTTACCAACCACTGGCATGCAAACTTACTCCCAATGTAGCCATCAGAAAAAACCAGGGATCTCCAATATGTGGGTCACATTTGCCTTTCTGAAGTCTCTCCTCCTTCTAAACTAATAAGGAGAGGCTCATCTACTTTTGGATCTGAACCTACCCACCACTGCATTGCAGGCTTGCACCCAGTGTAGCCACAAGAGAAAAACAAGGACCTCTAGTCTGTGGGACACATTTGGCCCGTGGTAAGTCTAGGTCTCCCTAACACTCCAGAAACCACCCTTCTCCTCTAAATTACTGAGAAACATGAAAGGAATCCATTATCTCTCTGACTGTTGATTCCATTTTCTACCCTCAGTGGTCATTTCCAGCTTCACTCCCCTTCCTTCCCTGAATGGCAAAGGGAGAGGAGGAGAAAAACTCATTGCTCTCAGAAAGCATATGTAAACACTAGCAAAGAGTCTGTTGCAAAGCCTCGTTCCCTGCCAAAGTGCTTAGTGGAAAAGCTCCATCCTTGCATATTGGCCAGGTACCAGAGAATGTCAGGGTTGGGTGGGGGTATCCCAAACTCTTTTTCCGGATGGTTGCTCACTGTTTGCAGAAAGGTTTAGACATAGCAGAGGGAAGAACAGTCAAGCATGTCATTCCTTCCTAACTGGGGTTCTTTTCAACCCTACATCATTTAATTTGGCTCAAATGTGCTTATGTTAATAGTTGGTCAAACGGATCCAACAGGCTGAGACATCACAATGCATGGATACACATCTCACTGCCACCTGTTCCAGAGAAAGAGGGAGAAATTCCCCACAATCACAGACTCAGATTTGCTCTTTTGTCTTTATTGCTACCAAATTAATTTACACATGCTGGAGAAAATAACCACAATGTAATCCTGCACAATTATTCTGTTAAATGAAGAGTGCTGATACTGTCATCCCTACTCATGAAGTTTGGCTGCTGTAGGAGAAGCAGCTGTTGTGCTTAATGAAACCGCCTTTCCCTCTGAAGCAGCAGAATAACGGCTGCAGTGCATGTTTTCCAAACAGTTCAAAAAGGCAGTGTGGCAACCAGGAAAATTTGTGTTAGGTGCTGTGCACATCTTTTGAAAGCAATATGCATCCCTCCCTCAGCATGCAAAGCAAAACCATAAGAAAACAGAAGAGCCTGACAACGTGTCCTGTGAAAATTTATTTTCCAAATGAGCTTGGGTGCATTTGACAGCTAGGCCTAGATATCAACAAGGTATGTAACTGCAGAGCGGACAAGGACCAAATTTTGTCTCTGTGCCTGATGTGGAGTCCAGGGATGCATTCAGGCTGTCATTGCATCATTTGGGGCTGCTTTTTTGTCTAATTATCAACTGATTTTTTTAAAAAAAAACTTTTTGTGGTTTGGCAGATTAGGGACTCTGGTGAGAATAGAAGATACACAATTCCACATTTGCAGCTGGTTTGGGATCGTTTTGGTCAATGGTGGAGGGGGGAAGCACACTCAAATCAGCCTTGGGCCCCATACAGACAGGCCAAAATAAAGCTGCTTTGGGTCACTTTGGAGGTATGCTGTTTAAATGATGCTTGTGTCCTCAGAGTCTGGAAGCTGCACCAAAGCTGTGTTCCAGTCCTTAGGACTGTAGTGTGGCTTTGGTGTGGCTTCCGGCCTCTTAGGACAGATGCATCATTTAAACAGCATACCTCCAAAGTTACCCGAAGCAGCTTTATTTTGGTCTGTCTATATAGGGCCAAAGATTGGCAAGGTTTTTTAAAACTTGTTTATGCATTCAGGGGCTAGACTTTATGTTTTATATATTCAGTCATTCATTCATTCAAATATTTATATCCCACCCTCTATACAGAGCTCTCAGGGAAATGTACAATATAAGCAATCTAATAAAATTTAAAACAATGTTTAAAATAATTTTAAAAGGTTAAAAACATATAAACTAGTTAACCAATTAGAAGACAGATTTTTTTTTACAAAGTGTTAAAGTATTTTAAAATAGTTTTAAAACTGAACTGAAACCATGCATATGGGTGGTTTTGTAAGGAAAGGCTTTTGGGGCTTTCCCATTCCTAATGCAGTAGAATGTTAGGTCTCCATGGCTTACTCACACCACTGTCCCCTCTTTGTACCTACTCCCTGATGTGGAAGAACAGCCAGGGGATTTTGAGGACAAGCTCTGATTGCCACTGACCAAGCACAAGGTCACACCAAAGCATTTGCTGATCACTCTTGTACATCTGGTGCTTACAGGTACTATAGGTGCAATGCAGGCAACCCCACACCTGATCAATGACCAAGAAAATGGAGCTTTGCCTAGCTGCCTGGCTGCTCTTGCACAATGATGACATTGAGCATGGAGGTACAGAATATTTTGTTGCACAACTGTGGTGTACATAAGCTGCACTAGTATATATTACAAGTATCTTTTAGCAACAGGATCCTGGCCCTCTTTTTCGCTTTCTGTTTAATATGTTAAGAAGAAAAGAATATTGTTTGCTAATATGTTAATTTTGGGGCTAGCAGGAGGATCACTTGCTGGCCACTATGGGTATTGACAACTTGGAGCGTTGTTGTTGTTTTAACTAGGATCTCCTACCTTGCGTGGCCAAGCATGGAGAGTAGGAGATTCTGGGGGCTGTAGTCCTCATAAGTAATTTTTCAAGCACGTGATACTGCATTCTCCTTGACTGTGTTCACTGTTTGACTAAGTGCTAGTTGTTTGCTCTCAAGTCAACTTCAACTTATGATGATCCCATGAGCAAGATACTTCTAACTGCCCCAGTCATCTGCTGCCCCAGATATCTCCTTATTTCTGCCATGGTTCCAGTGAGATTCCTCCTTCCTATCCTGGCCTCTAGTTCTCCGTGATTAATTTTCTTGGCAGCAGTGAAGGATATGCCTTCTGCAATTATACTACTATAACACTGTGCTTACTTTACTGCAGTGGGTTTCACCAGATCTTTAGATATAGAATGGGATATCAATATTTTAATTAAATAAATTCATAGAATCATAGAATCGTAGAGTTGGAAGAGACCACTAGGGCCATCCAGTCTAACCCCATTCTGCCATGCAGAAAATCACAATCAAAGCATCCCCGACAGATGGCCATCCAGCCTCGGTTTGAAGACCTTTAAGGAAGGAGACTCCACTACACTCCAAGGGAGTGTGTTCCACTGTCGAACAGCCCTTACTGTCAGGAAGTTTCTCCTAATGTTGAGGTGGAATCTCTTTTCCTGGAGCTTGCATCCATTGTTCCGGGTCCTGTTCTCTGGAGTAGCAGAAAACAAGCTTGCTCCCTCCTCAACATTACATCCTTTCAAATATTTAAATAGGGCTATCATATCACCTCTTAACCTTCTTTTCTCCAGACTAAACATCCCCAACTCCCTAAGTCGTTCCTCATAGGGCATGGTTTCCAGACCTTTCACCATTTTAGTCGCCCTCCTTTGGACATGCTCCAGTTTCCCAATGTCCTTTTTGAATTGTGGTGCCCAGAACTGGACACAATATTCCAGGTGGGGCCTGACCAAAGCAGAATTGAGTGGCACTATTACTTCTCTTAATCTAGACACCTTACTTTTATTGATGCAGCCTAAAATTGCATTTGCCTTTTTAGTTGCCGTATCGCACTGTTGACTCATGTTCAACTTGTGGTCTACTTGGACTCCAAGATCCCTTTCACATGTAGTTTCATTCAGCCAGGTGTCCCCCATCCTATATCTGTGCATTTCATTTTTTTGCCCTAAGTGCAGTACCTTACATTTCTCCGTGTTGAATTTCATTTTGTTAGCTTTGGCCCAATTTTCTAATCTGTTCAGGTCATTCTGAATCTTGATCCTGTCCTCTGGGGTATTGGCTATTCCTCCTAATTTGGTGTCATCTGCAAATTTGTTAAGTATGCCCCAAATTTGGTCCTCCAAGTCATTGATAAAGATGTTGAATAGCACTGGGCCCAGGACAGAGCCCTGTGGGACCCCACTGGTCACTTCTCTCCAGGATGAAAAAGAGCCATTGTTGAGCACCCTTTGGGTCCGGCCAGTCAACCAATTGCAAATCCATGTAACAGTTACTTTGTCAAGCCCACATTTTACAAGCTTTTTTGCAAGAATATTATGGGGAACTTTGTCAAAGGCCTTACTAAAATCACTTTTATTTGATAAAAAAAATAAAAACCAAAGTAAGCAGAATTGGAAATGTAGCTGTTAATTTGGGGCTCATTGAGATTGGTGATTTGTGTCAGGTATAAGATATAAGATAACCAGTGTGGTATAGTGTTTTGAATGTTGGACTAGCACTCTGGAGACCAGGATTTAAATCACTGCTCAGGCATGGAAACCTATTGGGTGACTTTGGACAAATCATATGCACTTTGACTCAGCGGAAGACAAAGACAAATCTCCTCTGAACTAATCTTGTCAATAAAACCCTGTGATACATTCACCTTAAGGTCGCCATATGTCAGAAAGAAGTTGACATAACACATAACAACAACAGCACTATGCAACTTGGCTACCCATCCCCTGAAAAAATTCCTATGGCCACCCACAGATTTCTTCATACAAAATTACAAGTAATGATACGATAGAGCATACTGATCAAAGTAGTTTGTTCATGAATGTCTGTAGAAGAGCTTATCTAAAATAAATCCTATTGTTAGCCCCAACTGGAGTATACCTGCTGAATCAGGTCCAAAACACACTGCAGAAATAATCCAGTCTGAGATGGTTTTAACGGCCCTGGTTCAGTGCTAGGGAGTCCTGGAAATTGTAGTTTATTGCAGCACCAGAGCTCTCTGATAGAGAAGGCTAATGTCTCACAAACCTACAGAACAGAGTGGCACTATGCAGCAGCTAAAAAGGGCAATGCAATTTTAGGCTGCATCAGAGATTCTACCTCAACATTAAGAGGAACTTCCTGACAGTAAGGGTGTTTCGACAGTGGAACACACTTCCTCAGAGAGTGGTGGAGTGTCCTTCCCTGGAGGTCTTTAAACAGAGGCTTGATGGCCATCTGTCAGGGATGCTTTGATTGAGAGTTCTTGCATGGCAGGGGGTTGGACTGGATGGCCCTTGTGGTCTCTTCCAACTCTACGATTCTATGATTCTATGAGTTCCCCAAATTCCCAAACACTAAGCAAGGGCAGTTAAAGCAGTCTCATACTGGATTATTTCTGTAGTGTGTTTTGGACTTCAATTGGATTATCTATGTGTTGACTCGACTCTAGTTGGGATTCAAGCCTGCTTTTACTGTTTTCACAAATACAAAGATAGAGATTCAGAGAGAGAGAGAGAGAGAGAATGAGAATTCTAGGCACACCGATCTTTAGCACAGTCCTTCAATCACAACCAAAAGTTCACAAGAAGGATGTCTTAAAAACGGAGGTATACAGAATCCCATTTGTGCTGTTGCCTGTTACATGATGAGTAGCACCCATTCTTTGTGGCAGCAGCATGCCATCACCATGAGACCAGGATAGCCATAAAAATAGGAAAAATGAAACACACACACACGAAAATGCAAACAAACAGCACCAGAAGACAAATAAAACACAACCTTATTCCCTGAAACAGAGTGTGGGAGGATAATCAAATTTCTTAATTGAAGGGAAATCTATAACCAGGGTACCACAACCGAGAAACCTCTGGCTTATGTGGCAAACCAATATATCTTTGTAAAATCTTATTTTAGTATTTTATTTTTAATTTTTTTTAAAAAAGTTCTTAGAAAATTATGACATTCCCTTCATTTCAGAAATCTGGCTCCCGCACCACCAATGACCAACCCCCACAGTAATCTTTCAGGTACCTATTAAATTATATTTATTTGTAAAAGCTTTCAGGGCATCAGCCAATATTTGATTTGCCTTGTGCTACTGTTAATTTGAATTGCTTTTTAATAATTATTTCCGTAGATGTTTTTAATGCATTATTTTAGATATTGGTAATTTTATTTATTTATTTTTACTTCTGATTTTAACTATGGTATGTTTTTACATAGACTGATCCTGTGTTCTTATGAGGAGGCACAAGGTATAAATCAAACCAGTAAAATAACACCTTACACACACACAAACATATATTAAATATTATACACACAGGTGCACACAAACACAGAGTTCAAAATATATTTAGCCATGAGGTTTTGGTACCACAATAGAAATAAAAACAAAAAGACTGTAGGGATATAGTATGTGGAAAGTGCTAGGTGAAAGTAGTATCCTGAAAAGCAAAAAAGCAAAAGCTTTTTAAGGTGTGTTTTTTAAGTTTAAGTTTTTTTCATTAAGGTTGGTGAAAAAGGTAAGTAGCACAACACCTGATTTTCGCAAGTGAAAATTGTACTGTCACTAAGGGTTTAGAACTCCTGCAGATTCTGATTGGTTTTTGCTCACTTGTTGCATTTTCTGAATTCCTGGAACCATGGCAGGCTTTCCCCACATATCTGTGTGCCACAGTTGAAAGCAATAAAGGGAAATTGGATTTGACCAGATGTTAATTGTTTGCCACCTCCTTGTGTAGGTTACCTGCTTAGTGAACCCTTGGCAGTCACTCTTTAGCAGGGACAAAGCTTTGAAAATGTCTAACCAGCTGTGGCGCACCTCCCATGAAAAAAAAATGAGGATCTGTAACATAGGAAGCGTGTCACTTCTGGCCCCTGTTTGCAAACATACACATTTTTTCCTAAAACATTCACCTTGCATACCTTCCAACTGTCCCAATTTGGCAAAGACACTCCCAATTAACCCTCTGTTATCCCATATTTGAAGAGATGTCATATTTAGGCAAGCTTGTTTTCTGCTTCACCTGAAAACAGGACCCAGAACAATGGATGCAAGCTACAGGAAAAGAGATTCCACCTCAACATTAGGAGAAACTTCCTGACATTAAGTGCTGTACGACAGTTGAACCAACTCCCGCGGAGTGTAGTGGAGTCTCCTTCCTTGGAGGTCTTTAAACAGAGGCTGGATGGCCATCTGTCGGGGATGCTTTGATTGAGAGTTCCTACATGGCAGGGGTTGAATGACCCTTGTAGTCTCTTCTAACTCTATGATTCTATGATCTTTCAGTTGCTTTTAAAATATAACTCTCTCCTCTTCCCAATTTCCCCCTTTTGTCATCAGTTTAATTAAATTACTTCAACTAAGTTCATAGTACAAAAGTAGTTTGCAGTCAGTTAACTCAGCAGGGGGAGGGGAGGGGAGAGGAGAGGAGGGCGTGGAATCTTGTCCTTCCCAATAAATTCAGGCAAAATCAAACTGCTACAGCCTCTCCCCAACTTGCATGTTCTGCATCAATAATTTTTGCCAACTTGGCAACACGCTGATGTTGCATGTCCATATATATCCCAGTTTTCATCTATGAAAATGTAGGAGGATATGACCTTATGAACCAAGTCTTGAAGTGCCAGCATGGGGGTGGCATGGGGATATGGTTTTTGGATGACGCATGTCCTGACATCAACCCCATGCCGGCGTCACACTGCCCACCTGACTGCATAGCAGGTGGCATTATGGTGCTCTTTTGGAGTGGCATTTATATGATGTACGCTGAAAGGAGTGCCAAAAAGTGCTGCTGCACCTTTTTGCTAGCTTTAAAAGGTGTGGCATTTTGCCATTTTTTTTAGAGCTGGCAAAGCGCCAGATTGGGGCCACAGTGTGTGGTTGCAGAGCCATTCTTTCGGGGCCATCTGTTTTGCCCCTTAGTTGCTTTTGTGTTAGGCAAACAGTCTAGCACCTGTTACCATGGGGTTTTTAATGATACTTTGACAAATAACGCTGCCATTTTGCATTTGACTTTTAGGGGCCTGCAGGTCACAGAAACCCAAACTAGAGTGGTAGTTGGGTTTAATATGGGTTTTGTTGCAGCAAATGGAGTTCAAAGTATACGCATCCATTCACATTCGCTGAAGTTAGGGACACAAGACCCCGGAGAATGTGGAAAAACCACAAATAACAAAAACATTATGGAGGAGCTAGAAATGCCTATTGGCGTGTTCTCTCTAGGAATCTCTAGGTCCTTCAATGTGACTTTTGGTTAAAGTTGACCATACAGTTGCACTGGATGACCTAGTTATTCCTAGAGAGAACATATTAATAAAATCCGTGAATAATGAAATCCGCAAATGCAATCTGCAAAAGCCACAAATGTGGAGGGATAAGTGTACAAAAGTACAAAAGTAGCTAATAATTAACTCAGCAGGAGAGCGTGGAGATGAGATGACAGAATCTTACCCTTCTCAGTTGACTCAGACAAGAACTACATGCTGCAGCCTCTCCTAGCTTAATAACTTTGGCCATCCTGACTACAGTCTTATATTTCTTGGTCAGATATCCAAGTTTCCCTCTGTGAAATTATGAAGGGATACTATTATACTGGCTTTGGCGGGTTATAGACTGCCTCTTTGAGGCAGGCTGCACCCGCCCCTTTCCCCGCCGGATCGGGGCTTGAGCTGTCAGAACGGCAGCCGCTGAGGCCCCGATCCACCTCTTTTCAGGCTGCGGGGGAAAGCAGCAAAAACGCCGCTTCCCTGCAGCTGAAAAGGGTGTCCTTGGCGCTTCAAGCCCCAGGACACCCCACGGCGGCGGGGAGGGGGAGAAAGGGGCCACTTGGCCCTTTCTCCCTTGCTTCGCTGGGCGCAGCCGTCTGAAGGCTGCCCAGCGAAGCAAAGCGGTGCCGCGACCAGGAAGGAGCTCCGAAACGGAGCTCCTTCCTGGCCCGCAGAAAGGGCACCCTAAGCGCCCTGCCTCGGATTGAGGACGTCACATCCGCACGCCCCATCTAGAGGCGGTGCAGACGTGACATCCTCACGGCAGCGGCCGTATGGAAGGGCCGCTGCCGTTTATGGCGTGACGAGCACGCACTAGGGTTTAGAGCGGTGCAGAAGCACCGCCCTTTTGTAACCTAGTGCGTCTCGTCACGCACTAAGTGCCGGTCTGTAACCGGCCTTGTGTCAATTATGTTAATGAGGCCAATCCTCATTTTGCTCGGTATAAGGCTATACCGTAACATCCCGTGCAATTTTCCCTCCCACATCAATTCACTGTTAATTTCATGCAGTAAGCAAATCAAGTTGCAAACAAGTTTGGGATACAACCAAACCCTTTGAAAATCACTTTCAAGGATGAATGCTTCTCTCACATACACAGGATATAGGTTATCGTTCTGGTTTTTAATTGTTGAATTTATCCTTATACTGTTTCAGCCTTTCTAAGGAGTGGGGGGGGGGAGATACCGTATTATATATATATTGAGGTATTTTAATCTTGTATGCCACTTTGATTGTCTCGACAAAAAGCGGGTTAGAAATAAAAGTTTATGTGAAAGTCGAAGGCTTTATGGACGGCATCCATAGTTTTTTGTGGGTTTTTGGGCTATGGTGGCCATGTTCTGTGTTGATGGCTGGCCTCAGCCTGCGAGGCTAATGCAAACGAGGATTAAGGTCTACTAACTGGTGATCATTATCTGCTGGGAAAGCCCCTGACTCTGAATGAGTCCTAATTTTGCGATTCCTCAAGGAACATGAGAGACACTGCAGACTAGGTCAGCCGAAAAATCAGCAGCAGCAGAACATGCCATAAACCATCCTGGGCATAAAATACTGTTTGAAAACACCGAAGTTCTGGACCATGCCAAAGCACGACCATGTCAGGATGCACAGGGAAGCCATTGAGATCCACAAACACCTGGACAATTTCAACCAGAAAGAAGAAACCCTTAAAGTAAACAAAATTTGGCTACCAGTCCTGAGGAAGAGCAAAATTAGGACTCGGCAAATGCAAATGGGAAACCATTCAGAGTCAGGGGCTTTCCCAGCAGATAAGATCACCAATTAGCAGACATTAATCCCGTTGCATTAGCCTCCCCGGCTGAGGCCAGCCATCAGTACAGAACAATACACATGCAAATCACTCCTGCATTCCCAGGCTCACACAGTATATATGCACCCAATTTTTCCAGGCAAAGCTTCTCTGAAGATGCCAGCCAAGATGCTGGTGAAACGTCAGAAATAAACTCTGCTAGAACATGGCCACATAGCCCGAAAAACCCACAAAAACTACAAAAGTTTTGTTTTATTATAACCCAGTCCCAATGCATGAAATGAGATAGTGAAGGGAGGCTTCCTGTAGCCCTTGCAGTCATTGAGGGGTGAAGGAGCACAATTATGCTTGCTAAGCCCCAGAAAATATTGCAATGAAGGTAGCTCTTATGTTTTACATAAAGATAGACATGCCTATCCAGAAAGGGACAGAGGAGAACAGTGAAGGGATGTCATGTTTGAGGAGGGAGCAAGCTTGTTTTCTGCTGCTCCAGAGACGAGAACACGGAAAATGGATGCAAACTGCAGGAAAAGAGATTCCACCTCAACATTAGAAGGAACTCCTTACAGTAAGGTGCTCACAGTGGAACAAACTCCCTCAGAGTTGTGGTGGAGCTCCTTCCTTAGACATCTTCAGACAGAGGCTGGATGGCCATCTGTCGGGGATGCTTTGATTGAGATTTCCTCATGGCAGGGGATTGGACTGGTGGCTCTTGTGTCTCTTCCAACTCTGTGATCTATAAATTCTGCAGATGCTACCTTTGTATGCATAGATTCAAGTTTAGAAAGAGTAACTGTATTTTAAATGCAGTCTCTCTCACCCTAATAGTTAAGACTGTCATCGTGTGACTACATATAGTGTTGCTAGGTTTTCAAATAGCAGTAAGGACAGTTGAAAATCATGACATGCAGGCTGACAATCAGGAAGTATATAAATCTATATAAAAGGAAAATCTTTCAATGTCTCAAAAAGGGGCAATGCTTAAAAAAAGAGACATCTGCCAGTCCTGTATTGAAGTATCCATTTACTTAGTAAATGCATTCTGCCAGTAAACACTGGTTTCCCTAACTGTGTTCTGCATCAACAACACATTATGCACAAGAGCAACCTCTAAAACAGTGTATCGATTGACCTACCTAAATGCAGTAGCAGTTATGTGTGAAACTACCTTGTGTGTAATGAATTAGTCAAGATCCATGCAAAAGTGTTAACTTAAAATTCAAAAGGCAGAGTTGGAAAGCCAATACAGATGTGAAGTGAGAGATAGGCTGAGGGAACAGTGGACCAAGTATACTGCTGATACTCCCAGCAAGCCAACATGCATTAATAGTTTGAGTGTTGGGCTATAACTGTGGAGACCAGAGTTCAATTCCCAGCTCAGCCATGAAAGCCCTGGGTGACCTTAGACAAGTCACGTGCTCCCAGCCTCAGGGGAAAGCAATGGCAAACGTCCTCTGAACACTCTTGCCAAGCAGGGATGTAGCCAAGGGGGGGGGGTTATTGGGGTCCGGACCCCCTTTCCATTAGAAAAATGAATGGTGTGTGCTGCTGCGCCGCCACACCCAAGCCCTATTATAATGGTGGCACTTAGTCTGGACCCCCCCCTTCCTAAAATCCTAGCTACGTCCCTGTGCCAAGAAAATCTTGATAGGTTCACTTTAGGGTTCCATAAGACACACAACAGCAACAATCAGTACTGAGGGGAGGTGTATGTTAAGCTTTCCCACTATTTTCTTATCTCAGTTTGTTGCTAGCAGGTGGCTATGACTTATGGTGACCCTATGAATTTGTCTTTTCAGCAGTCCTTAATACTGCAGAACTCCCCTCAAACACCAGATTTCAAATGCATTCATTCTTTTCCTGTCATTTTTCCTCAATGTTCCACCTTTCACAACCATTCACATAAATCAGAAAAACTTTGGCAGGGATAATCTTGCCTTTTGTATCTAATAATATATCTTTGCATTGAACTTTTAAATGTCCCTCCGAAGGATTCCTGGAAACTCTCTTCATCCCAGTATGAAAGAAAGAAAAAATATAGGTATGGCACAGTATATTTTGGCTTAGGGTCTCATAGGTTTTGGTATGAACTTAGACTTGGAAAATAGCATCAGGCAGAGAGGTTAACACAACACCAGGTAGTGCAACATTGTTTTCTCACACTGCAGGGCTGCTAAAACAAACCAGAAAGATCGCTACTAATATTTGAGCTCTTCCCAGCTTATTATAGGACAACTGTGTTTTCATAGTATGGCTTCATCCAAAGAAACCATTGTCCTTTTGGCTTTTAAATCAAAGCAAGGCTTCCTATAGCAGATTAAAGAAATATAGGGAAAAGATGGAGTGTAAGAGGCACTGGTGGTTTCCATATGCTTGGTACTACTACTACTAAACTAATACTACTACTATTATATTATATTAGTTGTATCCCCCCTCTCCCTGATTGGATCGAGGTGGGTAAAAAAAGTGTGGTCCTGTTTATTTCTCCCAAATGCTCGGGGAAATGCCGAAAACATACTGAGTGTGGGGCAGGTTTCTTTTCTTTTAGCACTGAGCAAGCCACAAATTGTGCTTTCAGCAGACCTGAGTATCTCTTTTGGCCAAACTAGATCTGAAGATACACACATCTCTGCAGCCAGCATGAAGGGTTTAAAAAAAAAAACATGCAACATCACCCACGTTTTGCAGGAATTGTGTAAGCCTTTTTGTGGTTCTATGAATGCCACAGCCAATAGTAGCACCCACCCAAATATACCCTCCCCTGGCACTGCTGATTTCCCCCTCCACTTCTGTGACCTCTTCTTTTTCCAGCGTTGCCTTTCTGACCGCCATAAATAGATTTCATCCTTCTGAGTGCTTTCATACCACTCACAATGGCTCATAACAATTGAACCATAATAAAATACAACATAAAACAGATAACAAAATATAGCCTTTTAGCTGTCATAAATGTCCAGGTTGCCCTTCTTCCAGGAGACTCCTAGGAATTATAGTTGGATCAAAGAACTGTTGGTTGTATTCAAGCCCTCTACTCTTCATCAAAGAACTGCAATTCACAGGGCTCTCTGCAAAGAGGGAATGGCAGAGAAGTCTGTAGTGTCACTAGTCTTTTTTCATTTTTAACTAAAAGATTGCTGACAGTCTCCATCTCTCTCTTTCTTTTCCTCTTTCTCTACGAGCCCACAGCCATGTTAAGATGCTTTGTAGATACAGGGTCATCCATGACCCACAAGCTATCTATTCATTTCAAATGCAGATCGTTTGGTGATTTGTTTTTTGTTTTGTCTTGTTTGGGTTTTTTTAATAGACAGATATTTCCCGTCAAGAAAGTAGAAGCTCTGTCCACTTACTATTGCTTGTTTGGTAGAGATGGAGAGAAGAAAAAATTGCTTCTGAATAAAAGTATTCCCCTAAAGTGTGGTTTTAAAAATCCATCTCTTTGATTGAGGAGCAATTCCACAGTACAATGTATCAAATTAATCAGTTACCTTATGAAAGACACTTGGTTCTGTCCTGACAGCCTTTCATAAAGGGAGAGAAAATATTTAACTGTTTGTAATTTGCACAACATTATTGCAGACTAATATAATAGCGTATTTGTTAAATGTGCACCGCTCTTCTCCTCTGTGGCTAAATGAACCATAGGCCATCTCCTTTTCTGTAGTCAATTTGAAATTAACATATAATGCAGAATATGACTTGTCGGCCACCCAGCCATTTTACAGGTGAATTATGCCTGTCATCTTTTTTTCCTGATGCACGAGGATGAAAAGTGCTTTAAGGTTCCTTCCTTTGGTGTTGTGCAGGCAGATACAGGTGCTTTCTCTCTTAGATTATGTTGTGGGGATTTTTAAAAAGAAAAGAGGAATAATAAGTGAATGTAAATACCCTTTAACGACAGCCTTTGACAAGAGATGCCTTGGCAACCAGAAATGGGAAGATCTTTATGAACAAGTCACACACACACCCAAAAAAGAGGACAAAATCAAGACCTGATGCTGAGGGTGCATTTTATACACTACCTTTAGGCTGTTTCATCTCTTCTAGGCATGGTTCTGATCATCTAAGAGGATGGGCACAGAGCCAGGAAATTAAAAGAACAAAACCCAGCTCCTATTATCTGTCTACTCAACAGCCTGGATAAAGTTCGTCCCTAGCCTTCCAGTGTCCCAGTCTTTCTGAGGCTTCTCCCTTCCTCACTTCAGGGTTGACCTAAGATATTTTTGCCGCCTGATGTAGAGGTTTGAGCTCTCACATTCAGAATTCCAAAATACTCAGAAATCCAAAACATTTTAATGGATGGCTGAGATAAGTGATCCTTTGCTTTTTGATGTTCAATGTACACAAATTTGTTTCATGCACAAAATTATTAAAAAAAAATATTGTACAAAATACTTCAGGCTATGCGTACAAGGTGTAGGTGAAACATAAATGAATTTTGTGTTTAGACTTGGGTCCCCGCCAAGATATCAATTATGTATTTATATACAAATACAGGCACACCAAATCCCAAACACTTCTGGTTGCCAAGCATTTCAGATAAGGGAAGCTCAACCTGTACAGTAAGGAAAGGCAGTAGGAACAGAATCAACTTATTTGAAATGTGGTGTGAGGAGAGTTCGACGGATACCATGTGGACTGCCAAAAAGGAAAATAACTGGGGACCAATATAGATCAAGCCTGGACTCTCCTAGAAGCCACGATGACTAAACTAAGATTGTCACACTTTGGACATGTAATGACATGATGTGACTCTTTGGAAAAGATAATAACCTCAGCAAACTGAAAAAGCAGTAGGAAAAGAATATCATATTAGAAGTAGAGAGACTAATCAAAGGAAGCATGACCCTAATTTTGTAAGATCTCAGCAAGCGGTTGATAGTTGGACAGCAATCAACAAGAACAACCCCAACCTTAGCATTGAGCCACGGCAGTTTAAAATGGGTGTGAAACTGTTATTATCCTGCGGGTGTGGATGCTGCTGTCATATGATAAGTACCAAGCAAAAACACTTGTATCCTGTTAAAATTCTGCTTTTACCTCATGTTGGTAATGTCCTAAGAAATGTCATCACAGGAATCCTGCCTCCAATGCAATTTAGTTTAATTCTATCTGTAAACTATGGTCAAGAGAAAAGCAGTATGGGCGGTTCTGGTGTGAGTATAAGCAAGATAAAAGTTGTAAAGCCCTTTTGCATTTTCAAAGTGCTTTTAGAACTGATTAGTAGATCTAGCAGGATATTGTTTGTTTTATTCCGACCTTTCTACACCAAGTGGCCTACTCAAGGCGCCATACAGAATTTTTAAAATAACACACAGTTCTAAAACCAACAGCAAGAAACCCACAGTGGCAATTAAACAGCAGAATGAAAATATGCCAAGAATTACCAATGAAGACACATAATTTCAGTACTGTAATTTTTAAAATGCCCACTGAAATAAAAATAGGATTTAGCAATCATTGAAAGCAGCAGATACAGATTATTGACCATTTCCTGCAAATGAATAATTTAGCTTGTTCTTTCAGTTTGCCCCTGTGGAATCAATGATCATGAGCCTCTTGTTGACATCTAAGAGGTCTTGTTTTCTTCTCTGAAATTGCTGGCAGCATCACATTTAATGGCAAAATCGGGATAGGCTGAGAACTACATTTAGTTCTCAGATACGCTGAGAACTACTTTCTATTCCCACCATAAAAAAAAAATTAAAGTTTTCAGATGCTTTCCTATGTTTCTAGTCCTTATGGCAGCCAACAAATTGGCATACATCAGCTAAAAACTAAAGTCATGCTTTCTGCCACAGGGTGCAGTTTCTCATAATTTTAAAAGACAGAGGTGACCTTGCAACTTCATTTCTGAAGATATCTGGTTCCAACCTTTAGAATTTCTCTGCTGATCTTCGCAGCTGGTCCATAATGTCTGACCAATTTATTTATGCCACAAATGCTTTCCTTCTCCCTGTTCTGGCACCGACCCACTCTACACGAGCCCTCAAGATCAACCTCTGGCTTCCAAAACTGACAATGGTCTGCAGTACAGTTAGGAGCTGTCAGTGCTAAAATCTGAAGCACCAAGGAAAATTTATAGATGGCGTAAAACGATTGGATTTAATATCAAATTAAATAGCACAAGGAATAAACTGCACTGAGCCTATTATCTGTTTACATCTTCATTCCATAAAAAAACTCAATTTTTATGGCTCGTTGAAGCTGCCATGGCACACAGCCGAATGTTTTGTGGAAAGGGACACCCTCACCACAGAAGGTAGGCCATGCTTGCCAAAAAGTACCTGAAGCCTCTTCCAGAAGGAACCATCGTTCATTGAGGCTGACAGAAAGTCAAGCAAAGCATTTGACTCTGGATGCCATCCTAAGAGATGAAGTTTGCTCATTTAGTTCACAGGGTCTCACCTTTTGAGAAAGTAGCATGTTCGGCCCATGCAGGGAGTCCATACAAATAAACAGAGATTGAGGAAAGATTTTTTCTTCTTTTCTGGGCTACCACTTACAGAAACTAGGCTATGCTGGCTGGTAATTTTGAGGTTGTTTGTCATACCTGTCCACCTGTCCCAGTTTTCTGCTCAGTTGTCCCAGTTGTTCAACTGCTTTTAAAGTGTCTAGTTTCTCTCTCTCTTCCCCCATTTCTCCTCTTTGTCCTCAGGTTATCATCAATTGCTAAAAACAGTTTTAAAATGCAAAAGTTGGCGTGCAACTTTACCAGTGTGGGAGAGGAAGGGGAAGGTTCTTGCCCTTCCCTGTAGACATAGGCAAAAACAAACTGTTGCAGGCCTCTCCCAGTTGTGTATTCTTCCTCATTAATACATTTTTGCCATTTTGACTGCAGTCTAATGTTACTTGTCAGTATATGTCCTAGGTGTCATCTGTGAGATGTTGGTGGGAAATGGAGTTGTAGACCAAAAAAGTAATTTTTCCAAGCTCTGCAAACAAGATTTTGCTTTCATTAGGAAATCCAGTTGTCAAAACAGTGGTTACAACTGTAGGATTTCCATGTTAGGACTATTTCAGGCCTTGAGAATCAGGGCCAGAACATGAGATCTGGTGACAGGATAGGAGCTGGTACCTGGTTAGGGTGACCATACGTCCCGGAAAACTGGGACAAGCCCAGGTTGGAGGGTCTAAAAAATTCCACTGGACCAGTTGGCCTTTTAAACCCACAATACCCAGCTTCCGTGCTTTATTTCAATGCCATGGGTGGCGCCTTTTCCTCCTCTTCCTTCCGCACCAATTGAACACTCCAGTCTGACTGGAGATTGACAAAATGTGCCTTGTTCAATTGATGGGAGGAAGAGGAGGAAAAGGCGCCACTCGCGGAGGAGGCAACAGAGAGCGCCTGTAACTGACAGAGGCCCCAGCCTGCCTCTTCTTCGCCTTCAAGTGAATCCTGAAGAGGGGGATGGAGGGATAAATGGAGGGATTCAAAATCAATATTTTAATGTGTATTTATATTGCAACACAGTGGACCCTTTTCTCTGTTCTGGACCACCCACCCACCCACCCACACAATAAGGGAAAAAGCGTGATGAGGCAGGCACCATTGTTGTTCCCCCTGGGCAGCTTCCACAGAGGCTGGAAGCCATATGACAGCACGAGCGCAATTTATATATTTTGCCGTGTTCTAAAGTAGGATGCCATTGTGTAAAAAAACAAATAAAAAGCAACACTGCACTGAAAATATGAAAGCAACAACAGTGAAACAGTCAAAGAAACATTGGAATAGAGGAAACAGCACCATAGAGATCTGAAGGTAGCTGACCTTGTTTTGATGTTGGAAGCTAAATAGGACTAGGACTAGTTAAGTATAAGGATGAGACATCAGACATGTCCAAGTAAGACTATGAAGGAATCCCTGCCTGAACTCTAGCTGCCAGTCACAGTTTGACACACCCTGAGCAGATATGGACCAATGGTCTGTCCTCAATGTAAGGCCTGTTTCCTGTGTTCTGTGGGTCTTCAGCAAACCCATATTTATTATAACTTTTTTTAATAACCAGAAAAAACACAGGACTCCAGAATATAATCAATGTACTAGAAACTGGCCTTGAAGGAGATGATAATAAGACTCAGTTGCTCTCAGAGGCATTTCTAGGGCAGTGCAGGGGATACCGACCAAAACTAGGTGACACATCAGAGGGGACCTGTCCTCCCAGTGGTGGAGTGTACGGCCACACCTCTCTGCAGGTTAGACTGGGACTCACAGAGACTGAAGATCCTGAAAGACACCTGGTCCACGCTGCCCAGAGGTGGTGAGGCAAGCCAGGATGCATGTCAACATGCCACATTCATAAAAGCCTCTACCTTTGCTGAACGGTGCCTGGACCCTTTCAGGACTTGCAAATAAGGCAGGTAGATCAAAACAACCTGGGACACAGACAGTACCTTTGAGGTGACCTGGTCCACCAGCCATCAGTGACAAGTAGATCGGAGCTTTTGTCTCCGACTGCTGATCTTTGTGAGAAACCATTGGCCTGGCAGCTGTGTGCCTGGGAGACGCATGAGTGCACACTTAGTGCAATACCTAATGAGTCATGGTTACCTTAAGAGTTTCTGCCCCAAATAGAACTGAGGTTGCCATTTGACCATGGGGATGGTCACTCAAGAGCTTCCATCAAAGCCTCGCCGCTCTCCATTTCATGGAGAGCCAGCTTGAAACTGATCTCAACAACAATAAGTTAGTATTAGTTCGGTTGAGAGGCACTCAGCTGTTGAGTGCAAGCTTTGATGTGCATTGGCTCTAACACACACACACGTAGGAGTATTGGATATCTGGGAGATATCAGGGCTCAAAAACACATCACTCGCAGTCCATGGAAATGATACAACTCTAATCAGCCTCATGATAGGTTCATCCTTAAGGTTGTCTGACAACTGGAAGCAACTTGTAAAGGCATACCAACAAAAACAACATTACACAAGTGAGACTATACCTCAGCTTATTGAATTCAAGTTTTTATGGGACAGAAGTATCACCAGGTTCCCTATTCCCAGGCAACCTAAATCGAAGTTACAGCAGTTTTGTCTAAAAACCTGAGCAGAATAGCCCCATTGCTTATGGCACAAATAGTGCCATCACCTGTCTTCAACATTAAAGGAGCGAAAGCAACTCCCATGCCTTCCTCCTTTGGCAATAACAAATACAGTACAAAAATGAAATAGATTTGGAATTTGCTTTCTTTCCATGTCTGCCTGTTATCAGCTAATGGCAGGGCTGCTGGCCCCAGAGGAGGAGATAATATCCTGGCTAAAACCAGGGTGGAAATCATGCAAGCTCTCCAGACTCCTTCAGTTTCCCACCACTCCACACTGCTCGGGGCCACAAGGCGTGCTGGGTCCTTACGAGTCCAAATCCAGAATCATGAAGGATGGCCCTGATACTTATCTGATGGAGTGTGTGGAAGTAAATAAGCCGTCACTGGGATATAAAGGACAGCTGTCCGTAAGTTCCTTGTGAAACATCCTTGTAGCGTTGACTATGAGCGTGTATTTACAATGTTAATTATGTAGTGCATTGCTTTTGGATGGGGCCACAGAGCAGTTACATTTTCAGACAGTAACTATTTTGAAACAGGAACAACATTTCCAAAGGCAGTCGAGCAGCAAAAGGCAAGAAAAAGCCACACAACAACAAAAACCTCAGCAAAGAGCAATTTGTGTGTTCTTCTCTGGTGGGGCAGCAGGAAAAATGGCTGAACAAGGTGCTGCTCCACCCCAGAAAGTCGTCCTGTCCTATGCATTCGTCACAAGCACAATGTCAGATACCATGAGTCGGAGACATGACCAGAACTCTTCTGTCACTTAAAGGGGCAATATCCTGGCTCTCCTCTGAGCAGTCCCTTGTGTTATGTTTTAAGTCAAAAAATGCTTTTCATCAGAAACAGCCAGCAATCTCTTGTGACAGTAGCAAATGGGCAGCTTCAATGAAGACCTGCGCTCGTTGAATATACCTCCTCAGCTTGGCACCTGCCAACGTGTGCCTCTCCAACACTGACCATCCAGTTCTCAACACGTTTAAATGCGCTTTCCCACAAAGAAAAAAAAAAAACCACAAAATAAAAATGCGTGGCATTAGTCCACAGGGAGGATGCAGCCGTCCTAAGCTTTTCTTCTTTTTCCGATGGCAAGATCAACGGAAACTAAACTTGAAAAAGGAAAGGAGGAAGGGAAAAAGAGGAGAAGGGCTGACGTTTCTCACTGCAGTGAAGTTTGCTTTTAATTAAAATCAAATAGTAAGGTTAAAAAGCCAATGAAAAAAGCA